>NC_092042.1:57014545-57614545 GCF_003086295.3 Arachis hypogaea | reverse complement strand
ATCACACAATATAATAATATATGCTAAACTAGATTACTTTAATTAATGACACAAGCATAAAGATACATCCTCCTGCATTATTCTCCATTGGTTGAAAAGGGCTCCTGCATTATCCTCCCTGAGTTGAAAAAGGCTCTTCTTGTATTGGCGAAAGATTCTATTGGTGAGTACATTTGGTCTTGAAAGATGTGAAAAGGCATAGCTTAGCTTGATTTTTTTGACCATCTATATGTTGTAACGGAGTTAATACGATCTTCTTGTCCTCTTTGATAAAGGGGTATATATTTTTGAAACCATCATGAATAGCTCGACGATCATATTGCTAAGGACGTCCTAACAGTAAGTAACACGTGTCCATCGGAATGACGTCACACCACACTTGATCTTTGTATTTACTTCCCATAGAAAATTGGACTAAACATTGCTTTGTGACTTTAACTTCATTTTCCTTTTTCTAACCAATGCAACTTGTAAGAACGAAGATGTAACTCGGTTGAAACCTTCAGTTTGTCTACCATATAATTTGGGACAACATTTTCACAACTTTCGTTATCTAAGATGACCTTGCAAACCTTCTCTTCAATTGTGCATCTTGTGTGAAAGATGTTGTGGCGTCGCTAACTCTCGTCTTCTATTACCCTTGCAATATTCAAGTTTCAACAAACTACTAAAGCTTCTCCACAATCGGCTGGAACTTCTTCAATAGCATAGTCAATGTCATCTTCCTCCACTTGTTCCTGAATTGGTTCTTCATTAACCTATTCCTCTACAAGAGTGATAACCCTTCTCTTTGGACAATCAGCAGCAATATACCCAAAACCTTGACATTTGAAGCATTTTTTACCTGGTGATCCACGCTCCTTGCTACTTTTAAAAGATCCTGTCTTCATTTCTTGTTGAACATCTATGATGACTTCTTTGTCCTTCGTCGATTGAGTGTTATTTCTTTGTGTTATTTGCTTTTCCATCTTTAGTGATAGCCTAATGACATCATCCAAGGTCCAATATGGTTGCAGCTGAATGACATCATAAATTTCTAAGTTCAATACTCCAAGATAATGAACAATTGCTTGTTCTTCAGGCTCTTGAATGTTACACTTCATAAGCAACTCTTCGAAGTCCATTGTATATTTTTCTACAGATAATGACTTTTGCCTCAAATTATGAAATTTGATGAAGGTGTCTTGGCTGTAATGTTTAGGAAGGAACTTGCGCTTGAGCTCACGACTCATTTTATCCCATGTCTTGATCTTTCTTCTTCCTTCTCTTTCTTGTTGACGCTTGAGATTCTCCCACCAAACTGACGTATACTTCTTCAACTTGATTGCTACAAGCTTTACACACTTGTTGTCTGGAATGTCTTTTAACTCGAATACTCTTTCCACTGTGCAAAGCCATTGATAAAATCATCAGGTTGGAGTCTCCCTTCAAACTCAGGAATATCAATTTTGATTCTTAAGTCTTTAGCTTTGTGAGTCATGTTGTGTCGTACTCTTCGTGTGGACAAATCTTCAGACGAAAAAGAATAATGAAATAGATTTGCATTATCATCTTTACTAGAAGAACTGTCATCACTCTTCTTGCCATGATTATTTTGAGCAGCTTCATATTTTGCAAGTTGCTCTTGCAACTCCTTAACTTGACAGCATAACTCCTCCATTTCAATCTCTTGAGTAGTTCTACGCTTTGGAGACATCTTTTACTGCTATGCAATGAGGTTGATGCTTGGATGTTGATGTTGTGATGATGATGAGGATGCACAATAATGATAATGATCAGAATGAATGAAGATAATCACCAACAAAAATAGCACCAAAAGAAGAGAAAAAAATACGATATTACCTGAAACTTCATAGTAGATAATCTATACTAACGACGACTCGTACCAACAGCGAGAGAACTGCACTAAAGACTGTACCCATGAACCAAATAAAATTTTACTGGAACAAATCGAGAACCGACCTCGCTCTGATACCAAACTGACGCCAGGATGTCGCTTGGGTCACCAATCTTGGCGAGGCTAACAACCCCATTTTGGTGAAAATAGCCAAGAACCCACCTTGGTTGGGTAAGTTAAGGATGCACCTCTTACTCTCAAAGACCCTAGAGTAAAATAAACACACAACTTATTTAAATATATAACTCAATCAATTCAACTCCGTCTATAAAAGGGGTATATACGCATATTTATACTAGTAGGGGAAGGGGAATCTTCATGACTCAAGCGATGTGGGACTAACTCATAATACAATATAATAATATATGCTAAACTAAATTACTTTAATTAACGACACAAACATAAAGATACATGCTCCTAGATCACATATATACATATATATATATATATATATATATATATATATATATATATATATATAATGGGTACTCATACTTATTATCAACAAACTGAGTATAGATCAATTGTTGACCTCAAAGAGAATTGTCATGTATATATATCAAATAATTTGTTGTTGTTATTATATTAAAAGTTTAATAAAATAAAATTCTTTATTAAAATTAGAGATTTATCATTATGATAGTGATTATATAATGAGAGATAAATCTTTTATAATAATTGTTCTTGATCATAAGATTATTAAAAGGGACATTAAGATAAATCAATAGGTATATAATGGTATAATGGTCTTTATTAGATGAAGATTAATAGATCTCATTTATCAAATTATATATATATATAGTGTATATAGAGATATGACCATTAAATTGACTCATTTTGAGAAGTTTTAATGCTTATAATTATCGCATATTTGTTAATAAGATATTATCAAGATGAATATAGTACTAGAGTTTCTTTGACCTACGACTATCACAGTAATTAATAATGCATTTATTAAACTTTGATTCTGAATATCTATCTAATATCCTAGGGTGCTAGTTAAATAGATATTGTGTATGATTTAAATATTTGTAGAATTAATTATTAATCAATAAGGAATCCATCAACTTTTAATAAAGAGTTTGAGATTTATAATTATAATAACTGAGATAAATAAAACCTTGGCCAACATAATTGAATGAATGAATAAATGAGTTTCTTAGATTATTCACAATTTACGATAATAATAGTAACAAGTTAGAGTTTGACAATTAAACCATACTCTAAAGGGTTAACCACGATTTGGAAAGATAGAAGGAATTGTACTTTGTTCTTTGCGGGTTCTTAGTAAAATTATATTAATTACTTCATATTATTCGATCATTAATGAGTATTGCTAGATGACAACCTTTATTAGTAAATTTAATATGACTAATTTACATACTACCCGCTTAGTGTTGAACCTATGGAGTCACACGCTAATGAGTGTTTTAATCTCTGCTAAAGAATTATTTAATTATTAATTTAATTTGATGAATAAATAATTAGATTAATTTAAATAGAATATTATTATATTCTTTGCTAGTACCAAAAATAAAAAAATAATATGACAATTGAGAATATTAAATGAAAATAAAGAATAATTAGTTATTCTATTTCTAAATTTGAATTTTAAGTTCGGATAAGATTCTAACCGATTCTAATTCAAAATGAATTGTGATATGATATGATTCTTAAGATTTCAATTTAAAATAAGAGAAAATAAGATTCAGTTTTGAAATAAGATAAGATTTAGATTTGAACAAGATACAAATTTAAAATCAATAACAAATTTTATACTATATTATGTATAACAAGAATAAAGGAAATAGACATAAACAAGAGTTTAATTTATTTACCTCTACATTCAAAAATATATGTGAGCATAATTCTTGGAGAAAAATTTTACAATGTGCAAAGAATTGCAAAGACATTTTTTCAATTTAGATTAAATATCCCACTACAAGAAATTCGTAGGATATCATCAAATTTACCGGTAGATTTATACAAAAAATTTGCTAGTAATGTGTTTGTTGGCGAATTTTTTCGTCTGCCACTAATTACCGTTAGATTTATCTCCTGGTAAATTCGATGATAATATAATATTAATTAATAATTAAATTAAGAACTACCATAGATTTAAGTGATGGTAAACTTAAATTTTAATTTTTTAAAAATTTTTTAAAATTTTAATATATAATTTTAAATATTTAAATTCAATATTTTCTAAACTAATAAGTCAGAAAATACAACACTAATTAACTCAAAAAATAATTAACTCAAATAATAATAAACTTAAAAAATTAACAATAATAAATAATAAGTCAATAATTAACTGAAAAAATAAACAAGTTAAGATTAACTCAGAGAATTAACAACAATAAACTTATTAACTCAAATAACTATAAACTCATAAAATTAACAACAATCAACAATAATGCAATAATTAACTCAAAAAATTAATAAGCTAAGATTAATTCAGAGAGTTAACAATAATCAACTAACTAAATAAGAAAATAGTTAACTCAAACAACAAAAAACTCAGAAAATTAAGAACAATTAACAATAAGACAACAATTAACTCAGATAATTAAATTAAACCTAAAATCACCGCCACCTCTCCATTACACAAATCAGCCATCAATGAACATTAGCTTCTAGTTTACTATTTAGTTTCTTTTTTTATGAATTATGATTATGTACAACAAGAACTAAAATATCAAAACAACTACTTGTACAACAAATCAAGGTTCAGGTTCAGGTTCAGGTTTAGCTGCACCAGTGAAATTATGATTTAGGGTTCAATTATTCTAAACTAACTAGAGAGTGAGTTACTCAGAGATAGTGGTGGCACAGAGAATTTTTCTGGCATAGTGACCAACCGGCAAGCTGCCTGTAACACCCTACCACACAAAGCCTTATGCTTAAGTTATAAAATAGAGGTGGCGAGGTATTACGACCTCTAGAAATAAAATTTAGTATATTTAATAGTGTGAAAAATGTTTATAACTAGGAGCCTTTCAAGGAAAAGGGGTAAAACAAAATTGTTAAATTGAAAAGCGCAGCACTCTGATCAATAATATAACGAAGCAGATAAAGGATAATCTAACGCGAGTGTACAAATTAGAGAGTGCCAAAGATAGAGATATCAAAGCTCAAGACTCGGTTTGCGAAGATAACTGGTCCGAGAATATAAGTATACATACATATATAAAGTAAGGAACCCAAAAGACAACCCAAAAGACAAGTTACAGAACCTGTTCTCCAAAGTAACCTCTAAGAGGAGTCAAAACATTATATATGTATATAGTGGAGAAAATATATATCTAAGTAAGTACATAAAACCAAAGTAAAGTCTCAAGAGCTAAGGATCTTCGCTAATACAGAAGTCTCCAGCGTGCCTTAGCAAGGAGCCTCACGTCCTGCATCTGAAAACCATAAAATCCACATGGGTGAGAACTGGAGGTTCTCAGTATGGTAACAATGCCCACATATCTAACATGTAATGTCCTGGAAAATCCGAATGCAATCCTAGAACTTCTAACAGATAATCAAAGCTTATAAACAGACTAAACCATAAAAGAAATAGGCAACTAGCTAAGGATCTTCAGTCTAACTAACACTCCCTTTTTCAATTCCTTCAAACCTCCCAACCGCCATCAGTAATTTGGTATCGCAAACATAATTATATCAAACAAGGAAATGCACAAATAGGAAGCAGATATGGCAATTAAACAATTAGCAAGTATTATGCAGTCAATTAGGCATTCCAAACAATTCACATATAATGCATATGATGTATGTCTGTCTTAGTGGCTGATGAGTCTCATCTGTCGGTTATAAAGCCAACCCGACAAGCCCTGGTAGCTAACCATTGGATTGTCCCTCTGTCGTGCATCCCCAACTCGAATTATTATCAATCATAATTATCAATACATATACAAAGCACTCACACTGGTGTTTATCCACGGGGGCGAGCTCATCTGGAACTTTCACAGTTTCCGTCCACACTTACGACATAGGGTCAGCAGAGTATCGAGTCTCCACCTAGAGCACGTGGTGGCTAGCCACTGCTTCCACCCAGGGAAACTCGTATCTCAGACAGCCATTTCACATTCATTCATACACATTCCATAATCATTCATTATGACCATATCATCAATTATACCTCGCATAATTCCACTTTTCATACATCACTCATCATAACTCGGGGTAAGTGAGGCGAAACCACATCCCTTGCGTCCACCCGGGGAGCCTCTATACTAACCAACCTGGAGTAAGTGGAGTGAAACCACACCCTTGTATCCGTCCAGGAGGTATGTTCTCATATGTCCAGGAGGAACTAAGGAGGGGATCCTAGCCTCCCACTATCTCGCTGGAGGCGATTTTACAATACCAGGAGTAACAAGGAAGGGGATCCTCACCTTCCTTCATCTCTCTGGGGTTGCGCTTTCGAGGAAAAGAGCTCAAGATAAAACAACCATTCAAAGTCATATTTTCATTTCCAGCCATAAGTCAATATTTATCATAGCCATCTGGCTCATAACATAACCCATAACTAGCCAATAATCATGATTAAATACAGTCCTTCGGCTCACGGCATACACCGCGCTTCCATCATCACCCTCAGCAACTCATACAATCATCATTAATCATAATTCATCATTAACTCTCCCCTTACTTCACCCTCAAGCTACCACCCTTCCTAGCCCCTTATCATTGCTAGGCATACTATCAGGATTAGGACATAAAGGGTGAGAATGGAGGCTTAGGAGTCTAAAATTCGGCTTTGAAAACTCAAAAATAAGTTTTTGGTGAAAATGAAGTCACGCGTGCGCGTCGCCCATGCGGACGCGTGGGAGGTCAAAAAGTAGAGCGACGCGTGCGTGTAGCCCATGTGCACGCGTGGAAGTAAAGAGGTAGAGTGACGCGTGCGCGTCAGCCACGCGTACACATGGGTGCGTTTTGTGCTCCTCGCACAAAACTAGCACAGTACCAGCGCAACTCTCTATATTTTTTTACTGGGCACATTCATCAATACAGCGACGTGTACGTGTCGACCAGGAACACGCTGGGGGAGTAATAATTGACAGTGACGCGTGCACGTCGGCCATGCGTGCGTGTGGGAGCACGATCTGCCAAAAATTTTACTAAGTTTAAAAAGCTGCAAAATTACATTTTCAAACCCCAAATTTCCGACGGGCATAACTTTTTCGTTTCAAAACATTTTCCATCCATTCTTCGAACGGCATCAACATCTCAAATCTAATTTTATTTTAAACAAGTTCGACACAAATCGGGGATCCGGAGACCAAGTTATGCTTCTTTAAAGTCGACCCAAAAATCATATTTTCATACAAACCCACAAAATTCCATTTTCAAAACAAACAAATTTCAACCCTTTTCAAAACCAACCAAAACTTACCAAAAATCAACCTCAAGCCTCCTCAACCCATATGCTAACATTTTATCAAATTCACAATCTACAAACCCACCATTTTAACCAATCTCAATCAAATAACTCAATTTCAAGCACAATATCATGTTATATATCTTTCCTCATCCCAATTTCCAACAATACAATTTCCATCAACAATCAATACATACAATCAATATCATCCTCACCATCAATATGGTTTCACCCACAATTTAATCTCAACTAATCATTAAGCATATATCAAAACATGCATATCTTTCATGCATCATACCATCGAAACATCACAATCCACTAATCACATACATAACCACACAATTCATCTCAACCAATCAACAACATCAATAGTTCAAATCCTATCTTAGGATCTCTAGCCTAAGTTTTCACACCACATTATATTTTAGATATAGGAAACCAAAACCATACCTTGGCCGATTCTCCGCTCAACTCGGAACACTTCTAATTCAACTTTTTCTCAACTTTCAAGACTCCAACACCTCCAATATCAGATTTTTCAGCACAAAAATTTTATTCCAAGCTCTCTAAGACTTCAATCAAGCTTAAATATTCACATACACACTACCTAAACCACAATTATCACATCCAAACACAACAACTCAATACCCAAATGTCTTGATTCAAAGATTCCACAAGAATTTGAGATCCCTTACCTTACCCAAGAATCAAAGAGACAAGATTAAGCCTCTCCTTCGAGCTAGTTGGATCCTATAACATCAAAAGCTCACAAATCTCAACATTTTTACCCACAAATTTTAAAAATCAAGGCTGGAAGAACTGAGATGAGAACATGGTTTACCTTAAAAATAAAGTTGTGGTCTTTGTAGAGCTTGGCGACGTGGTCGCATGGTCG
This sequence comes from Arachis hypogaea, assembly GCF_003086295.3. NCBI lineage: Eukaryota > Viridiplantae > Streptophyta > Magnoliopsida > Fabales > Fabaceae > Arachis > Arachis hypogaea. The sequence goes on along the minus strand of NC_092042.1, from coordinate 57,606,364 downwards.
CAAACGATGGGCGATCGGAGTCTCGGATCAAAAGTTATCAAGAATTGAAGATTGAATGAAAGTTTGAGAATTTTGGAAGGTGTTCTTCCTTCATGGCTGCCCTTGCAGCGTGAATGGCATGAAATGGGAGAGAGAAATGAGCTGAGTTCATTTAATTAAGTGAGTGGGTGGGGTCCACGGGCCCGGTTTGATCAGTTTGGCCTAATTTTGGGCCAAATTCTTTAAAATTAGTGTCGAAATTCTCGTTTTAATTTTTTCTATCATATTAAACCATAAAAAATCACATTTCTAATTTTCTAGAATAAATCTCAATTTATGAGTTAAATATTTATTAGATAATCGGGTTTTACACTGCATTAGTTTTTTTTAAATAAATTACAAAAAAATAATAGGAAAAATGAGGATGACAACCTACCTAGGGGGAGGAAGGAGAGATTCGGCGACATAAGGAGAAAAAAATTGATCGATGTAATTTACCAATGTACTCAAGTATTTAAATTGATTGATGTAACTAAAAAAAATTAAGTACAAAATTTATCTTTAAGATTACTTTATTATTTCTGCTACGTGTTATAAAAGTATAGTAACCATTCACATTTATGCTCAATGAATCTTTTTCAAATGAGTATGTTTGGAGACGCAATAGTAGAGTGAAGACTTGATTTGAGTTTGTATTTTTTTTGAAAAAATATGCAAGCTTAAGGTTTCATTAAATCATTTTTCACAGACTGAACTTTCTTAAATAAAAATGAAATGATTACACATGTATTTCTTTTTAAATTCTTGCACTTTGAAAAATCTCCACTAATAAAAAGTATCGTCCTAGAATTGGCATAAAAACTCTTGTTATTACCAAAAATTTTAAAAATAACACATTGATTAGAACTTAAAGTTATGTATGTACAGTGAAAAATACTATAGAAAAGAAAAAGTACTTACGACAAAACTCTTAAGTTTTTCAAGTTACAATATAATGATGTATTGTTTATTTAGGTGATTCTACATATACTTAATGAACTACCTTGCAAATCTTTTTACAATGTGCATTTCAACTGAGGTCTACCACTATATCACATGAAGACAAAAAAATTAGAAATGGCGTAACTTCTAGAAATTCAAAAAATAAAATTAAAACAATTAACACAATTATTTCAATTCACTGCATATTATTAAGTTCAACCACAATAAAACAAATAGGAATTTCAAATTTATTAGAGATTTTTAAATTTCCTTTCCTAGTTAGAAGGTCCACTACATCTGTAAATTAAGAATGCAAAATATTATCGAAAAAATTTATCAAAATATATTGATACCAACATTTTTTATATGAATTACATAAAGTTTAATTACCTATTAAGTATGAGACATATCGTTTTTTTTGGAGTATCTGTTTGTATGGTTCAAAACAAAATAAATTTATTGAGGTCAAAGAGTTTTCAATTGAGTACAAAGTGGTATAATTCATACTTGATTGGCTTTAAACTAATATTATTTTGACATACGCTAAGATTGGTCATAATGTAAAAATATATGAGAACTTTTGTAAAATAATTAAAAATAGCCATCTAATTTAGAAATGATATATAACTATATATTACCTCCTTATCAAGTAGAATAATTTTGATTAGAGTTCTTTGCGTACGTGTTTTAAATTGTTTGACACTCCATAATCAAAGTATTCTTACTTTAGGTTTCCAAATTTTATGCCCAGATGTTACTTTGAAATTTTTAATAAAATCATACCTACAAAGAAAATAAAAATAAAATGAAAAGACAAAAGAATGTAAGTAAAAAATTTAGATAATATTATATTTAACAATATAACAATATATTAAATTTAATGTTAGAATATAACTTAATAGTCATGACAATTGTTAAAAAAATTATAAGAATTTGATTTAATAGTTTATAATTACGTAATACATTAAGGGGACATATATAGTGCAACATTAATCTACTTTAAAATAAAAATATTCAATTAATACTAAATTAATTTGATTATCTATTTTAGAAGAAATCATTATAAATATGCATGATTGGTTTGTAAAATTAAAATCATACAATAGTTTTTTCTTAAATAATATTTTTTTTCATATCATTATTTGTTAACAATAACTTTATATAGCGTAGAATTAATATACTTTAAAGTAGAAAATCAAAATCTTAATTAATGCTAAATTAATTTGATTATTTATTTTAAGAACTATTAATTTTAATTATTCATGATTGGTGTATAATCAAATTAATTAATATATAACAATTTCTTTTTTATTAATAATCAATTCATGTAATAGTAGTATAATAAGATTAATGATACTTATACAAAACATTATAATTAATGCCAAAGTAATTTGATAAATATTAATAGTTATAGTTACTAAATTAATATATTTTATGTTTGTGATTATTTCTTATATGTTACAATATATTAATTCATATATATTCATGGATTATTATAAATAGGCAGCTATAATTATTTACTTATATATTATTATAGTTGTGATAATTATTTCTTTATATATATATATATATATATATATATATATATATATATATATATATATATATATATATATATATATATATATATATAATTGTAGCCATTAAATTAATATCAATACTATTATTATTTCATTCTTTAAATATAGTAACTCTTGTATTATTATATTTAATCCATGATTATCTCCTTATATATTAGAATATTTTTATTTTCTTATATAGTAAGGAACACAAAAATTAACGGTGGTTTTAAACCGCCACAAAATTCAATTTTAGTGATTAGTGAACCATTTTGGTTTGTGATGCGAATAGTTGATTTCGTGGCAATTTCTATTAATTGTTGGTATAACTGTTGCTGTTTCAATATTATATAGTAGATAATTTGACGGTAGTTCAAAATTGTCACGATATACTTCTGTCAACATTAACCTTATATTTACCAATTTGAATCATTTTTTTCAGTTTTTTTATAGCAGTTTCCAATATGCCACAACAGTGGCCGCATAATTTTTTAATTTTATTCCGGTCGTTTTAAAATTGATGTTATTTTCAATACAAAGTGCTACAAAAATATTATATTTTGATTTAAAAACCATTGCTATTTTTATTTTAAATATTATAGATATATTTTGTGGTACTTTTTGGCTTTTTTTAATATTACAAATCTTATTAATTTTCATCCAAAAACTAAACTGATGACAAAAACAAAACAAATATAAGTGCAAAACAAATTAATATATTTATAAAAATATCAATAAAGTAAATATCTTATTAAGAGTTGCATTGCCAAATTTAAAAAAAAAATGTTTTCTTTAAACCAAATAATTCCAATCCTAATATTTATTCTTCGCTCTATCCTTCTACAAAATTCATCCCTACAGCAATGTGTGGTGGCAGATCCACACCCTATCATTGAAATAAATATCTCAGAGAACTCTTCATTGCTTGCCTCTTTTTCTTCTCTGCTACTACTTCATCTTCTATCGCTTTTCTTTTCAACTTCTTGGCTTCCAACTCTGCTTATAGTTCAAGTAGTACCCTTTGGGACTCCTATATTTGAATTCTGTTGTCCGGTGGATGTGAATTTGCACCAAAGAGTTGACTAGGAGCTAGTCCGAAACCCACGCCACGCACTCTACCTGGTTTCTCTTTTTTGAAAGATTGAGCAAGCAAATTATTTTGAAACAACACTCTAGAAGTAGACTCATCCTGTTGCTCAATCTCCATAATTCATTCCTATAGACATAAATTGTAACACCTTCACTATCAGATTGTCATGCTTCTGACTGCGCAACTTTGATAGCAAGAATATTACAACGACTTCCATATATTTAATAACACAATCGGAGCATTTGAAAAACTCAAAACCATATAAACAATTCTTTTAACAAAACCAAAAATATCTTTTGTTTGACAACACACATACTTACATATAAATCATTCACAACCACTTAAATAATATATATATATATATATATATATATATATATATATATATATATATATATATAACACAATAACTAAGTTCTTTATACAATAATTTACAAACCATCACGACTCCTAACCCTCTTTACAAGATACATTATTAATGGCGGGGAAAAATAATTAATAACTAAACTAATATAACAATATCGTATAAGCAAAATGCAATTAAACTCTTCCTAAGCTAATTACTAAAAAGATAAAGCTGTTGAGGGTGAGAACCTAGCCACATGATGCTGTCACAGTAACTCGACACTGAGACATTAGTGTCACAAAATTCTCAACAAACTATATTAAGTTAGCATTTTGATATAGTTTGTTGAGGATTTTGCGACGTTAATGTCTCATGGTCGAGTTACTATGACTGCATGTGGTTAGGTTCTCACCCCCTACAACTTTATCTTTTCAGGATTCGAATGAAGAAGCTTACGAAGAGTTTAATTGTGTTTTGCTTATACGATATTGTTATATTAGTTTAATTATAATTTATTTTTCCTTTGCCATTAATATTGTATCTTGTAAAGAGGGTTAGGAGTCATGATGGTTATGTTTGTAAGTATTGTATAAAAAACTTAGTTATTATATGTGTGTGTGTGTGTATTTAAGTGGTTGTGAATGATTTGTATGTAAGTATGTGTGTTTTCAAGCAAAAAGTATTTCTATTTTTTTTAAAGAATAGTCTATGCGATTTTGAGTTTTTCAAAGGCTTCTATTTTATTATTAAATATATAGAAGTCGTCGTAATATTCTCGCTATCTAAGTGACGTAACTAGAAGCGTGACAATCTAATAGTGAAGGGGTTACAAAAATCAGCAAACATAAACCATTGCGGGCTAGAGCATATGATAAAAGACTTTCAACCCAAATTTATAATTGAAACCGACCAGATAAAACAATGAATCTCAACGTAGTACTTACACCAATTGTCCAAGCATCTTTATGGATATAGGAGCCATTTTTTCTTTTGTGCACTATGGTCCAAAACCCTCATTTGCTGACTTTTTTCCCCTGTAGTTCTAACTGTAACAATATTGTTTACGCTATTACTGTATTCCACACAATTAGGGAAAATGTAGATGAAGAGATAGTTCAAAGAATGAATTCAAACGTAAATTACCTCTTCTTTCCTTTGCCATTCTAAGCTTTTCCAATCGCCATAATGGATGTATACTTGTTTTGATTGATTCACAACATTTTTTCTCCACTTTTCCTGTTGTGCCATTAGAGATAAGAGTGATTAAAAACTAATTTTATCAGACTCAATGCAAGATAAATAATATTATTGTGTTATAAATGATATACTATATTACTTGTGTCTCGGGTTTACTGCGATACTTAAGGAACCATCTCCATTGCTCTATATCAGTTCCCGACAGATGTTTTTCAATATTTTGTTCAATTGTTGACTTTGGGTTGTAATAATCATCATACAACCTCAGCCTTGTTGTAACGATCTACATTTTTAAAAATTTAAATATAAATAAATTATAATTTATTTTATAAATTAGAGTTCCTTATTTTTAGAAATGATTTTATTATAAGTAATTAAATTAATTTTATAATTATTTGAGTTCAATCAAATTCATATTCGTATACATATATATTTTTTTATGATGAAATATTTTACATAATTAAAACTATAATTCTAGTGATTTACAAGTAATGAAAATTATATGTATATTTTAATTTGAGTAATTTATATTTATAATTTAAAAATAAAGTTTAGTTAATAATATTATTATCAAGCTCGATATCTGCCAATATGAGTAAATATCGGTACTCTTCGGTGAACTTAGCTTTGCTAACGCTTCATCGTATATCTTTTATCTTTATGTTAATAATGTCATTTATATTTGTAACTCATATATATTATTACTTGTGTTTTAATATATCCAATTTTCATAATTATCTATTTAGAATATTTATAACTTGAATTGCTGACTCAGCAGCTTATATGCATGACACCTAACCCCTACATGTCACAAAACCATTCAAAATAATCATTTGTCACTTAATCATAATCTAATCTCATCAGTCTCTCTTTATCACCGAAGAGAAAAAGAAAAGAAAGAACCAAGAGAGGGAACGTAAAACCATGGCCAACCTCCTTCTAAGTTCAATTTCTTGAGATCCATAACTCCAATAAAAAATCTAATCCGATCAAAATGTTCGTATCTTCCTCCTCTTTACGTTGACTTCATTTTTGTCTAGAAGAAATTGATGGTGGAGCTGCTGTCCCTCAATGAAAAGTTCGGCCGAGGGAGTCCCAAAGGTGGAGTAGCCGATTTTGAAGTTTTCTTCTTCAATTTCTCGTTCAGAAACCTTCCTTGAAGCTTCGGTTGTTGTGATTTCTATACGGAGGTAGGTTTCGGTAAATTATCAATGATTAAATGTGTGTTGATAAGTGATTTAATATTGTGATTGATTATTGATTGAGTTTGATTGAGTATATATTTTTGCAATATATTGATGTATTTGTGAAGTTCATGGCTTGGCTGTGATGAAATCAGTAGGGACCAAACTGTTTTGAAGATTTTTTGGTTGGAATATCTTTGAGGATCAAGTAAAAATTGGTGAGATTTGATGGTCGAGAGATTAAATTAAAAGTTATGGCGAATCGGTAACCGAAAAACTCAAAAATGGATTAAAATACAAGTAATATCTTGAAAGAAAAGGCTAAGGGTTTCGGTTTGGGTATAAGAGGGAGATTAATAATTATATTTTATTTTTGAAGGCTAACATTGTATTTGTATATAAAAATCAAGGTAAAATTTGTAATTATATAAGTTTTCGGGTATTTTGGGTGATAAATAAAGTACATGGATAAAAATGGACATATTGTAAAAGATCAGGGTTACTTTTATAAATATTGAGATAAGTGAGGTCTCAAATATAATTTTATAAGAATGTTAGGTTAAAAATTAAATATTTAAAAGTTTGAAGTTTAAAACGTAGATAAAAAGAGTTTAAGAATAAAAGCTTTACGAAGCTAAGCTTTTAAGAAACGATATAAATATTATTTAGTTGCCATTTAAAATATCTTATTTATATTATTGTTATTATTTTAAGAATATTATCTAGTAAAGATATTATTTTATTTATGATATACTAAAAGGATAAGCAAAAAACTGTCCTAAAAGCTTTAGAAAGACAAATCTAAATTAAGAACCTTTGATTCTCTTTCCATAAGACACTTAGGAAAAGGCGAGAGAATTTATATTGTAGAATGATAAGAAAGAAAAAAAAGAAAAATGAAAAGAAAAAGAGATAAGCAGAGATATGGTGGTGAATCCACTGAGATTTGCTTTGCAGAGATACATCGGCCAATTCAGGGGATGGCCGTACCTGTAAGACAGAGGTTGCTTATAAGAGGTTATCAATATATACATTGGCTAGAGAGAGCCTTACCTATAAGACCGAGGTTGCTTACAGAGGTTATTTTTGCATACAATGGCTCAAGAGAGTCACACTTGTAAGATAGAGGTTGCTTACAGAGGTTATGGCACTGGAAGCCAAACTCAGACAAAGGTTGCTGAGTTAAGTTAAAATATAATTTAATAAATAACAGAGAATAAAAGAATTAAAAGAATAAAAGAAACTAAAAGAATCTCTTCCACAGGAGAGTAGAGCAAAGAAAAGAAAATAACATATTAACTAAAGGGATCTCTGCCACAGGAGAGAAGAAGGCAAAGACAAAGAAAAAGCTTTAAAAGATTGTTTGCCATAGGATATGAGAATGATTGAAAGGCTAGGAAAGGGTGACAAAAACTAAATAGTTATGGTGCTGATGTGAAAATGTTAAGCCGTGGGATTTGTATGTGAATTATTGCGTGGGGACACCTGTAAATATGGAATGGCTTCCAGGAGAAGGGGTCACATGCTTTAGTTGGAGAATCAGCGCCTGCAAGTACTTGCAGATGTCATCTTCAACATACTTCAGCAGGAGAATCAGCGCCTGCAAGAAGTAGAAACTTGGAGAGGTTATGTCACTAGAATGCCTTATCCAACTTGCAAGTTGGATTACGTCGGGTGCGGGTCGAAACCGACAAATGAGCTTATTACCTGCGATAGAACTAGACATGCATCATCCTTGTTGCGCATTTGCATTTGACTTAATACTGTAAAATTATTTGTGATTGACTTCTTATGTTTGTACATCCCTTAATGGTATTTTGAATTGTTATGACTATATATTTTTCTATGATTCTTGTATTTTTGGCTATGAATTAATTGAACTATGATAATCCTAACTTAACTTCTAACCCCGACCCTACTAAGAACTCCCCAATTCTTATCCCCTATTTCCACCTCTTTCAGCTATAGGTGCGAAGGTTTAATGTGGAGCTACAGGAGCATAGAAGATTATGTTTATGAGTTGAGTTGTTAGATTTTATTTTCCCCTCGTCGTTTATTGTTTTGGGTTTTTAGAAAAACATGACTTGTATTTGAGGATCTTTGAATAAGTCTATGTATATAACGCTACGTGGATATATATATATATATATATATATATATATATATATATATATATATATATATTTGTGATTAAATGATTTAAAGTACCAACTCTTTGTTTTCTTGGTTAAAACTTCGGTTCGTATTCGCGAAGGCTCAATATTAAATAAAGATAGTATAAAATAAAAAAGTTTAGAGGTAAGTAACGCCTGGACTCTTAGTACGATCATGAGGTACTAAAAGTTAGGGTCTTACACTTGTATCCTTTCAAGACTTTCCTATATGTTGTGAAATAGTTTTCTTGATAGTTCCTTCACCATGGTCATCAAAGTAGAAAATTTGCTGCAAAGATAAGTTCAATTTGTTAATAATTGTTAATTGAAGAAGATTTAATTCAACAACACTATAAACTTTTACCTTTACACAATTGTTATAACCCTCGCCTTTAGTGGTAATCTTTTTCCAACTTTTCTTAGAGATAGGGAATTTTTCATAGTTAGCACCTAGCAGACCAAGAACGCCACTCAATAGACCAGCTTTATCTCCAATTGGCTGTAGTTTGTTGCTGAACTTGAGTATGATCCTTCTACCATTAGGTCGCTTCATAGCCTCTCTCACACTTAAACGAGCTTGCTTGATTGTGCCATCGGAATCTATAAAGAATAAAATAACCTTATATATGTAACCATTGTGGACAAGATGCGAGAAAGATAAAAAATAGAGTCTAAATAATGTTGAACAAGAAAAATTATGTATATGTTACTGATGATCTTAACATTGCAAAATTCTGTAGTCTTGCGTCCTTTGCGCCTTTGAGCTCTAGATGCAACAAAGAGGTCTTCAATGTGTTTATCAAAATAATCTACCTTATTTGCATTAGCGTCCAAGTTTTCATCGTTGGCTTCAAGTTTTGGGCACTATTTGTGCTGGTCTGTGGAGTTGGCCTTGGTTCACTACGTGATGGACAGAACGAGCGTGAAGTTGCGGGGACACTATCACTACTGGTATAAGACCTCGCAATTTTAAAAATTAAAATATGAGTTATTTGCGATTTTGAACTTCGCTTTATGAATGACAAGAAAAATATTTAGAAATGAACACCAGACACTTATCTTAAAGGTTTTGGCCCAAGTAGGGCCAATAGACCAAAAAACACAAAACGGGTCCATGCTGGCCCAAAGCCCAAACCCGAGGCATAAAACCCCCTAATTTAGAAAAAATTCAACCACTCAGCCCCCATCTTGAGAGAGATAGGCTGATAGAAGAGAGGAAGAGAAGTGAGAGTGAGCCATAAGCACTATTCATCCACCACACTCTTTTGCACATAACTTTGTGGCTACGCATTCATCTTGGCTCCCTCTTCGATTTCGTCTAGGTATTATGGTTAGAAATTCAAAATCCTTGCCCTATTATCTGTTTCTTCACTAAAATTGCATTTTGGTATATGTTGGGTTGAAACATTATGATTTTTGATGTTTAGGAGAAGCTTAACCTTGAGTTCTAACGGAGGTTTGACCCAAGATTATATGGTATGAGGTAAGGGAACTGTCTCCGCTTTAATTTTCTCTTATATGTGTGAGCCCTAGTTGAACTATGTATGGAATTTGGTAAAATTAGAGTTGATTAGTTGATTTTGCGCAAATTGGGTGCTTGGTGTGGTTGCAGAGTTTTTGTTGAGGCTTGAATTGACGCTTAGGCTGATTTTGAGTCAATTGGAGGAGACTTGGAAGATTGATCAATGTTTGGGTCCTTTCGGAGTGGAAATACAAGTGTTGGGGAATCGTCATCAACAAGGTAGGGTTTTCTTAAATCTATTTTATTACCAAAGATTGTTATAAATCGATATCAATGTAGAAATTTTATTTTTAGATGATCATGTGAATCTCATGAATTGGTATATTTGATTGTTGTGGTGATTAATTGATTGGATGATAGCTCGAATTATGATTATTGATGTGAGAGTTTGGACCTAAGGCAGTGATAGGGTGAGGAATTCTCTATTCAGTAAGTTATAGTAAGTGTTGTAATTGTTATGTTTTGAATTAAGGTTGAAATGATGAGTGTGGATTGATAATTGATGAGTTGTGATTGTTGTTGTGAATATACATTTTGATGGTTTATGCTATATGAGAGGGAATTGGTTTAATTGAACTAGAAAGATTAGAAGGTGATTGAGTATTGATAAATGCGTGTCGATAGTGTTTAGTGTTGGGTTGTAGTAGTTTGGAATGAAGTAAATTGATGAATTTGGTTAAAATGACATTATGCAGATTTTGGTAAAAATTAGTATTTTAACTAACTTCGACAGGCTATAACTTGGTGCTTAGAGTTCAGAAGTTGATAAAATTTATCTGGAATTAAAGCTAGTGAAAAGATCTTTAAAATTATTTAAGAATGAAAGAAAACAAAATTTTGTAGCAAAAGTTATGAATATTTGAAAGTGAGAGTGAAAAATTGAATTATGCAGAGTTGAAGATTTTTGGCAAAATTAAATCTTGCGCGTACGCATGGGTCACGCATACGCATGAATGTGAAACAGAATTGAAATTGTGCGTACGCACGAGGCATGCGTAAACATGATGTGCAAACAAAATTGAAATCATGTGTATGCATGAGGCATGCGTACGCACGACTACCATGTTTTTAAGAAAAATGCTAATTTTTAACTATTTTAACCTATCCGACCAGCCGTTTTAACCCCTATAACCCTCGTATGTACTCTGATAAACTGTTTTAAGACTTTATATACATTGGGGTTGGATTTTAATGATTAAACTGAGTTTTCTATATGAAACTTGTTAAAGGGGATATTGAGGATGTAGTGGGGATGGTAGTTCATTCCGTCCACAGTAAGGACGGTGACTTTTTCCCACTCACAAAGCTTATGAATTTGACTTACTCAAATATAAAAGAAAAGGGGTTTTTGGTTACGATGAAACTGAAATTGGTTGAGAATTTAAGCGAGGCTTATGATGAAAATTATGACTGAGATATGTGTTAACGATTATGATTAATGATGAATTGATGGCAAAAATGAGTTTGATTGATATGATATCTGCCTGCGTAGATGCAAGGATTGTGGTCTGTCTTACTTGGTCTGAGTTAGGATTTGATGTCCCACTTGTCCCGGGTTAAATGGGGATGGTGGCCTTATCCCGTCCACAGGGAGGACAAGGGTTTCATTCTGCTCATGAGTTAATAAAGTTAAATTAATTGATAATGAATTGGAGAGGTTGAGGATTCTCCCAGTTATATGTTTATATATGTGAATGGGGATTATGATGAGGTTATGATTGAAAAGTGTAACAGACACTATATCCAAAGAGTGTGGTAAACACTATATCCCGGAACAAATAGGCGAGTTGAGGTTGAGGATTCCTTGTGTTGTGTTGTGATTATGATTGAGATTTAATTTTGAGCACAATCTCGTGAGGACGACAATATGTAATGCTCACTTGAGATAATGTGTGTGAGGCTCAATGGGGATCACAATACGTAACGTGTAAACCCCAAGTAATTAGTAATCAATTAACCAATAAATTAATTATTATTTTAAAAACATAGAAAATTAAATGTTATAATTTGATGAAGTAGGAATAATTAAACATGAATTTTGACACTAATTTTAAAGATTTTGCCCCAAAATCAGACAAACCGATCTAACCGGACCCATAACAGGCCCAAGGCCCAACCGATTCACCTTCTTATAAGTGGTTTCAGCCACTTCTCCTCAAAACAAAAAGGGTTTTACGCTGTTGAGTGAAGAGAGGAAAAGAGAGAGAGTAGTGATTTGGGGAAACGGGAACACTATTCACTGCCAACTTCTGTCACCCGTAACTTTCAATCCGGAGCTCTGATTGACGAGCCGTTAGTGGTCACGCGTTCATCTCGGAATTCTCTAAAAAATCCACTAAACAATTTGGTAAGAAAAATTACGTTTTCTCACCCAGTTCTCCCCTCTTTAATTTGTGATTTTGAGTTTTAGTATTGAGAGATTTGGTGATTTTAATGGTTTAGGGGTACTGTAGGAGAGGATAATCATTGGATTTTATCTATTTGACTCATGGGTAATGGTAAGGAATCCCTAACCCTTGTGAATCAGTGATTTAGTGAGCTCAATATTGATTATTGTGATATTGTATAAATTAGATCATGTATCTTGTTAAATTGGAGTTAAATTGGTGGATATTGGAAGCTTAGAATTGAATCATGTGAGCTAGAATTCAATTGATGAGGAGTTAGAGCTTTGGAGCTTCAAGAACGGTAGATAATTGAGGTGTTTCGGGCTTTGGGAGGAATCGGCCAAGGTATAGTTTCAGTTTCTCGTAATTAAAATATAATGTGTCATGAAAACATAGGCTAGAGGACTTAAGATAAGATGAATTATATGTTGGTGCATATTTGATGGTTTTGGTTAATTGTGATATGTGTTGACTTATATGGAGTGTTGAATGAAGTTGATGGATGTTGTGATGATATTAATGATGTAAGAATTAATATTGTTGGTAAGTTGAGGAATAAGGTTATATGGGTGAAATTGTTGGTGTTGGTGTTAATGATTTTGTGGAAGGAATGTCTTGATATGAGAATGAAGAATTGAGGTGTGATTGTGTGATTTGGGTTGTATATGGTTGAAGTAGTTTGTTAGAAAAGTGTAACTTTTGTGAAAATAGAGGTTGAGAAGGTTTTGTGAAAAGTTAATTTTTGACCGAATTTTGGCGAGCCATAACTTGGCTTCCGGATCCTCGATGTCCCTCAAACTTGTTTTATATGAAAATTGGGTCCGTGAATCTTACACCGTTCGAAGAACGGGTGAAAAATATTTTAAAACAAAAATGTTATGCTCGTCAAAAGTTTGGTGTGCGAAAGGTAATTCTGCAACACTTAACAGCTTTTGGCATTTTTGGAAGGTTCGTGTACGCCGGAGTATGTCGCGTATGTGAGTTGGGAAAATTTACACTTCCGCGTATGCGGGACATGGTTTGCGTAGGCGGATCCTGTTTTTCAGGAACATTGTATTTTGTGATTTTGAATAGGATTTTAAACTTCTAAACTTCTATTTTTATTTTGTAAGACTCTAAAGCTTAGTTTTAGGCATAGTGAGGCTGTTAAACCTTGAGAGGGAGTTACCTTAATAGAGAAGAAAGGTTTATAGTAATGAATTGTGATTGAGAAGGTGAAGAAAGGATGAGTTGTGAGTGAATATGATATGTGACACCCGGATAGTAGGCAGTGGCATTGTTCATTTGCTCCAGGTATGTGATGAGGAAGGAGAATTATGAAAACTGAATTTAATTATGGAATTTTAAAAGATTATGAAAGAATTGATATGATAATATGGAATTTTAAAAGATTATGAAAGAATTGATATGATAATGAATTTTTGAATGAGAAACCTGGGCAGTAACAAGAATGGTGGTTCATCCCGCTTGCTTCGGATCAATGTTTGAGATTTGATAATAATGATGATTGATTATTAATTGGATGAATGTATGTTTGAGATACCTGGGCAGTAGCAAGGATTGTGGTTCATCCTGCTTGCTCCAGGTCGGTGATTGTGATGCCTGGATAGTAGCAACTGTAGTGGATTATTCACCTTACTCCAGATTGAGCTTTTAAGTACCCGCCTGGGTAGTAGAGATAGTAGTGATTCTTACACTCGCTTTGGGTTAAGCAGGTAGTAGCAAGGGGGTTGTAGCTTAAACTCACTTGCTCTGCATTAGGTGTTTCTGTCCATGGTTAGCTACTAGGACGTGTCAAGTTGACTATATATCTGACAGATGATATCATCAGCCATAGGGCAAGCTAGCATACATCATATGGATGTGTGTTTTGTCTGATTGTACATTAATTGGGCTTGCCTGTGTGATTATTATGCTTACCTGCTATATTTGCTACCTGCTGTATCTGTATCCTACTTATGTTTTCTTTGTTTATATTGCTTGTCTTTGTACCAGAGTTTTGGAGGATTGGAAGAAGGCAGAAATTAGGGCTTAAGTTAGAAAGGAATTAGAAATAAGAACCTTAGATAACCTACTCTATTTATAGTTTTCAATTTATAAACTTTAAGATTTAAATTTGAGTGTCAGTGTTCTAGGATTGCCTTTGGCTTTCCCGGGACCTTATATCTTATGTATGTGGGCACCTTTACCATATTGAGAACCTCCGGTTCTCATTCTATACATATATTTTGGGTTTCAGATGCAGGTCAGGAGGTACCTCACAGAGCATTCTGGAGACTCTGTGGAAGCGAAGAACTCTAGATACTTAGAGCTGTATTTTATTTATGTTTATATATGTATATAGATTCTCCATCTTGTATTTTATGCTTGTCACTCTTAGAGGTTGACTTGGAGAAACAGGTTGTCAGTTTTTACGAGTCTAGAATATTTTGGGTTATATGTATATATATACTCTGGCCGGCCTTTGCTTTGTAGGTTGAGTTTGGAGCTTGATATTTGTATTTTGAAATTCTAATCTATGTTTATGTTCTTTTAACTTTCCTTTCGATCTTTCTTATTCGTCCACGCTTATCTTTCGTGAGCGACGTGATTTCTGTTTTGATTTTGCTTAACTTCTTTTTCAAGGCTCATAGTTATAACTTTTTTCAACTATATCTATGTACATATTTTTATTTTAGAGGTCGTAGCGCCTCACCACCTTTGATATACGTCCTAGGCGTAAGCTCTGTGTCGTAAAGTGTTACATAATGCCCGCTTGAGACCTAAAGGAGGGTTTCCCATGAGGACATCGATACGTAACGCTCATGGAGGTGACAAACTTCGAAGTGGAGACAGCGATACATAATTCCCACTTGAAACAAAGAGTACAACTCGGTGGGAACGACGATATGTAACTCCCACGCGAGACTGTGAGTACGGCTCCAGTGAGGACGACGATACATTACGCTTCTAGAGACTGGATGAATGATCCTCCATGAGGATGGCGATACACAATGCTCATGGAGGGATGTTTTCTGAGGTAGGGACGGCAATACGTAATGCTTATCCCAAGGATGTTGTCGGGTGTGGGCAAACAACTGACATGTGAGCTCATGACCTGTTTAGGAATAGACATGCATCATACTTGATTACATTTGCTTGGAAATACATGATTACTTGGCTTGCCTAGTTGACATCCTGTTAATTACTGATTGTACTACTTGTCATACTTGCTTTCTATGTGTGATTGTTTGACTGTCTGTGTGGTTGTGAATCATTGTTTAGGATTATGGTGATTTGAGTGTGATCGATTATGTTTGGGCCGGAGGCCGTGACTTGATTTTGTTTTGGGTCGGAGGTCGTGACTGTTTAGGCCGGAGGCTGTAAAATAGTAAGCTATATGCCTTAGAAGTTAATGGACATTTCAAGATGCACTTTGACTTGTGGTGATCTGGGTGTTGATTGAATTGCTTGGGCCAGAGGCTATGATTGATTTGTGTTTTAGATTTAGCAAAGTATGAAATATTAAGTTAGTTCAGCATAGACTTAATAAACCTATGCTTGGAATAGGTTGGTCATTCATAGAGATTAGGTAACTTTTAATATTCTTGTAAGAAAAATTTGAAATTAGAATTTTGGTAATCAATTGTGGATTTTTGAAAAGGTTCACAAGATGAGCTACGATCACTGCAGTTGAAAACATCTTTCTTTTTACATACCCTCTTATGACAATTCTAGACTTCTCTAGTGAGACAGTGTGGTTAGGTTCTCATCCCCTACAGACTTCTTTTTTCAGGATGGACGAGGATTTTGATGGAGTTTCTTCTACATCTCTGGTTGAGTTGTATATTTATATATTAGTTATAGTTCTTCTCTCGCCCTCGTTATTATAATTATGTAAAGAGGGATTGGATTGTAATGATATGTATGTTTATAATAATTGTAATTTACTTGTATGAGAAGTCTCGTATGTTTATATGTGTGTGTGTGTGTGTGTGTGTGTGTGTGTGTGTGTGAAGATTGTGGTTGAATTTGTTTATATATGATTGTTTGTAAAAGGAAAAAGAATTTTCAGTTTTTCAAAGAAAACAACGATACGGTTTCTAGTTAAAAACTCCTATTTTATTATTAAGTATATAGAAGTCATCGTAATACCCTTGCTATCAGAGTGGTATAGCCAGAAGGGTGATATTTTAATAGTAATGGTGTTACATCTGGCCGAGAGAATTAGAGAGTCATCGTGGTAACATGTGAAACCCCTTTTTATCATGATGTACAAATTTGGTGATTATGCCTCCCAAAGGAACGTATAATAAAAGGTTCAATAAATATTAAACATTAAAAAAGAAAAAAATTGAATAACTCAAAATTTCTAATATTTATTCTCTTTTTATATTTCTGTATATTTTTAATATACATTAAAATAAGTATCTATGTAGAGTAGTGAGAATTGAAAAACAACACTATAATTTTGAAAACAAAGAGGCATAAATAATAAACTTTGATCCATAAATGTAAAGTCACTTTCCTACCATGCATTGTTCATTTGTTTGACATTGAAACTTAATTGGAAGTTAGTTAGTCCAAGAAAATAAGTAAAACATAATTAAGTACAAAACTTAATTGGAAGTAATAAAGCTTAAAATAGTTAGCAATAAATTTTTTTTAAGAAAATAATACCATGCTAATTAAATAATATAAGGCTATAGTCCAAATCCATGTGATGGACACATAGGTGTATTTCTTCTATTAAGTATAACGTAAGAAAGCACAACGCCAGCTGAAATGACTTGATTGGTCTGTATTGTAGGGTCTCAAAATCCTTGATCCATAAGGTATAGTCACATTAAGAATTTGGTTAATGCTAATAAAAAGTACCACCTACTAGCTTGATATGAATGACCTTTAAACACATCCCTCCTCTAAAAATTTCTATATAAAATTTCAACCCTTGACTGTATCATTGGACAATTCAATTCCAATAGACCAATATCACCATTACATTCTTTAATTTTCAGATTCTTTCTTCATAAATTTGGTGTAGTAACAAACATATTTTTTTTTGTATGTGTATCAATCAAATCATAGCAACAAAATTTGGTTTCTTAGGAGTTCAATTTCTCATGGCAGTGATGATTGTTTGTCTACAAAGCATGCATGTGGTTCTTATGCACACAAAAATTAATTAACAAAGTTTCAAGAATCAAGATACTTAGGATAATTATGATTTATCTCATAATAGACTAATTGATACATTTTCTATAATAAAAATAGAAAAGAAAGAACACTGTATATTTATGTATTTAATAATGACAGCGGGATGGCATTTTATTTTTAAACAGGGACAAATCACAAAACATGTGAACTATGTAGAGATATAAAATCACAAAACCAAACCAGTTATGAAGGAGAGGTATTGGTCCAAGATATACCTCTAGTATAGTTTGACTCTAAAATTTTCAGGTTCCAAATCCTACAAATCAAATCCAGGAACCCAACCCTATACCATCATCAACCAAGAAAACAAACATTAATGTTCAAGAATAGTCAACCTCTTATCATCATTTATTATCCTCAAACTCGTATTACAAAATCAAAAGCCATTCATTAACAATAAATCTCTAACTTAAGCATTCCTCTAATAATGAAAAAATTACTTGATAAACCGCTATTTTACGGTTTATCTTGTGCTTAATTTAGTGAATTTTATCCATTATTCTCACACTGATTCATTGAATTCGCATGTTTTATATTTTTCTTCCTATTTTTGTGCTATGATTGAAAACATGCTTCTTTGTCCCTAAATTTGCTAATTTTAATCCTCTCTTATTACCATTCGATGCCTTGATATGCGTTAAGTGATTTTAGGGTTTATAGGGCAGGAATAGTGGTGCACAAAATTGTGATCACACTTTTCACAACTCCACACAACTAACCAGCAAGTGCACTGGGTTGTCCAAGTAATAAAACCTTACGCGAGTAAGGGTCGATCCCACAGAAATTGTCGGCTTGAAGTAAGCTATGGTCATCCTGTAAATCTCAGTCAGGCGGATTCAAATGGTTATGAGGTTTTGATAATTAAAAGATAAATAAAACTTAAAATAAAATAAAGATACTTATGTAATTCATTGGTAGGAATTTCAGATAAGAGTTTGGAGATGCTTTGTTGCTCCTGAACCTCTGCTTTCCTATTGTCTTCATCCAATCATGCGTCCTCCATTCCATGGCAAGATGTATGATACTCTCAGTGAAAATGGTCCTCTACGGTTTCTGTACGGCTAATCAATTGTCGAATTTCTTGTCTCGGATGAAAAATATCGGGTACAGCTACCGCATGGCTAATCATCTGTCGGTTCTCATTTGTGTCGGAATAGGATCCCTTGATCCTTTTGCACACTGTCACTGTGCCTAACAGTCGTGAGTTTGAAGCTCGTCACAGTCTTCCCTTTCCAGATCCTACTCGGAATACCACAGACAAGGTTTAGACTTTTTGAATCTCAAGAATGCTGTCTATTGGTTCTAGCCTATACCACGAAGGTTCTAATCTCATATTTGGATGCTCTGTTGTCAGGAGAGATGATGCGAATTGTGGATTAGAGACCCAAGGGAATATACTCCGACTGTCATCCAATGAGTACGTTGAACATCATGTAGACCGCTTGTGGTTGTCAGGTACGCGGATCTTGGCTAATGATGAGCGGATATTTTATACGCTTTTTGGGGGTAATTTCATGTAGATTTTAGTATGTTTTAATTAGTTTTTAAGAAAAAATCGTATTTTTGGACTTTACTATGAGTTTGTGTATTTTTCTATGATTTCAGGTATTTTCTGGCTGAAATTGAGGGAGCTGAGCAAAAATCTGATTTAGGCTGAAAAAGGACTGCTGATGCTGTTGGATTCTGACCTCCCTGCACTCGGAATGGATTTTTTGGAGCTACAAGAGTTCAATTGGCGCGCTCTCAATTGGAATGGAAAGTAGACATCCAGGGCTTTCCAGAAATATATAATAGTCCATACTTTGCGCGAAGATAGATGACGTTAACTGGTGTTCAACGCCAGTTCCATGCTGCTGTCTGGCGTCCAGCGCCAGAAACAGGTTACAAGTTGGAGTTCAACGCCCAAAACACGTTACAACCTGGCGTTCAACTCCAGAAACAGCCCAAGCACGTGAGAGGCTTAAGTCTCAGCCCCAGCACTCACCAAGTGGGCCCCAGAAGTGGATTTCTGCACCAATTATCTTAGTTTACTCATATTCTGTAAACCTAGGTTACTAGTTTACTATTTAAACAACTTTTAGAGACTTATTTTGTATCTCATGACATTTTTCAGATTTGAATTTTATACACTTTGACGGCATGAGTCTCTAAACTCCATTGTTGGGGGTGAGGAGCTCTGCAGCGTCTCGATGAATTAATGCAATTGTTTCTATTTCTCCATTCAAACGTGTGTGTTCCTATCTAAGATGTTCATTCGCGCTTAATTATGAAGAAGGTGATGATCCGTGACACTCATCACCTTCCTCAATCCATGAACGTGTGCCTGACAACCACCTCCGTTCTACATCAGATTGAATGAGCTTCTCTTAGATTCCTTAATCAGAATCTTCGTGGTATAAGCTAGAATTGATGGCGGCCACTCTTGAGGATCCGGAAAGTCTAAACCTTGTCTTTGGTATTCCGAGTAGGATTCAAGGATTCAATGGCTGTGACGAGCTTCAAACTCGCGATTGCTGGGCGTGATGACAAACGCAAAAGGATCAATGGATACTATTCCAACATGATCGAGAACCAACAGCTGATTAGCCGTGCTGTGACAGAGCATCTGGACCGTTTTCACTGAGAGGATGGGAGGTAGCCACTGACAATGGTGACACCCTACATACAGCTTGCCATGGAAGGAACTTTTCACTTTGGAATTGAGTTGAATATTACATTACAGGAATTCAGAAGACAAAGCATCTCCAAAACTCCAACATATTCTCCATTACTGCATTACAAGTAATTAATTCACGCTCTTTTATTTTTCTAATAATTCAAACTGATAATTTTAATTGAAATCCTGACTAAGAATAATAAAATAAACATAGCTTGCTTCAAACCAATAATCTCTGTGGGATCGACCCTTACTCACGTAAGGTATTACTTGGACGACCCAGTGCACTTGCTGGTTAGTTGTGCGAATTGCAAAAAGTGTGATTGCAATTTCGTGCATAAGCTAAGCGAGTAACGAAGATAATGGGTGATTGTCACGGGTCACCCATTTATTCTGACTTAACTGAATTAAGTACGAGAGTATATCTTGGAGAAGAAGTAGGCGTGAATTGAAAGAAAAACAATAGTACTTGCATTAATTCATGAAGAACAGCAGAGCTCCTCACCTTAATCTATGAGGTGTAGAAACTCCACCATTGAAAATATATAAGAGAAAAAGGTCTAGGCATGGCCGAATGGCCAGCCTCCCAAATGTGATCAAAAGATCCAAAGATGTTCCAAAAGACAGTAAAAGGTGCTATTTATACTAAACTAGTTACTAGGGTTTACATAAAATGAGTAACTAAGTGCAGATAGTGCAGAAATCCACTTCTGGGGTCCACTTGGTGTGTGCTTGGGCTGAGCTTTGAAGCTTTCACGTGCATAGGCCATCCTTCGAGTTAAACGCCAGCTTGGATGCCAGTTTGGGCGTTTAACTCCAGTTCTGGTGCCAGTTCCGGCGTTTTACGCCAGAAAAAGGTCTCTCATGGGCGTTTGGACTCCAGTTTGGGCCATCAAATCTCAGAAAAAGTATGGACGATTATACATTGTTGGAAAGCCCAAGATGTCTACTTTCCAACGCAATTAAGAGCGTTTCAATTGGGATTTTGTAGCTCTATAAAATCCACTTCGAGTGCAGGAGGGTCAGAATCCAACAGCATATGTAGTCCTTTCTTAGCCTCTGAATAAGATTTTTGCTCAGGTCCCTCAATTTCAGCAAAAATACTTGAAATCACAGAAAAACACATAAACTCATAGTAAAGTCTAGAAATGTGATTTTTGCATAAAAACTAATAAAAATACACTAAAAAGTGACAAAAACATACAAAAAACTACCTAAAAACAATGCCAAAAAGTGTATAAATTATCCGCTCATCACAACACCAAACTATTGTTGTTTGTCCCCAAGCAACTAAAAACAAATTAGGATAAAAAGAAGAGAATATACAACAAATTTCAAAACATCAATGAAGCTTAGTTTCAATTAGATGAGCGGGACTAGTAGCTTTTTGTTTCTAAACAGTTTTGGCATCTCACTTTATCCTTTGAAGTTCAGAATGATTGGCATCCATAGGAACTCAGAGTTTAGATAGTTTTATTGATTCTCCTAGTTCAGTATGTTGATTCTTGAACACAGCTACTTATGAGTCTTAGCCGTGACCCTAAGCATCTTGTTTTCCAATATTACCACCGGATACATAAATGCCACAGACACATAACTGGGTGAACCTTTTCAGATTATGACTCAACTTTGCTAGAGTCCCCAGTTAGAGGTGTCCAGAGTTCTTAAGCATACTCTTTTGCTTTGGATCACGACTTTAACCACTCAGTCCCAAGCTTTTCACTTGGACCTTCATGACACAAGCACATGGTTAGGGACAACTTGATTTAGCCGCTTAGGCCAGGATTTTATTCCTTTGGGCCCTCCTATCCGCTGATGCTCAAAGCCTTGGATCCTTTTTACCCTTGCCTTTTGGTTTAAAGTGCTACTGGCTTTTTCTGCTTGCTTTTTCTTTTTCTTTCTTTTTCTCTATTTTTCGCCCCCTTTTTTCGCAAGCTTTGTGTTTTTCACTGCTTTTTCTTGCTTCAAGAATCAATTTTATGATTTTTCAGATTATCAATAACATTTCTCTTTTTTCATTATTCTTTCAAGAGCCAACAATTTTAACATTCATAAACTTCACTATAAAAAATATGCACTATTCAAGCATTCATTCAGAAAACAAAAAGTATTGCCACCACATCAAAATAATTAAACTAATTCAAGATAGATTTCAAAATTCATGTACTTCTTGTTCTTTTGCAAAAAGAAACATTTTTCTTTTAAGCAAGGTGAATGATTCATGGAACATTCAAAGCATTAAGACATAGACACTAAACACTAATGATCATGTAATAAAGTCACCAACATAGACAAAACATAAAGCATAAAAACTAAAAAACAGAAAAACAAGAACAAGAAAATTAAAGAACGGGTCCACCTTAGTGACGGCGGCTAGTTCTTCCTTTTGAAGATCCTATGGAGTGCCTGAGCTCCTCAATATCTCTTCCTTGCCTTTGTTGCTCCTCCCTCATGGCTCTTTGGTCCTCTCTAATTTCATGGAGGATAATGGAGTGCTCTTGGTGCTCCATCCTTAGTAGCTCCATGTTGGAACTCAAATCTCCTAAAGAGGTGTTGAGTTGCTCCCAATAGTTGTGTGGAGGAAAATGCATCCCTTGAGGCATCTCAGGGATTTCTTGATGAAGGACTTCCTCATGCTTTTGTTGAGGTCCATGAGTGGGCTCTCTTGTTTGCTCCATCCTCTTTTTAGTGATGGGTTTGTCCTCTTTAATGAGGATGTCTTCCTCTATGACAATTCCGGCTGAATTGAATAGGTGACAGATGAGATGAGGAAAGGCTAACCTTGCCAAAGTGGAAGGCTTGTCAGCCACCTTGTATAGTTCTAGAGGTATGATCTCATGAACTTCCACTTCCTCTCCAATCATGATACTATGGATCATGATAGCCCGATCCATAGTTACTTCGGACCGGTTGCTAGTGGGAATGATAGAGCATTGGATGAACTCTAACCATCCTCTAGCCATGGGTTTGAGGTCAAGCCTTCTCAGTTGAACCGGCTTGCCTTTGGAGTCTCTCTTCCATTGGGCTCCTTCCACACAGATATCCATGAGGACTTGGTCCAACCTTTGATCAAAGTTGATCCTTCTTGTGAAAGGATGAAGATCTCCTTGCATCTTTGCCAAGTTGAATGCCAACCTCACGTTTTCTGGACTGAAATTCAAGTATTTCCTCCGAACCACTGTGAGCCAATTCTTTGGGTTCGAGTTCACACTTTGATCATGGTTCTTAGTGATCCATGCGTTAGCATAGAACTCTTAAACCCTTAAGATTCTGACTTATTGGATGGGGTTGGTGAGAACTTCCCAACCTCTTCTTTGAATCTCTTGTCGGATCTCCGGATATTCGCTCTTTTTGAGCTTGAAGGGGACCTTGGGAATCACCTTTTTCTTGGCCACAACATCATAGAAGTGGTCTTGATGGACCTTTGAGATGAATCTCTCCATCACCCATGACTCGGAGGTGGAAGCAATTGCCTTCCCTTTCCTCTTTCTAGAGGTTTCTCTGGTCTTACGCGCCATTAATGGTTATGGAAAAGAAAAAAAATGCTTTTTCCCACACCAAACTTAAAAGGTTTGCTCGTCCTCAAGCAAAAAAGAAAGAAATGAGGAGATGGAGGTGTAGGAGTGGTTCGGCCAAGGGGGGTTGAAAGTGTTTGTGATGTGTGGAAATAAAGGAGTAAGGAGTGGTATTTATAGGGTAAGGGGGAGAGGGAATCTGTGTGATAGGGGTTGGGTTTGGGAGGGAAATGGTTTGAATTTGAGTGGGTGGGGGTAGGTGAGTTGTATGATGAGAAATAGTGGATGGATGTGAGTGGTGAAGAGATTATGGGGAAGAGGGTAGGATTTGATAGGTGAATGGTGTTTGGGGAAGAGTGTTATGGAAAGGTGTGAAGAGGAATGTGAGTTAGTGTAGGTAGGGATCCTGTAGGGTCTACAGATCCTGAGGTGTCAATAATTTCTCATCCCTGCACCTTTCTGGTATTTAAATGCCCTCTGTGTGGCATTTCTAGCGTTAAATGCCAGGCTGATGCCCCCTTTCTGGCATTAAACACGAGTATGGCTACCAGTTCTGGCGTTTAATGCCCAGAATGCTGCCAGACTGGGCGTTAAATGCCCATTCTGCTACCCTTACTGGCGTTAAATGCCAGTCTGGCTACCATTTTGGCATTAAACGCCAGTCTGGCTGCCATTTTTGACGTTTAACGCCCAGAATGCTGCCAGACTGGGCGTTAAACACCCATTTTGCTGTCCTTACTGGCGTTTAAACGCCAGTAAGCTCGTCCTCCAGGGTATGCTATTTTTTATGCTATTTTTGATTCCGCTTTAATTCTACAGCTGTTTTTGTGACTTCTCATGATCATCAACCTAAAGAAAACATATACTAACAATAGAGAATAAAATGAAAAAGTAATTAATATAGATAAATAAAATTGGGTTGCCTCCCAATAAGCGCTTCTTTAATGTCAATAGCTTGACAGGAAGCTCTTACAGAGCTTCACAGATGCTCAGAGCATGGTTGTGGCCTCCCAACACCAAACTTAGAAGTTGAGTGTGGGGGCTCTGTCTGACTCTGTATTGAGAGAAGCTTTTCATGCTTTTTCTCCATGTTAATAGAAGAAGATCCATGAGTCTTAAACACAAGGTAGTCCCCATTCACTTGAAGGACTAACTCTCCTCTATCCACATCAATCACAGCCCTTGCTGTGGCTAGAAAGGATCTTCCAAGGATGATGGATTCATCCTCATCCTTCCCAGTGTCTAGGATTATGAAGTCAGCAGGGACGCAAAGGCCTTCAACCTTCACTAAGACAACCTCTACAAGTCCATAAGCCTGTTTCATTGATTTGTCTGCCCTCTCTAGTGAGATTCTTGCAGCTTGTACCTCAAAGATCCCTAGTTTCTCCATTACAAAGAGTGGCATGAGGTTGATACCTGAACCCCAAGTCACACAGAGCCTTTTCAAAGGTCATGGTGCCTATGGTGCAAGGTATTAAGAACTTTCCGGGATCCAATTTCTTTTGAGGCAATGTCTGCTGAATCCATGTATTCAATTTATTGATGAGCAATGTAGGTTCATCCTCCCAAGTCTCATTACCAAATAACTTGGCATTCACCTTCATGATTGCTCCTAGATACTGAGCAACTTGCTCTTCAACAGTGTCTTCGTCCTCTTCAGAGGAAGAATATTCATCAGAGCTTATGAATGACAATAGTAAGTTCACTGGAATCTCTATGGTCTCTGTATGAGCCTCAGATTCCTTTGGTTCCTCAATAGGGAACTTCTTTTTGGTCAGTGGACGTCCCTTGAGGTCTTCCTCACTGGGAATCACTGCCTTTTCACTCTCTCCAGGTTCGGCCATTTTGGTTATAGTTATGGCCTTGCACTCTCTTTTGGGATTCTCTTCTGTATTGCTTGGGAGAGTACTAGGAGGAGTTTCAGTAACTCTTTTACTCAGCTGACCCATTTGTGCCTCCAAATTTTTGATGGAGGACCTTGTTTCATTCATGAAATTGGGAGTGGTCTTAGATAGATCAGAGACTATAGTTGCTAAGCCAAAAAGAAGCTCTGCTCAGAATTCTCTGTCTGTTGTTGAAAAGATGATGGAAAAGATTTGCTATTGCCAAACTTATTTCTCCCACCATTATTGTTGTTGAAGCCTTGTTGAGGCTTCTATTGATCCTTCCATGAGAAATTTGGATGATTCCTCCATGAAGGATTATAGGTGTTTCCATAGGATTCTCCCATGTAATTCACCTCTTCCATTGTAGGATTCTCAGGGTCATAAGCTTCTCCTTCAGAGGAGGCTTCTTTAGCACTACCGGATGCAGCTTGCAATCCAGTCAGATTTTGAGAAATCATATTGACTTGATGAGTCAATATTTTGTTCTGAGCTAATATAGCATTCAGAGTATCAATCTCAAGAATTCCTTTCTTCTGAGTCATCCCATTATTCACAGGATTTTTTTCAGAAGTATACATGAACTGGTTATTTGCAACCATCTCAATGAGTTCCTGGGCTTCTGCAGGGGTTTTCATATGAAGAGATCCACCAGCAGAATGGTCCAATGACATCTTAGACAATTCAGACAGACCATCATAGAATATGCATATGATGCTCCATTCTGGAAGCATGTCAGGAGGACACCTTTTGGTTAATTGCTTGTATCTTTCCCAAGCTTCATAGAGGGATTCACCTTCCTTCTTTTGAAGGTTTGGACTTCCACTCTAAGCTTGCTCATCTTTTGAGGTGGAAAGAATTTGGTCAAGAAAGCATTGACCAACTTGTCCCAAGAGTTCAGGCTTTCTCTAGGTTGTGAGTCCAACCATATCCTAGCTCTGTCTCTTACAATAAAAGAGAAAAGCATAAGTCTGTAGACCTCGGGATCAACCCCATTGGTCTTGACAGTATCACAGATCTGCAAGAATTTTACTAAGAACTGATGAGGATCTTCTGATAGAAGTCCATAAAACTTGCAATTCTGCTGCATTAGAGAAACTAATTGAGGCTTAAGCTCAAAGTTGTTTGCTCCAATGGCAGGAATTGAGATGCTTCTTCCATAGAATTTGGAAGTTGGTGCAGTATAGTCACCAAGCATCTTCCTTGCATCTCTAGCATTGTTGTTGGGTTTGCTTCTTTTTCGAAATTCTCTGTAAGGTCCTCTTTAGAGTGTTGTGCTTTAGCTTCTCTTAGCTTCTTCTTCAGAGTCCTTTCAGGTTCAGGATCAGCTTTAACAAGAATGTTTTTATCCCTGTTTCTGCTCATATGAAAAAGAAGAGAACAAAGGGAGTAGTGGAATCCTCTATGTTACAGTATAGAGATTCCTTGATGTGTTAGAAGAAAAGAAGAATAGAGAATAAGAAGAATTCGAACATAGAGGGAGAGAGAGGGTTCGAATTATAAGTAGAAGAGAAGTGTTAGCAAATAAATAGAAAGATATAAGAGAGAGAGTATTCAAAAATTAAAAATATTTTTGAAAAAGTGGTTAGTGATTTTCTAAAATTGGAAGTGGAAAAGTGGTTAGGTGGTTTTGAAAAAGATAAGAAATAGTAATTAGCTGAAAAGATTTGAAAATAATTTTGAAAATATAAGAAGTTAGAAAAAAGATTTTGAAATCAAAATTTAAAAAGATATGATTGAAAAAGATTTGACTGAATAATATATGATTTTAAAAAGATATGATTGAAAAGATATGATTGAAAAATATTTGATTTTTAAAATTGATGACTTAACTAACAAGAAACTAAAAGATATGATTCTAAAATTCAAAGATTGAACCTTTCTTAACAAGAAAGTAACAAACATGCAATTTTTTGAATCAAAACATTAATTGTTAGCAAGGATTTTTAAAAATGTGGAAAGATAAGATTTTAAAATTATGAATTAAAACATGAAAATTTGAAAAATTTTGAATTGGAAATGAAATTACATCCCTTGTGTCATCTTGGCGTTAAACGCCCAGAAAGATATCCATTCTGGCATTTAACGCCCACGTGGCTGCCTCTTTGGGCGTTTAATGCCCAGCCAGATACCTTGGCTGGCGCTAAATGCCAGAAATCCTTCTTTACTGGGCATTTTTCTAAACGCCCAGAATGCTGCCCATTCTGGCGTTTAACGCACAGAATGGTACCTTTACTGGCGTTAAACACCCAGAATGATAGCCATCCTGGCGTTTAACGCCCAAATTGCCTCTTTACTGATGTTTTAACGCTAGTGAGCTCTTTTTCTCTGTGATTCTTCTGCCTTATGATCTGAACCTTCATTTCTCTGTATTATTTACTTGAATATATATATATATTTTTTTATTTTTAAATTTTTTATGAAGAGAGAGAAAAACAACAAAATGAAATAAAACATAAAAAATGCAAGATCAAAATAAGTAATGCATGCAAGAACACTTTGAATATCAAGATGAACACCAAGAACACTTTGAAGATCATGATGAACATCAAGGACATATTTTTGAAAATCTTTAAGAAAAGAAAGACATGCAAGACACCAAACTTAGAAATTTTGAATGTTCAAACACTATGATTTTGAAAATGCATACAAAAAACAACATATAACACAAAACAAGAAAATTATGAGATTGAACAAAGGAAATCATTAAGAACAACTTGAAGATCACAGAAGAACACAATGCATATTTTTTTTTGTTTTTATGATTTTATTAAATTTTTTTTGTATTTTTTGAAAATAAAAATAAAAAGCTTAAATATAAAATAAAATTACCCAATCTAAGCAACAAGATGAACCGTCAGTTGTCCAAACTCGAATAATCTCCGGCAACGGCGCCAAAAACTTGGTGCGTGAAATTGTGATCACACTTTTCACAACTCCGCACAACTAACCAGCAAGTGCACTAGGTCGTCCAAGTAATAAAACCTTACGCGAGTAAGGGTCGATCCCACAGAGATTGTCAGCTTGAAGAAAGCTATGGTCATCCTGTAAATCTCAGTCAGGCAGATTCAAATGGTTATGAGGTTTTGATAATTAAAAGATAAATAAAACTTAAAATAAAATAAAGATACTTATGTAATTCATTGGTGGGAATTTCAGATAAGCGTTTGGAGATGCTTTGTTGCTCTTGAACCTCTGCTTTCCTATTGTCTTCATCCTATTATGCGTGCTCCCTTCCATGGCAAGCTGTATGATCCTCTCAGTGAAAATGGTCCTCTACAGTTTCTGTACGGCTAATCAACTGTCGGATTTCTCGTCTCGGATGAAAAATACCGAGTACAGCTACCGCATGGCTAATCATCTGTCGGTTCTCACTTGTGTCGGAATAGGATCCCTTGATCCTTTTGCACACTGTCATTGTGCCCAACAGTCGTGAGTTTGAAGCTCGTCACAGTCATCCCTTCCCAGATCCTACCACAGACAAGGTTTAGACTTTTCGGATCTCAAGAATGCTGTCTATTGATTTTAGCCTAGACCACGAAGGTTCTAATCTCAGATTCGGATGCACTGTTGTCAGGAGAGATGATGCAAATCGTGGATCAGAGACCAAAGAGAATATACTCTGGCTGTCGTACAATGACTACATTGAACATCATGTAGACCGCTTGTGGTTGTCAGGCATGCGGATCTTGCCTAAGCGAGTAACGAAGATGATGGGTGACTATCACGGGTCACCCCTTCATTCTGACTGAACTGAATTAATTACGAAAGTATATATTGGAGAAGAAGTAGGCGTGAATTGAAAGAAAAACAATAGTACTTACATTAATTCATGAAGAACAGCAGAGCTCCCCACCTTAATCTATGAGGTGTAGAAACTCCACCGTTGATAATACATAAGAGAAAAAGGCCTATGCATGGCCGAATGGCCAGCCTCCCAAATGAGATCAAAAGATCAAAAGATCCAAAGATGTTCCAAAAGATAGTAAAAGGTGCTATTTATACTAAACTAGTTACTAGGGTTTACAGAAAATGAGTAACTAAGTGCAGATAGTGTAGAAATCCACTTCCGGGGCCCACTTGGTGTGTGCTTGGACTGAGCTTTGAAGCTTTCACATGCATAGGCCATCCTTGGAGTTAAATGCTTGCTTGGATGCCAGTTTGTGCGTTTAACTCCAGTTCTGGTGCCAGTTCCGGTGTTTTACGCCAGAAAAGGGTCTCTAGTGGGCATTTGGACGCCAGTTTGGGCCATCAAATCTCAGGCAAAGTATGGACTATTATACATTTCCGAAAAGCCCAAGATATCTACCTTCCAACAAAATTAAGAGCACGCCAATTGGGCTTCTGTAACTCTAGAAAATTCACTTCGAGTGCAGGATGGTCAGAATCCAACAGCATCTGCAGTCCTTTCTCAGCCTCTGAATCAGATTTTTGCTCAGGTCCCTCAATTTCAACCAAAAAAACCTGAAATCATAGAAAAATACACAAACTCATATTAAAGTCCAGAAATGTGATTTTTGCATAAAAACTAATAAAAATATACTAAAAACTGACAAAAATATACTAAAAACTACCAAAAACAATGCTAAAAAGCGTATAAATTATCCGCTCATCAAATGGCTTAAAGGATGGAAAGAAAGCATGCAAAAGTGGAAGGAATACAGGAAATTGAAGGAATTGCTAAGCTGTCAACAATGACCTCTTCGTACTAAATCGATTATAACTTGAGCTACAGAGGTCCGAATGAGACGGTTCCAGTTGCGTTGGAAAACTAACATCCAGAACTTCGAAATGATATATAATTTGCCATAGTTGCCTTGTAGTTAGGCGACACGCATGCATGGATCACGTGTATGCGTGACCTTGCGAAAGTTCAACGACGCGTACGCTGGGGCAATTTCTAGGCTATTTTTGGCTCAGTTTCAAGCCCGAAAACACAGATTAGAGGCTGCAGTGTGGGGGAATCATTCATTCACTTCTCATTCACATAATCTTAGGTTTTATATGAAGTTCTCTAGAGAGAGAGGCTCTCTCCTTTCTCTAGGTTTTAGGTTTTTAGTCTTATTTCTTCTCAATTTCAGAATTCTACCTTGCTTCAATTTAGGTTTCTTCTACTTAAATTGTTCAATTACTTTAATTTATCTACTCCTCTTGTTGATTCCTTCATCTTGCTAATTTAGTTTATGAGTTCATGTGTTACTTTCAATTTTCATTAATGCAATTTATGTTCCTTTATTTTTATTTTGTTAATTCCTCTATTTTTATTTGTTAGTCATTAATGTTTGCAATTGGTTGTTTAGATTTAATATTCCTTGTTAATTTTATACGTTTTTATTTTGCGCCTTCCAAGTATTTGATAAAATGCTTGGTTGGGTTTTAAATTAAATTTTTGGTATTCTTAGCTTAGATTGAGTAATTTGGAGACTCTTGAATTGTCAAAGTCTCTTGTTGGTTGGTAATTAATAATTGCTAGTTGGCTTAAACTTCACTAAATCTAGTATTTGATTAGGACTTGTGAACTTAAGTTAATTTTGCTCACTTGACTTTCCTTCATTGTTAGAGATTAACTAAGTGAAAGAAAAAGGCAATTACCATCACAATTGGCAATGATAATGAGGATAGGACTTCTAATTCTCAATCCTTGCTAGGACTTTTCTTAGTTGTTATTTTATTTCCTTGTTATTTACATTACTTGTTCCTTATTTCAAAACCCCAAAAAAAATATACTTTTTTCATAACCAATAACAAATACACTTCCCTGCAATTCCTTGAGAGACGACCCGAGGTTTAATACTTCGGTTAATTTTATTGGGTTTGCTTAAGTGATAAACAAATTAAATTTGATTGAGGGTAATTTGTCAGTTTAAAACTATACTTGCAACACGACTATTTTAAGAAATTCTTTACCGATGATTTTTCCCCATCAATTTTTGGTGCCGTTGCCGGGGAATTGCAAACGTGTCTCTTATTATTGGTTAGTGTAAATATTTTCTTTTTGCTTGTTTGTTAGTTTTAAGACTTTGTTACTTATTTTTATTAGCTTTTGTTTTTATTTTCTTTTGTTACCATGAATTCTCACCCCTTTGGCTATGAGTTTGGTTCAAATTATTATTGTAGGAAATGGAGATTATAATGAGAACATGCATCAAGGATGGGACAATCAAAGGTGGGAGGAACCTCAAGCTTGTGATCAACCATTTTGGCAACAACCTCCACCAACGTACTATGAGCAAGAGCCATTCCAGGATGCATATGAAGACAATACCTATGGTGGACCTCCTTGTAGTTACCAACAAGTCCTACCATATGGCTATGAACCCCCTCCACAACATAGCTTTGAACCACCGTACTCACAAGCCCCATGTTACCAAACACCCCCATATGACCCTAATCCCTACCCACCATACCAAGAGCCTTATGAGCCATACGAGCCATACATAGAACCATCCCAATTCCAACACAATTACCCCCAAGAACCACCACCTCAATATACACCATCTTCATATCCTTATCAAGAAGAATCACCTCCGTATTATGAGCCTTTTCTCCCAACAAATGAACCCCCCTATCCACCCCAAGCTCCCATATATGATACCTTTACTGTAATTCGCCAAGGGCAAAGAGAGCTTCAAACTACACTTACCTCTGCTCTCACTGGTCTCACCTCTACTCTCCAAGCTCTTATATCCCATGTGGATCCATCAATCCAAGAGCAACATGATCCCAATTATGCTAGTGACATGGAATAAGAGAGAAGGGATCGTCTTAGGGACTTAATGGATCGCGTTCATGAATCCATACTTCAAAAGAAGCAAGAGGAGACCCAAAAGATGAAGGTAGTAGAAACCCTTGAAGAAAGTTGTCAAGAGGTGGAAGAAATCAAGGAGGAGTTTGATTTTGTACTACAGCAAGTGGAGAAAGCCAAAATTATAGAAGAAGAGGAAGTGGTTGAAGACTTAGGAGATGTGGAACCTCCATGGGAAACTCAAGTCATAGAGCCTCCCTCTAAGACGTTTGAAGTTGATGTTAAGGAGGGTGTACAACCTCCAAGGCATATCTTGGTTAAAGACTTCGAGGAGCTTGATCATGAAATGAATTAAATAATTGAGGAGTTTTTATCTACAATTGAATCCTCTCCCATTGGACTTGAAGAAGAGGTTAATGTTGAAGAAGCGTGTCAGGAGGTGGAAGTTGTCAAAGAAGAGCACAAGGGAGTGAAGCTTGCAAGATCATTAGAAACACCTTTCCCGAAGCCATTACCATCCAATACAACATTCAAGTGGGTAAATTTCTTATCCTTAACCTTTATTTTTCCACTTGAATATGGTTTACTTGAGACGGATGGACAACTTAGAGCTCTTTGTGGTTGTAAGAGTAAGAGGGATATGGTTAGTGGTAGGAGTTGTCAGGAAATGTTCGATATGGTTGTATGCTCCAAATTGAAGTGCGAGGATTGGTGTAGTTTTCAATTGAATGAGTCTAGTAAGTTTCTTGGATGCCTTACTGAGAATTCAGATTGCTTGCCACCCGGTTGGAACAATAATGATCAACAAGAAGACAGGTGCAAAAGCAAGGTTTGGGACCTCGGAATTCATTCTAGCAATCAACACTCTTGGGGCCTTATCACTTGCTTTACCTTGCTTAAAGGCTTTATACGCCTAGTTTGGGATCCCAGAGGCTATGGGAATTGCAAACATTGGTGGGGATTCCTGGATGAGTTCAAGCACAAGCCACCATGACAAGGAGCTCACCAAATGTCCAACTTAAGGACAATAACTAAAAGTGCTAGGTGGAGTCAACCCACCATGGTATGATCTTTCCTATTTATTAGTTTAATTTTATTAATATCAGTATTCATTTCCAGTTCTGCATGTTTACCTTTATTTTGCTCTAAAAAAGGGGTCATCATGCGTGTGCATGACCGACGCGTACGCGTTGATGCCCAATTTTGGTTCGTGCCAAAACCGTGCTAGAACGGCGTGGCAGGCTTGGCTAAACAGAAAGTTACATTGGAACCACACTGAGCTAGTGCTAGGCGCATAGCCAATTCCATGCGTGCGCGTCAATGACGCGTATGCGTCATTTGCGCTTTTTACCATCCACACGTTGGCGTGGACGACGTGTATGCATCGTTTGAAAAATTGGCGTAAATTGGTATATTGAGCAGAGAGTTGGGCTGAAGGTGTGCCGCAATCGTGCGTCTGGCACGAACAGTTGTCACGTGTACGCATGGCCGACCCTCACGCATCATTTTTCATTTTTGAGGCATCCAGGCGCACGCGTGGATAACGCTTATGCGTCGTATGCATATTTCTGTTTTCACGCGTACGCGTGATGCATGCTTACGCATCGTTTCCTGTTTTCCATTTCTATTCCTTCTTCTCTCCTTTCTTATTCTTTTCTTTTCCCTTTCTTACTTCCTTCTTCTTCATTTTTTTAACTTCTCATCCTTATTCTTTTTCATTCACTTTTACTTAATTCATTTGCACATTTTCATTCATTGCATTTTAACTTTTTGCATGTTTATATTTTCTTTTCTAAGTTTATTATTTTTCCATTGGTGTTAAATGTTCTTATTCAACTATTGCATCTTCCTGCATTATTTTAGTACTTAGTGACTTGTTTTACATGAGTGATATTATTTAGATGTCAATGCTAATCTTTTATAACATTTGTATTTATTGTGCATTGATATATACTTATATTGTCTCTCATGACCCGCTCCCGCATTGTTGAAATTCTTGCACTATTAATATGCCCTTTACTTCTATTGTTTTCTCACTTGCATGTTGTAGCTACCATGTAGTTGAGAACCTCATTATTATTTGGCATTAGCCCACCCATATTCTATTTATTTTTATATCTTTGTTTGTGAGTTATTCTTCTTCCTTTTCCTCTTCTTTTAGGATGGCCACCAAGAAGGGGAACGGAACGCTTCTAAATGGAGAGAACAACAAGTTTCACAGCACAATCTTTGGAGAAAGCGCATCAGTTATAGCAACCCATCCACTTGCCCATCTTTGCATGCACCGAGGACGGTGCAATCTTTAAGTGTGGGAAGGTCGATACCGACTTCCGTGGGTTAGTTACTTTCTTTTCAACACCAATTTTTATTCTTCTTTGTGGTTAGTGGTTTCATTTGCATGTTTGATTGCATGTTTGTTAGATTTTGTGCAAATTTTACCACTACTTGGTTGAAGTGATGAATTCTTTTTCAAGAAACTTTTTATAGCATTTCACTAACTTGAATTAAAATTTTTTGAACTTGCTTGAAGATATTTAATTTGGAACATGGTTTTAGAGCTCGAACACGCAAAACAGTGACATTTTGAGCCTATTTGATTGGTTTCATTTTATCAACCAATATATTTTGTTTTGTTGTGTGTGTTATTCTCTCTAAAATTGTGATATTTGTCTTGCTTGATTTTATATTTCTATTGTTTGATGTATGCATGCAATTATGTGATTGAGGCCTTTGTTTCACTTAGCTTACATACCCATATGGCCTTAACCCTTCATTATCCTTTGCAAACCAATGTTGAGCCTATTTTACCCATTTGTTCTTTACTTTAGCACATCATTAACTCTAAGCAAAAAAAAAAATAATTTCTTTAATTTGAATCCTTAGTTAGCTTAGACTAGTGAGAGTGCTCATGATTTAAGTGTGGGGAAATCGGTTTGGGAGCATTTGGTTTGGAAATTGGGTATATTGTATATTTTTTGTGAAAATGTGAAAAAAAAATAGTTGATCACATATTCTTGCATTCAATACCTTAATCATATGCATTGAGAAAAATAAAAAGAAAGAGAAAAAAAGAAAAAGAAAAGAAAAAGAGCAAATAATAAAAAGGGGACAAAATGCCCCAAAGTATATGGTGATAGCAATGCATATGTACTATACTCAAAATTGGAATGCATGAATATGTGAAAAACATAGTTAATGGGTAGTTAGATTTTGTATTGTGATTACATGGACTGTCTCAAGTTGGGTGGAAAGTTTGGGTTAATCAAGGATTCAGATTTTAGTCCACTTAACCAAATACAATCCTACCTTTACCATAACCCCATTACAACCCTTAAAAGACCTCTTGATATGTATATTTGTGCATTAAATTTTTGTTAATTGTTAGATGAAGAGCAAGTCTTAGAAAGCAAGCTTAGTAGAGAATTGAGAGAATCGAACCTTAAACACCTGAGCGATTAGAGTGTATACACTTCCACTGAGGGTTCGATGCTCGATTCTTTGTTCCCGGCTTTCACGAGCTATCTTCTTCTTGCAAGTCTATTTGTACTTCATTTTTATGATTTGAATTAGTGAAATCCAGTTCATATTTGTTCTTAAAAGATTTATTTACCTTTAACCAAGTAGGTAGAAGCATTTCACATTTAGTTGCATTCATATAGATAGGTTGTATTTCATATATTCTACCATTCCTTTTCACTCTTTTATAGTTTCTCTTGAGCTTAGCATGAGGACATGCTAATGTTTAAGTGAGGGGAGATTGATAAACTGCTATTTTATGGTTTATCTTGTACTTAATTTAGTGAATTTTATCCATTATTCTAACACTTATTCATTGCATTCGCATGTTTTACATTTTCCTTCCTAATTTTGGTGCTATGATTGAAAACATGCTTCTTTGGCCCTAAATTTGCAAATTTTAATCCACTCTTATTATTATTCGATGCCTTGATATGTGTGTTAAGTGATTTCAGGGTTTATAGGGCAAGAATGGCTTAGAGGATGGAAATGAAGCATGCAAAAGTGGAAGGAATACAAGAAATTGAAAGAATTGTTAAGCTGTCAACCCTGACCTCTTCGTACTAAATTGATTATAACTTGAGCTACAGAGATTCGACTGAGGCAGTTTCAGTTGTGTTGGAAAGCTAACATCCGGGACTTCGAAATGATATATAATTTTCCATAGTTTCTTTGCAGTTAGACGACGCGCACGTGTAGCGTATGCGTGACCTTGCGAAAGTTCAGCGACGCGTACGCGTGACAGAGCCACGTGCTGCACGTATTAGAAATTACTGGGGGCAATTTTTGGACTATCTTAACCCAGTTTCAAGCCCGAAAACACATATTAGAGGTTGCAAAGTGGGGGAATCATTCATTCACTTCTCATTCACATAATTTTAGGTTTCAGATGTAGTTCTCTAGAGAGAGGCTCTCTCCTCTCTCTAGGTTTTAGGTTTTTAGGCTTATTTCTTCTCAATTTCAGAATTCTACCTTACTTCAATTTAGGTTTTTTCTACTTTAATTGTTCTATTACCTTGCTAATTTAGTTTATGAGTTCATGTGTTACTCTCAATTTTCATTAATGCAATTTATGTTCCTTTATTTTTATTTTGTTAATTACTCTATTTTTATTTGTTGGTCATTGATGTTTGCAATTGGTTGTTTAGATTTAATATTCCTTGTTAATTTTATACATTTTTATTTTGCGCCTTCCAAGTGTTTGATAAAATACTTGGTTGGATTTTAAATTAGATTTTTGGTATTCTTAGCTTAGATTGAGTAATTTGGAGGCTCTTAAATTGTCAAAGTCTCTTGTTGGTTGGTAATTGATAATTGCTAGTTGACTTAAACTTCACTAAATCTAGTCTTTGATTAGGACTTGTGAACTTAAGTTGATTTTGCTCACTTGACTTTCCTTCATTGTTATTGGTTAACTAAGTGAAAGCAAAAGGCAATTACCATCACAATTGGCAATGATAATGAGGATAGGACTTCAAATTCTCAATCCTTGCTAGGACTTTTCTTAGTTTGTTATTTTATTTCCTTGTTATTTACATTACTTGTTCCTTATTTCAAAACCCAAAAAAATACACTTTTTCATAACCAATAATAAATACACTTCCTTGCAATTCCTTGAGAGACGACCCGAGGTTTAATACTTCGGTTAATTTTATTGGGTTTGCTTAAGTGACAAACAAATTAAATTTGATTGAGGGTAATTTGTCGGCTTAGAACTATACTTGCAACACGACTATTTTAAGAAATTCTTTACCTACGATTTTTTATATTGCGTTTGCTATCATTAACTAAATCAATAAAACAAAAAGATAAACAAACCATCAAATAGTCATTAACTATTTTTATTTATTTACTCAAACTAAAAAACTCAATACAAAGTACATAATAAGTCAAAATAGTGTAGCTTCAAATCCTTTAACTTTATATAGGCACAATTAACATGAATTAATTGAAAATATAGACAAAATTTGAATAAAATTAACTTGAAGGCATAAGCTGAACCAAGAAGATATAAAAAAATTTTGAGGAAAATAGGAAATAAATTTAGATGTAAGAACCAACTATCGACAGGGGAGATGTAACACCCTACTATTCAAATCCTTATGCTTGAGTCATAAGTCAATGATAATAAGGTTGTACGACTCTCAAGTTGGATTTTTAATACATAATTATAAGTAAAATTGAAAGGGGTTTTGATCGAGAAGCCTGAAAAGAGTAAAAAATAAAATCGCAAAGTCGTATTACTCACGTATCGACAACTTAAAGATAAAGCGTGAAGTTGAAATCGATACATAGATAAAGGCATAAAGGAGAGTAAGAGAAGGAAAATATATAGATATATAAATAAGTAAATAGCCACTAGTCGCGACCCGCGAAGTTTAGGCCAACTAGGCTACAGTATGAAAGAAGTTGATAACAGAATCTCCTAATCTCTCCCAAAAGAAACATAAGGGCCTCTATAGGCAAGTTCAAAAGAGTTAAATACATAATATAAGCTTTTCAAAGTAAAGATGGAGAGATTCTAAGCAAAATATAAAGTAGAG
Organism: Arachis hypogaea; assembly: GCF_003086295.3. Taxonomy (NCBI): domain Eukaryota; kingdom Viridiplantae; phylum Streptophyta; class Magnoliopsida; order Fabales; family Fabaceae; genus Arachis; species Arachis hypogaea. Next base: position 57,567,912 of record NC_092042.1, on the reverse strand, counting down.
AATATAAAGGTCTTCGCCGTCTCTCAGATGAACCACAGCTCACTTATGAGCACCTGGACCTGCATCTGAAAAACAAGAGATATATACGGAATGAAAACCCCCGACCCATGGGTTCCCAGTACGGTAAAACTGCCATGTAAATACAATGCATTGTAATAAAAACTCACTAAGCATCCTAAACTTCCTTTCACCCAATATTCATCCTATGTTCTTGCTAATCCATAAATAGGCAACTGTCATAAGGGGATGCTAAATCTAATTCCTCTTCCTCATGCTTCCCAACTTTCTAACTCCCCAACAAATCAGAATCAGAATTATAAGCCAAACCATCACCAGTTATTTTGTCTCAGCAATTCTATATCAATATTTCATATCCTCACCTAGAGCAAGTGAGATCACTTCACTGCGTCCACCCAGGGAGCTCAAATTATCTCATTCAATAATCATCATTTTAAATTAATCATATCATTACTCCATCTCAACAAGAACATAGCCCTCAGCATCAACCGACACCAGCATGAGAGACCTTTCAGTTGTACAAACACAAGCAATACAGGCAAGTAATACACAATAAGGTACAAGTAGAACAAGTAGCACATAATCAGATAACATAGCATATATGATATAGCAATCCAAAACAAATAGGCAAACCTAAATACTTCAAACATATGCAAATGATGTATGCCTACCCTATGGTTGAGGATATCATCTGTCGGTTATATAACCAACCCGACACATCCTGGTGGCTAACCATGGACAGAGACACCCATGCGGAGCAAGTGGGCTTGAGCTACAACCCCTTTGCTACTACCCGCTTAACCCAGAGCCGGTGGAACAACTACTACTGTGGCTACTACCCAGGCGGGTGTTTAAAAGCTCAATCTGGAGCGAATGGAATCACCACTACTACCGCTACTATCCAGGCATCACAATCTCTGATCTAGAGCAAGTGGGATGAACCACAACCCTTGCTACTACCCAGGTATCACAATCTCTAACCTGGAGCTAGTGAGACGAACCACAACCCTTGCTACTGCCCAGGTATCACAAATACACATTCATTCATAATTACCCTTCATTATTACCAATTCTCAAATAATAACCCGGAGCAAGCGGGATTAACCACGACCCTCGCTACTACCCGGGCATAGTCTCTCTCTCTGTTGCGCCTTATTACCAATAGAGGGAATCGGTGCCCTGTCACCATTAGAGGATATCTGTACCCTGTCACCATTAGAGGGTATCTGTACCCTGTCACCATTAGAGGGTGTCGGTGCCCTATCACCCTTACAACTAGATAGAAAACACAAGCATATTCACATTCAACATTTTCCATCATTATTTATTTACCACATGCATATAATTACACTCAACCAAAACTAAACCTACCTCATCTACACAATTCAATTCAATTTCGTCACCTTCCACTCCTAAATTCCTAATTTCTTATTATTCCACATTCCTCCCATTTATTCACACACTCAATATTCAATATCCATTCAATCTCATATGACATCACACAATACACACATCACTTACCTTCCTTACCTCTTTCCGGCCTCCAGCCCAAGATTCACGGCCTCCGGCCCAAATTCACAATTTAAATGCATATTTCACAATCCAATATTCATTATCCAATTCATCAAATTCTCAACACACCAAACATACAAATTCACACAATTCTCAACCCAATCATTAATTTTATATTACATATCAACTATACATATTAGTACCAACCATTTACACAATTCAAACTTAATCCTAGGGGCATCTAGCCTAGGAATTCTCATCACACCACATGGTACTTAAATGAAACTTAAACCGTACCTCTTGTAGCTAAAATAATTGAGCTTCTTCTTGGAAGTTTCCACCAACTCTTAACTCCAAGCCTCACCAAGGCCCCACAAGCAATATCAATCTTTCAATTGTGCACTAAAATCACCCAATACTCTAACATAATCAATTTTCACACTTATAATCAACCTAGGGTTCATAAAATTGATAAATCACAAGGGTTAGAGGGTACCTTATCTTAACCCATAACCAAACTCGAATTTAAGGAGAAAAACAAAAGCTGGGCAGAGGATAGTGGAATACTCACCACAAAACTTAGATAAAATTTTAGAGGATGAAAAGAGCGATGCGTGGTCGCAAACAGCTCGTCAATCGGAGTTTCAGAGAGAAAGTTATGATGATTTAAAGTTTGGAAAGTTAGGTTTTCTTTCTCTCTTCTCTCTATCCGCCCCACACCCTTTCTTTAGGATAAATGAGCTGAAATGCTCATAACTAATTTTTATATATGTTGGGTCTTGGGCCCACTTGGGCCCTATTCACTTGGTTTAACCCGTTGGCCCAATTTCGGGCCAAAACCTTTAAGATTAGAGTTTTAAATCGTATTTTAGATATTTCTATCTTCCCAAATTATAAATTCTTATTTCTTAACATTATTCTCTTATAATTAATTTTCTCAGTTGCAGTACCGGACAGATCTCAGCTGGTACTGCCGGTCAAATTTCCAATGCGCATGTTTACGCAGAAAACTATGTTTTCTGACTCAAAAAAATTCACTGAGTCCAAACATCATATTTAAATTATCAAATTCTGATTGCTAAATTTTCAAACCATATTCGTTCCTATTTAATTTATTATTTAATTATTTACGATTTGACCGGATTTTACAGGAGAGGCCGCAATAGCTTAGATCACGCACTGTGGAGGAGGGAGTAAAGGTTTCACACACGGTGGAGGAGAGGGAAACGGTCAACAATGGTAAGAGGAGGATGTCTGAGTAGCCACGTGATTCAAAAACAGCACAGACGCGCACCTTGGAATAGAGAACATGGGTGGTTTCTCACACCATGGAGGAGGGACTAGGATTTCATGCACTGTAGAGTAGAGAAAAACGGTTGACGGAGTGAGAGGAGGATGGGTCAGCAGCTACGCGACTCCACGGTGACACAGCGGTGCACGATGGAGTAGAGAACAGGGGTTCACGTACCTCCACTCTAACCTTTTGTGGGTTCTTGTTTTTCTTAATTTTGGATAATCTGATCTGATCTAAGTAACACAATCACTAAATATATGATAAAGAGTTGGAGTTAGTTGTAATGCTGCATGAAATCAACGCTATACCATCCGATTCTGTGACACATTGAAGAGTTCAGATGGCAATCACAGCTATCTTAACAAATTGCAGATAATGGAGAAAAGGCAGGTAATTTGTTGCCACTAGTATTCATGTGTCTTGTAGTATTATGTACATTCTTATATTGTTATATTTAAGTTGTGGTGATTATTTTCTTTTATTTATATATATTTGTATTATTATACATTATTTTTTTAGTAATGCTAAAAAAAATTTATTTTGTAAAAAAAGTTATGACTAAATCACGAAGATTTTTATAAATTATTATTAAATATAAAGATTTGCATGCTAATTGATTGTGTATGTTTAATAAAAAAATTAGACTAATTAATTGTCACTTTAAAAGTGTATAATAAAACAAATAATTTTGATTATGCATGATTAATATATAATCTAGTTAATAGATAATGGTTTTCTTTTAAATAATAATATATTCATGCAAATGGTAGTATAATAGGAATAATAATTATGTAGAGTATTATAATTACTTAAAGTATTATCAATTATAATTATGCATTCATATAAAAGTAATAATGATAGAATTTATCTACTTTAAAATATAAAAATAAATTTTTAATTAATCCCAAATTAGCTTGATATATATTAATTATAACCATTAATTGTAACTATTAAACTAATATATTTTATATGTGTGATTATTTTCTTTTATTTAAAATATATATTCGTGGATTACTAAATTTTAGTACTGATGATTATTTTCATAGACGTTAATAAATTTTGTAGTGCAATTATTAATCTTTCATTGAATTTTTTTTTTGTGTATTAATAATTTTAAAATTACATATAAATTAAGTCACTATTTATTATACTTTTAACATAACTTCACATTTTTTATTAAAATAATTATCATATCTTAAATTATTTTGTATAGATATTTTATTATAATGCATGTCAACAAAATTTTTTAGGACAACTAATAATATTTTAAAGGATTTAGTTTTTGTGTGTTAATAATTTAAAGGTACTATTTATTATGAGTAGCATTTTTTAACTTAATTGTTGATTATTTTTTAAATTACACCGAGAACCAATAAAAATAATCTTACAAACAAAAAAAATTCGAATTAAAAAATTTAAAAATATCATATCCAAAAATTTAATAGACGTAGTAAATAAATAGAAGTAACTATTTAAATTTTTCTAAAACTAATCTAATCAAATCCTTATATTGCAACTAAATTATTTAAATAATATTTAATTTATTTAAATTTAGATCTTAAACACGTATATATTAGAGTCATTTTATTAACGACAACCAACTGAAATAATGTTAACTTGAACATTTAGAATCTGTTTAAATTTAGAGCACCTTCTTATTAAATAAGCTTCATCATTCGCAATTTATGTAATGCGATAAGGTATAGAATAGCCACATGAAGAAATCAAATTGAGTTTTATTCTCATCAATGGTATTGCATTTACGCCCTAAAAAGGTGGTAGTTTTTGGAAAAAAAATCACCATATATTATAAAAAAAATTTACAAAAAATTTAAAAGAAAGAGTTTTAAACACAATACTAATATTTCAAAGTGCATTTCCAAGATGACACAATTCTTCAAAATTGAACCTAAATTAAAAAAATTTAATCTCATTATATGTTTCACTTCAAAGATTTTTTGACAAACGTAGAAAGTATGGAGATTATGGAATTTGAATTTGGCATATAAAACTCTTTGGAAGCAATTGCTCAATCAAAAAGTTGAGATCTTCCTAAAAAATTAATTTTACCATATTTTATCAGGTTAGTCATAATATAAAAACATTGTAACTCGTATCTTAAAAGGATTAATTTCGATGAAGAACCAAAAATACATTCTTATTTTATGTAGTAAAAAAAATTACAAATCAAAAAATTAAACAAAATACTTTACCTCCACAACTTAAACTCATGAACTATAAAAGAAACACCATATATAATATTTAGTTTCACGAAAATTAATTAGAAATTGATATCAATATATGTGTTAATATACACGTGCATAAAAATGTATTAATGTAAATATCATATAAATGCTAATAATGCATTATTGATAATTATATTAAAATGATTGATAACTAGTATAATTTAATGATTAACAATTAGAACGATTGATAGTTAGTATAATTATTTATTAAATGCTAATTTTCACATAATTATAAAGAACATACTTTTCTAAAATATTTTAAGAAGGAAGAGGTATGCATATTGGCACTAAAACATGCCACATAAGCATTTTTTATGCTAGAATACTATCTATTGTAAAATAATATAATAATAATGATAATGGTAAGACTCAAAATTTTTGAAAAAGGACTATTATAAGCTAATTTCAAATTCAGTATTTATGTAGCTCTAATTTCAGAAATTTCTTTATTAAGGAAAATTAAAGCAAGTTCTGATTAATTGAATTTGAAATAAGTTATGATTATTATCCAATTTTATAATTATTGAATTATTTTCTATATTCAAAATTATAAAGTTGGTTGTTATGAAATAATAAGAATTTTTATATGATTTGGACTAAATAATTAATATTTTAAAATATTGATACTACTGTTTTAGAAAAATAAAGGATTTAATTATATTATTTCCAATTATTGTACTTGAACATTTTATTAAAAATAATTTGTAAAAATTGATGAGCAAATAGTATTTTCTATATACAATTAGTGTTGGATTTAATTTGGGTTTCAATTACTATATTATTCCCAATTTCATGTGAAATTACTATATTGCCTCTAACCCTAATTTACACACACACACCCCACCAAACTATTGACCTAGCCGCTGAAAACCCCCTTTTCCCTAGCTCAATAGCAACGCACACAAGGTTTTCTTTTTTTATGAAAGAAAGAAAAAAAAGGAAAGAAAATAGGGATGTTAGGAAAGGGACTGCTGATCTGAGAAGAGAGGAAGGACAGCGCCGGCAGGGCGTCACTGCCGCCACGCCGCCGTGAAGCACCGGGGAGGGCGAGAGAGCAAGGAACAAAAAAGAGAGGGAGAGGGTCACACCGCCAACGCGTTCTGCCATCGCCGCTGGTGCACAAAATTGGAAATCACAATTCTTCAGAACTCGTATCACTAACCAGCAAGTGCACTGGGTCGTCCAAGTAATACCTTACGTGAGTAAGGGTCGATCCCACAGAGATTGTTGGCTTGAAGCAAACTATAGTTATCTTGTGACTCTTAGTCAGGATATAATATCAATAATAATTTTTAGTTTTAATTGTAAAAAGTAAAAGAGCATGAAATAAATACTTATTATGCAGTAATGGAGAATATGTTGGAGTTTTGGAGATGCTTTGTCTTCTGAATTTCTGTAACATAATGCTTCCTCACTTTTAAACATGCAAGGCTCCTTCAATGGCAACTTGTATGTAGGGCATCACCGTTGTAAATGGCTACTTCCCATCCTCTCAGTGAAAATGGTCCAAATGCTCTGTGACAGCACGGCTAATCATCTGTTTGTTCTCGATCATGTCGGAATAAGATTCATTGATCCTTTTGCGTCTGTCACTATGCCCAACACTCGCGAGTTTGAAGCTCGTCACAATCATCCAATCCTTGAATCCTACTTGGAATACCACAGACATGGTTTAGACTTTTCGGATTCTCAAGGATGCTGCCAATGGATTCTAGCTTATACCACGAAGATTCTGATTAAGGAATCTAAGAGATACTCATTCAATCTAATGTAGAATGGAGGTGGTTGTCAGGTACACGTTCATGGATTGAGGAAGGTGATGAGTGTCACGGATCATCACCTTCTTCATAGTGAAGCGCGAATGAACATCTTAGATAGGAACAAGCGTGTTTGAATGGAAAACAGAAATAATTGCATTAATTCATCGAGACGCTGCAGAGCTCCTTACCCCCAACAATAGAGTTTAGAGACTCATTCCGTCAAAGAGTACAAAGTTTAGATCTAAAATGTCATGAGATACAAAATAAGTCTCTAAAAGTTGTTTAAATACTAAACTAGTAACCTAGGTTTACAGAAAATGAGTAAACTAAGATGGATAGTGCAGAAATCCACTTCTGGGGCCCACTTGGTGTGTGTTGGGGCTGAGACTTAAGCTTCTCACGTGCCTGGGCTGTTTCTGGAGTTGAACGCCAGGTTGTAACCTGTTTCTGGCACTGAACTCCAACTTCCAACCTGTTTTTGGCGCTGAACGCCAGAATGCAATATGGAACTGGCGTTAAACGCCAGTTTACGTCATTTATCTTCATGCAAAGTATGGACAATTATATATTGCTGGAAAGCCCTAGATGTCTACTTTCCAACCCAATTGAGAGCGGCCAATTGGACTCCTGTAGCTCCAAAAAATCCATTCCGAGTGCAGGGAGGTTAGAATCCAACAGCATTAGCAGCCCTTTTTCAGCCTAAATCAGATTTTTGCTCAGCTCCCTCAATTTTGGCTAGAAAATACCTGAAATCATAGAAAAACACACGAACTCATAGTAAAGTCCAGAAATATGAATTTTGCCTAAAAACTAATAAAAATATACTAAAAACTAACTAAAACACACTAAAATCTACATTAAATTATCCCTAAAAAGCATATAAAATATCCGCTCATCAGCCGCCACTGTGAAGCCATCGTTCGAGCCTGAGTAAGGGAGAGATTGAGGCGACTTTAGGGAGAAAGCAAGCCGTTGCGCTCTGCCACTGCCAGCTCTGTCGCATCCTGCGCCGCCGAGGGTTCCGTTCTTGTTAAATCCATCACCGTCCAGCCGTCGCACCAACCACGTCACTGTCATCACAGAGTTGGAAGAGAGAGCTGTGGGGAGAGGGAGACCGTCGTTTCGTCACACGCGTTATCACCCAAGGACCACCACTGACCTGTGCTGTACGAGGCTAACGTCACCGTTCCTGCCGCCGTTAGCACCGCCGAGGCTCCGGCCATTACCATCGTTGAGGGAGCTCACCAGAGTTACTGGAGGCTGCCACCGCTTTGTCTGGTTCTGTGTTGAGTCGCGCCGCAGTGCCTCGCCGCCTGAAAACGTCACTGCCTTTGCCGAAAAATTTTGTCGGTGAGGATTTTAAGCTGGTTCTCCTTTCCGTTGAGTTTCTGGGAACCTCATTGTCACTACATGTTGTTCAGGTCACCGCAGCTGCTTGAGGTGCTGCCGCTGAACCGGTTCAGAGACCGCCGCTGTTTTGGTTCGGTCGCTCTTTCTTCATTTCGGTAAGCATTTTCAATTTGAAAGCCCTTTAGATTGCTGTTCTGATAATTTAGGCTGAGGTGTTGTGGTGTTATCAGTCGTAAGGTTGTGTATCGATGCTTTTGTGACATGCTCAAAGTTCGTGGCTGCTTCGTTTCGCTAGTTCAGTAAGTATTTATGTTTCAAAAAGCCTCGCATTAGTATTCTGTGGTGTTTGGTTAGTGAATATGAGTTTTGATAATGCAGGGTCGAGTCCTGATTATTACATGTTGCGATTAGTGTTACTATGATTATTGCGAAAGTGGCTTGGGGCTGAGGTTTTGGTTGCCGGTGATTTTGAGTTGAGGCAAAAAAGACTCGGTGAGGCGTTTGGGTTATGGATTTGCGTTTTGAGGTAGGGGCGCTTTCCGAAAACTACATTTTTATATTGAAATTATTACATATGGATACTGATGTGAGACAATGTGTATTTTGTGATTGTATCAGCCTTATGTATTGTTTGATTGTCTCAAATGATTATGAATGTTTGTTTGGTTGGATAGTTGTGCGGCTTTGTGAAACGGAATGTTTTTCAAGTTGATTCTTTTAAAGATTTGAAATTGAATTTAATCTGTTGGGAATTGATTTGAGTTGAGTTAATTTTCTTGATAATGTGAAAAATAGAATATCTTTTTTGGATTCAGCCTGGTTTACTTTAATTGACTTGATTTTGATAAATGAATTATTGTTGAACTATTTCTTTAAAGCTTTGGAAATGAGTTTTATCGGTTAATAATGAATTGATTTTGAAACGACTTCCTTGAGATGTGCAAATGAGGTGACTGTTGGATTTAGCTTGATTTTAAATTGATTTTGGATTTTGAATGGGATTGAGGAACGGTTTAGTTAGGACCCGAACTGGGTGGCAAAAGTCCAAATTTTAGGGGAGGTGCTGCCGAAATTTCTATAAAAATCCTAGACTTTATTTGAAAAGTTATTTAAAAAGGTTTGGATTTGAAAAATTGTATTATTTGAATTATTAAGAGAATATTTATGTCTTTGAGCTTAATTTATTTAAGTGAACTTTATGCCTTGAGTTTGACTTATTTAGAAATGAACTATTTTTACCATTTGAATCACTTAAGGAAAGAACGATACTCTCATATTAATTTCAATATAAAAAGGAGTTTTTAGTGATTTTAAAGGAAACTAGACTTTTGATTGAATAATCAAGTTTGAGGCATTTTGGAAGAGGTTAGACAAATGGGTTTCAAGAAGAAATTTGAAAATGGTTTGATTCAAATAAATTGGTTTTGTTTCAAGTGAATTGGTTTTAGACCGGATTGAAACTTGTGATTTTGTATGATTCGGCTTTATAATAAATTCAGTTTTATTTACTTGAACCGAGAATCTATGATTTTAAGATTTTCAATGAATTTTAAGAAATTGATATAGGTTGACCTTCCCTAAAGACTTGGGACTCTGCCGAGAAACTTTTGTTATAAAATTCCATTGTTGAATGGGTGATTTTGAGTATTTCAAAGAGATCCTTAACTTGCCATGTTTTTGGAAGTTTTGAAAAGAGAATGCCGATGGTGGCTTTGTTTTAAAAGGGGAACTTATTTTGAATAAAAGTGGCTTATGAGCCTGAGATGATTTGAGAAATGAGATCTTTAAAGCCAAGAATGAAAAGAGTTAAAATTTGATTTCAAAGTGAAATGAATTGAGAAAAAGTGATTTATGGCTTAAATGCCGATTTTATAAATTTGATGATGTTGAATGGTGGAAGTGCTATTTTGTTATGAGCCGGAATGGCTATGTATGATAATGAATCATGGCTGATTGCGAAATATGTTATGAGCCAGATGGCTGACTATGAATTATGAATTTAAGCCGGATGGCTGAGATGAATGTTGATTCATGGCTGAGAATGAATGCATATATGCTGAAATATTGATAATTGTGATTTTGCACTTCCACTATCAGAGACACGAGTTTCCCTGGGAGACAGTAGTGGCTAGCCACCATGTGCTCCAGGTGGAGACTCGAGACTTTGCTGACCATACGTCGTAAGTGTGGTCGGGAACTGTGAAAGTCCCGGATGAGCTCGCCCCCGTGAATATACACCAATAAGGGTGTTGGATATGAATTATGATCATGATCATGATGATGATCGAGATTAACTCGAGTTGGGGATGCGCGACAGAGGGACAGTCCAATGGTTAGCTACCAGGACTTATCGGGTTGGCTCTATAACCGACAGATGATATCATCAGCCACTAGGACAGGCATGCATCATATGCATCTATGTGACATTGTTTGGGTGTGCATACTGTACTTGGTTTGCCTTTGTGATTACTTATGATTAACTGCTAATTGTTCTACTTGCTGTAATTGTTGTTTGTGCTTGAACCTTCCTACTTGTGTTTGCAACTGAAACTCTGTTGGATTGTGGTGGATTGGCTGTTGTTGAATTGTTAGGACCTAGGGCCGTGGTTGAAATGAGATAGACCGATGGTTGGTTTTGGTTTTGTATTTCTGGTTTGGAAAAGTATGAAAGGCTAATTTGGTTAAGCATAGATAAACCTTTTGAAAGGCTTTTGAATCTGGTTTTAAATAAACAGTTTTCTCTTTCAGAAAAGATTTCAGATTTCTCTTTTATTGTAAACTGTTATTTTTGGAAAGAGGCATAAGATGGTTATTAATCACTGGTACGGTTTACCTTCACGTATCCTATTACAGTAATTCCCAAAAATTCTCTACTGAGAACCTTTCGAGGATGATGTTCTCACCCCCTACAAATTTTTCCCTTTCAGGATATGGGGCCAGAGGTTACGAATAGCTTATCTAGTTATTGTCGTGATGTTTTGTATTGTCTTAGTTATGGTTTATTGTACCCTCGCATTTATCTTTATATATTCTGTAAAAGGGATAGGAATGGTATTGGTTGATGCTTGTAAAGTTATTTAATATATATATATATATATGTATGTATGTATATGTATGTATATATATGTATGTACTCTCTATGAGTTTTTTGTAAGTTGTATTATATGTATGGATGTACGTTACATAGCAAAAGTATTTTTGGAGCGGTATTGCGGTTTAAAGTTTTAAACGGCCTCATATTTTAGTATTAAATAGTATAAGAGTCGTCGTAATGTCCGAGCTATCAGAGTAGCACAGCCGGAAGCGTGAACTTTGATAGTTAGGGTGTTACAATAATAATGTTGTAAGGCATAGAATCATCATGTCTAAAAACTAAATTGACTTTTATTTTCATTAATGGTGTTGTATTGATGCACCAAAAGAGTGTTAGTTTGTGAAAAAAAACACAATATGTTAGTAATTTTATTAAAAATAAATAAATTTAAAAATAAATTTAAACATAGTATTAATTTTTAAAATTACATCTACAATGCTGATATAATTATTTAAAAACTGAACCAAAATTGAAAAAATTCAATCTCATTCTATGTCCCACTTTCAAAGATTTTCTAGCGGATGTAAAAAGCATAGAGGGATGGAATTTGAATTTGGCTTATAAAGCTTCTTGTAAGTAATTGCTCAATTAAAAATTGAGTTCCTCTTAAGAAATCTAACTTTATCCACATTTCTTTAGGTTGGTCAAATTATATGAGTACATCCAACCATATCAAACCATTCTTTTGCAAAATAGAGTTCATTGTCCCTATATTGAACTCATACATCCATGTAATCACAACTCGAATAAGTGAATATAGTTTGAGTAGGTATTTAATGGATGTTATGCATTGTAAATGATTGCGATAAAAGACAATTCCACTATAAGATTAGATAAAAAAATTAAGTTTGAGTTAGAACGATCATCAAATTATATTATCAAAATAATAAGACAATGGCTACATCAATAAAAGATAATAAAAAATTGTAACTTATACTTTAAAATGATCAATTTTGATATAAAAAAATAAAGAATACGTTCTTATTTTATGAAGTCATCAAAAAAGAATAATAAATTAAAAAATTAAAAAATTAAACAAAATATTTGATTCTAAAATTTAGACTCATAAACCATAAAAAAATACTATATATATAACCTTTAATCACATGAAATTAATTATAGGAATTGATATCAATATCAATTTATGTCTTATTAATATACACATGTATAACAAAACTATTGCGTAAATATTATATAAATGTTAATTATGTATAACTGAATATATTAGAATGATTAATAATTAGTATAATTATTTATTAAATATTGATTTTTATATAATTATAAAAAAATAATTTTTAAAATAAATTGAAAAAAATATCCATACTGTTAGTCAAAAATAAATAAATTTGAAAAAGAAGATTATTCGAATTGTTGAGTAAGTTTTCGGAAAAAAGGTTGGTGTCGAAAAAAACATATTTAGTGATATTGAGTAAGAGTTCGATTAGCTCAGCAAATCGAGGAGTTACTCGAGTAAAGAAGATAGAAGATTTTTAAAATTAAAGGTTACTCTACAGCCATTACATGATCAGGCAAAAGAGTGAGAACGATTATTTGTGTTTTCACATACGTGGGATTCTCATTTTAAAATTGATCAGTTAAGAAAATGGCTATAAATACTAAAGGGGTCGAAGTTATAAGGGTTGGAACTTTTTCTTCAAAAAAGACTCAAGTACACTTATATCCCAGTAACTTTCTGAGTCTGTATTTGAATTTTTTTTTTGTAGAGTTCCTTCCACCGTTTTGTATCTTTTCAATTTACATTTTTTGCAAATTTTATTTTTCTTGCAAATTTATCTTTCAAGCAACATTTATTATTCTTGTTCAATTTATGTTTTTAGTACTTTTATTTTTCGAATTCAAAAATCCTTTGATCTAATCTATTAAAGGCATTTTATTGCTTTAGTTAAATTTAATGCAAATTATTTCAATTTCAGTCAATTTTATTTTTAAAATCTTTATCTTTCATTCCTTCAATCTTTTTCTTTAATTTTTGTCTAATTTAAAAAACTTTGATATACTTCTAAAAAATTGATACTTATAAAAAAAATAAATTTCGTTCCTAAATCATTAAAATCGACCCACCATCGATTTACTAAAAATTGATAAACACACGTACTAACACCAGAATATATCACGTTAATATTTTTGACACTAAATGCATAATAATATAAAGATGATCTTCATTCTCATTATAAATTACATTCATAAGCTGTCCCAATCGGATTCATAGATTTATACGCAAATTACCATAAGCATCTAATAGATGAATTCACCAAATGTACACGTATATATTCGTGCATGTCGGAATTAATGATGAGTAATCAGAATCAAAAAGCTTTTATTCTTGAAAATATTTGAAAAGAAAAATTTTTAGCCCAAAACGGTCAAAAGTTTTTAATTTTGACGTTATTTATATTATTTTCATACACTATATTTTTCACCTTTCATGTGCTAATCACAATTTGAATTGCCATTAATTGAATAATTTTTTTATAGAATATATACTCATTTAGTTTTTAAAGAATTTCATACCAGATATTTTAGTCCCTAACTAAAATTAATTGTTTGATTGGTCTCTAACAATTAACTCCGTCAGTCACTTAGGTTCTTTACTCCGTCAACTCTAACGGAAGACAAAATAGTCCCTGACGACTCTAACATGGGACAAAATAGTCACTGATCTCATCTATTTGAAAACAACACAGTTCTCTCCCAATTTCCATCATATCTCGTATAACACTAATAGTCTAACATTGTAACTTCAAGTTACACAATGCACACTCTACAACTTCATTGTTCACAAGAAAAAAAATTCTCAACTTGTTCTCAACCAATTCATACTCAGAAACTAATGACTATGTCTCTCAACTACTTGTCGTCTTCGATGGATCCCATGAATTTAGACAGCAAGTCTGATTTGTCAAGACTCATGGTCATCATTACCATCTCCCTCCTCCTCTGCCCTATCATCTCCATGACCACATTGTCCACCATTCCGATCGCTTCCTTTAGCTTCTTCTCCAAACCAATGTTCAGTAATCGCTTCAGTTTCTATATGAGCAGCAACGGCGACATTGTTCGTTGTACCTATAGCTTGGATGCGAGGTCGAAGCTGTCTGCCAACTTGGACTCCAGGAAAGAAGGAATGAATCACTTAGTGTCTATTTCAAATGAGAATTTGTATATGATGTCAAAGGATAATCTTCTCATGATGTCCTAATGTCCAACAATCTATATTGCTTGCCAGAGAGTGGAGAAAGACGTGCCCTTGGAGTAGTTGTAGAACTTGGTCTTAAAGATATCATGGACGTTGTCAGGGTTGGAGGTGATATTATCGAAGACGTGGAAGTGGATGCTTCTGGTGGGCGAAGTGCAGAGGAGGTGGATGTACCAGTCATAGAGATTTAGAAAGTGTGTGGTCCATGACATGTTGAAGTAGGTGCGACACGTGTACCAATTACACTATGGTTTAATCTTTGAGTTAAAGAGGAGGAAAGAAAAGATGGAAAAGAAAATTGTGAAGGTGAAGAAGGAGAATATGAATGTTAGGGTTATGCGAGATATGATAAAAATTGGGAAAGAATAGCGTCGTTTTCGAATAAAGGGGTAAGGGATCATTTTGTCCCTTATTAGAGTTGTCAGGGATCATTTTGTCCCTTGTTAGAGTTGTCAGGGACCATTTTGTCTTCCGTTAAAGTTGACAGAGCCAAGGACCTAAGTAACTGACGGAGTTAATTGTTAGGAACCAATTGAGTAATTAATTTTAGTTGGAGACTAAAATATCTAGTTCAAAATTTTTTTGGAACCAAAATGGATATATACTCTTTTTTATATATTCATTATCAATATTTTTTAGTTGACATTAATAATAATTTATTTCTTTTTCAAAGACATCAATGATATAAATGATCTTATGACTTTAAAATTTTGTTTCATGTTTTCGTAGTAGAAGAACATTATTCTGATTTTTTAATTACACATGAATGATAAGTATTGAAGTGCATGTACGACAATTAACCCTCTACATACATCAGCATAACGTAGATACATACGGTAATAGGGTGAAGACCGAAGACTGAAGACTACAAAACGGACAAAAACTAATGGAATGTATGACGAATCAGATTTCCTGTTGGTAAAGAAATTCACAAATATAATCGCATTATAAGTATAACTTCTAAACCAATAGAAAATTCTTTCGTACAAACGTTTGGTTGTCACAAGTAATAAACCTAATAAAATTTATAAACCGAAGTATTCAAATTTCGGGTCGTCTTCTTAAGGAATTGCAGGGAAGTATGATTTATTATTAGTTATGGAAAAAGGTATATGTTTGAGTTTTTGAAATAAAGGAACAAGTAATTTAAATGACAAGAAAAATAAATTAACAATTAAAAAATCTCTTGACAAGGTATGAGAATTGAAAATCTCATCCTAGTTATCCTTATCAATGGTGATGAGAATTATATTTTTGCTACCACTAAGTCAACCTCTAACTATGAAGGTATGTCAAGTGGATAAATCAATTTAACACCTAAAGTCCTAGTCAACTCCTGAGGAAAGACAAGAGTTATAGGAATATAAATCAATCAGCAAAGATATTAATTATCAATCACGATGAGTTTGACAACTCAAGAGTTACCAATTAATCAACCAAAGCCAAAAGGAAAAAATCTAAATTATTTATATAATAAATACAAGAAAGCAATCATGAGTCTAAAATACCTCAAATTATATTAAATAGAAAATCAATCTAAACATAAAGAGTTCACAAACTAAATTGAGAAAATAAATGAAAGGAACATTGGACCTGTGACGAAGAAGATGAAATCCTAATTCTAATAAAAATCCTAATCCTAATCCTAATCCTAAGAGAGAGGAGAGAGCCTCTCTCTCTCTCTCTCTCTAAAACTATGTCTAAAAACTAAAATTATTATTTATCATCTCCTATCTTGAGTCTCTGCATGTTCCCTGACTTTAATCTGTGTTTCTGGGCCGAAAACTGGGTCAAAACGCGGCCCAAAATCGTCTCAGTGTTTCCTGAATTTTCTGCAGATCGCACATGTCACGCGTATGCGTCGTTTGACGATTTTCCTTTCCACGCGTGCGCGTCAGGTGTGTGCTCACGTCGTTACGCAAACTCTAATCCACGCGTACGCGTCAGGTACGCGTACGCGTCGCTGTAATTTTTGTCCAATTCGCGCGCACGTGTCAGCCATGCGTGCGCATCGCTGTTCGCTGGTTGTCTCCTTTATTTCTTGTGCTCCTTCCCTTTTTGCAAGCTTCCTCTCTATTATCTAAGTCATTCCTACCCTATGAAGCCTGAAATACTCAACACACGGATCACGGCATCGAATGGTATAAAGGAGAATTAAAATACACAATAAAAAGATCTCTATGAAGCAAGTTTTCAATCATGGAACAGTTTTGGGAAGGAATTGTAAATTCATGCAAATCATATAGTGGGCAAGAATTTGATAAAAACCACTCAATTAAACACAGTATAAACCATAAAATAGAGGTTTATCAACCTCCCCACACTTAAACATTAGCATGTCCTCATGCTTAGCTTAAGGAGATAAAACAAATGAGTAGGGAAAAGCAAGACTCATGCAATGCAACCTATGAATGTGAATGCAACTTACATACTAAAATGATTCTACCTACTTGGTGAAAAAGTAAATAAATCTTTCAAGAATAAATATGAACTGAATTTCACTAATTCAAATCACAAAATAAAGTACAAATAACTTGCAAGAAGAAAATAGCTCATAAAAGCAGGAAACATAGAATTAAGCACTGAACCCTTACTGGTAGTGTATATCACTCTAGTCTCTCAAGTGTATAGGGTAAATTCTCTCAATTCTCTACTAATCTTGCTTTCTAAGGCTTGCTCTTCATCTAACAATCAACAAAAATTTAATGCACCAATACACAAATCAAGAGGTCTTTTAAGGGTTGTAATGGGGTTAGGGTCAAGGTAGGATTATATTTGGTCAAGTGAACTAAAATCTGAATTCTTAATTAACCTAAATTTTTCCCACCTAAATTAAGACAATCCATATAATCACAATACAAGATCTAACTGCCCATTAACTATGTTTACCACATATTCATGCATTCCAAATTTAAGTACAACTCATATGCATTGATTTCACCATTTACTTTGGGCATTGTGTCCCCTTTTTATTTTTCTGCTCTTTTTCTTTTCTTTTTCTCTCCCTTTTTTCTTTTTCTTTTTCTTTTTCTTTTTCTTTTCTTTTGTTTCTCTCAATGCATACGATTAAGGTATTGAATGCATAAACATGTTCTCGACATTTTTCACATTTTCACAGAAAGTCTAACATACTCAATTCTCAAACCAAATGTTTCCAAACCCACTTTTCCCACACTTAATTCATGAGCACTTTCACTAGTCTAAGCTAATCAAGGATTCAAATTAAGGACATTATTATTTTTCGCTTAGAGTTAATGATGTGCTAAAATAAAGAACAAAGGGGTAAAATAGGCTCAACATTGGTTTGCAAAAGATAATGAAAGGGTAAGGCCATATGGGTATGTAAGCTAAGTAAAACAAGGCCTCAATCACATAAGTATACGCATACATTAAACAATGAAAATATAGAATCAAGCAAGACAAAGATCACAATTTTAGAGAGAAAAACACACGCAAAAATAAAATATATTGGTTGATAAAATGCAACCAATCAAATAGGCTCAAAATCTCACTGGTTTTGTGTGTTCGAGCTCTAAACCATGTTTCAATATAATATTTCTTCAGACAAGTTTAACAAAAATTTTAATTCAAATTAGTGAAATTCTATAAAAGGTTTCTTGAAAAAGAAAATGTTACTTCAACCAAGTGGTAAAATATGTACAAAATCAAACAAACATGCAAATGCAACAACTAATTTAAACATTGGTGTTAAGACAGGAAGGTACTAACCCACGGAGATCGGTATCGACCTCTCCACACTTAAATATTGCACCATCCTCGGTGCATGCAAAGATGTGCAGGTGGGCGGAGGTTGTGGTTCCTCAGCTGGTGCTCGTTGTAGAGGCTTTCTCTTTACCCTTCTTGGTGGCCATCCTGAAAAGGGAGAGGAGAAAGAGACATGAAGTCAAAGGAATAGAACAAAGAATAGGGCAGTACGAGTGATAATCATGCCAAAATAAAGAAGAATGTCGTTAACACATGGTCGCGACTCCATGAAATTAGGACATCAATGGAAATATAGCATGATAAATTGAGGCAATTAAATGCAAGATATTTATTGGCATGCTGACAAAGGCATGAGTAGCATAGATCAAGTATTAAAAGCCAAAATGTATTATCAGTCGTAAGAAACTAACAATAATATTTGTATTGACAATTATATTTAATTAATAAAATATTGGAAGGGTTTGGTGAAAAACAGGCATTAGAGTAGAAGGATAGAATAATGAAGAAGTCACAATGCCATACGGGCATTTTCACAAACACATAGCATGCATGGGAAATAAGTTGTAAAAAGTATTAAATTAAACATGCAAGCAACCCTGTAAAAATAATATATAATTGTCAAACAATTCCTTAATAATCCACAAGCAAAATATAGGAAATAATGACCCAAATAGATTTCTAGCACCAATGAAAATAATGCAATGAATGAAAGTATGCAAATAAATTAAATGAAATAGGATGGAAGTGAAGAGGGGTGAGAGGTTAAAGGGATGAAGAAGAAGAAGGTAAGAGAGAAGGAAGAAAGAAGTAGAAAGGAGAGAAGAAAGATGCGATCGCGTAAAAACTGAACAAGCCATGCGACGCGTAAGCGTCGCCCACGTATACGCGTGGGTGGCCATAAAGGGAACATGACGTGCACGCGTCAGGGACGCGTACGCATGATTGAATTTGTGCCTTTCGCACAAGTCCCTCACAAGGGCAACACAACCCTCTGTCCAGGTGCTCTTTACGCCGATTTGGGTATCCACGCGTATGCGTCGTTGACGCTTACACGTGGGTGGTAAATATCGCAGGGGACGCGTACGCGTGAGGCACGCGTCCGCGTGGGGTGGCTTGTGTGCCACGCATCCCTCCCGCGTGTCTCTCGCGCAACTCACTGTTCAGTTTTGCTACACAAACGGCGCGTGTGCGTCGTAGATACTGGCGCGTCGTTCACCCCTTTTTTATTTTTTTATGCAAAATGCAGAATGCGGTATGCAGATGCTGATGCAGATGTTATGAATAATTCCAGGTTCAATAAGAGAAAATAAAACTAAAAAACAAACAAAAATAAGTAAAATTATAATTGAAAAAAAGGAACGATCATACCATGGTGGACATTTGGTGAGCTCCCTGTTATGGTGGCTTATGCTTGTACTCATCTAGGAATTTCCACCAATGTTTGTACTTCCAATAGCCTCTGGGATCCCAAACTACGCGCAGAAAGCCTTCAAGCAAGTTCAAGCAAGTGACAAGGCCCCACGAGTGTTGATTGTTGGAATAAATTCTGGGGTCCCAAACCTTGCTTTTGCACCCGTCTTCTTGTTGAGCAATATAGTTCCATCCAGGTGGCAAGCAGTCTGAATTCTCACTGAAGCGGCCAAACAACATCCTAGACCTATTCAATTGAGCTCTACACCAACCTTTGCATTTAAACTTTGAGCACATAACCATCTCTCTCTTACTCTTAATGCCACAAAGAGCTCTAAGTTGACCATCCATCTCAAGTAAAGCATATTCAAGTGAGCTAATTAAGCTTAGAGATGAGAGATTTACCCACTTGAATGAAGGAATAGATGGTGATGGCTTTGGGGGAGAGGTCTCCAACAACTTTGGCAAGGTGATTTCCAGCTCCATTCCCTTGGGCTCTTTTTTGACAACTTCCACCTCCTTGCAAGCTTCTTCAATATCAACCTCTTCCTCTTGGTAGCTTTCTTCTAATTTGATCTCTTCTTCATTGCTCACCAAGGGCATGGGAGGTTGTGCTTCTTCTTCTTTAAACTCCATTTCAAGTCCAATGGAAGAGGATTCAAATGTAGATAAGAATTCATCAATGATTGAATCCATCTCTTGATCATCCCCTTCAAAGTCTTCAATCATGATATGCCTTAGAGGATGTACACCCTCCTCAACATCAACATCAAACACCTTGGAAGGAGGCTCTATAACTTGACTTTCCCAAGGAGATTCAACATCTCCTAAGTCTTCAACCACTTCTTCCTCTTCAATGGCAGGCGTAGCGTCTTCCAATTGTTCCAGAGCAAAATCGTGTTGCTCACTGTCCACCGGAGTTTCTAACTTCTCCTTCAAGCCACGTTCTTCAGTAGATTCTCCACATGAAAACATGTGGATTCCTTGAATGTCCAAAGTCGGGAAGGTAATTGATTTATCACTTGATCCAATTGTTTAAGTATAAAATCGTACTCCTCCTTGATGGTTTCTTTTTTATGACAACTCCCTTCAACTACTCCTTCATCTGCAGAAGTCTCTTCTACCTTCACCTTTAGTGTCTTCTCTAACTCCTTATGAAGTATGGATTTGCGAGGATGATCCCTTCTCTCTTGTTCCATGTCAATAGCAGCATTGGGATCATGTTGCTCTTGGATTGATAGATGTGGGTGCTCTTCCATGGATGGTAGTGATGGGATGAAGAGATCATTCTGTGGTTGAGATGGAAATGCACTGGAGCTTAAGGGTTGAACACTGGAGGTGGAGGGTTGGTCCATGCGGGATATAAGATTTTGGAGTATAGAGGTGAGACCAATGAGAGAGGTAAGTGTGCTCTCCATGGAGGTTTGGGGTGGATAGGAGGATTCATTTTTTTGGAAAACAGGTTCATGATACAGAGGTGGTTCTTTTTGATAAGGATATGGAGATGGTGAATATTGAGGTGGTGGTTCTAGGTATGGTTCATATGGTGGTTGGTGTGGTGGATAAGGATTAGGGTCATATGGAGGTGAATGGCAGAAAGGGGCTTGTAAGTATGGTGGTCCAAAGTCATGTTAAGGAGAGGGTTCATAGGCATATTGTGGTGGTTGTTGATAATCAAAAGAGTGCTCACCATAGCCATTGCCTTGATATGCATCACAGAATGTTGTTGATAGTCCATTGGAGAGGTGGTTGTTGCCATGAGGGTTGATCAAATCCTTGTGGCTCCTCCCATCTTTGATTGTTCCATCCTTGGTGTATGTTGTCATTATAATTTCCTCTTCCTGCAACATAATTCTAACCAGACTCATAGCCAAAGGGGTGAGAGTTCATAGTGGTAGGAGAAAATAAAAAACAAAAACTAACAAAAAGAAAAGATTTTGAAAAAGATATGATTTTTGAAAAAAGATAAGATAAGATTTTGAAAAAGATATGATTTTATTTTTTTTTTTTTTTTTGATAAAGATTTGAATTTTGAAATTTAAAACTAAGATAAGATAAGATAAAAATTTTAAAATAAAAATCTAAAATATTTTTTTTATAAAAATATTTACAATAACCAATAATCACTACAAGATTTTTGTTTATTTATGGAGGTTTATTTTCTTATTTGTGGAGGTTTATAACCCCCACCAAATGGTTTGTGGGGGTTTCTAAAACCCCCAAAATTTGAGGTGCCACGAGGTCTTTTGTGGGAGTTTTTAAAAACCTCCACAATCTATTCAGTGGGGGTTTTGTGAGTGTTTAGTGGGGGTTTTATATTAGACTTTTGTGACGATTTTAAATCACCTTTGTGGCAGTTTAAAACCCCCACAAATTGATTTTTTAATTTAACAAGAATTAACTATTTTGTGTGATTTTCAAACCTCCACAAATCCTGTAATTAATTATTTATTTTTAATTACAAATCATTCATTAATCTCATCTCATTCATATACTCTCAATTAGAAATTTATTTTTTAATATCAAAATTTAAAAACTAAATCTTTTATAACACAATTTCTCAATATAAGATATAACTCTATATATAAAAATATTCTCAATGTCAATAGTTCCAAACACAATTCCATATAATATTGTTCTACATAACTATTATTGTTTTTCTTTAAAAAGTAAAATAATACAACTTTAATATTTCAATATCATCTAATTACATAAAAGCCTCAAAATAAAATCAATAGCATAGAAGTAGCACCATCTAATATATAAAAACAGTAGCATAGAATTAGCACCATCCACAAGCCTGTAATTTATGCCTTTTTCTTTTTGGGCATGGCGACTGATAGTGATAGTCATGGTCCATGAGCCATCGAGTATATCTACAAAAACAGTCACATAATTGGAATCAATAGCTGTTCACATTTTCAATCGGTTTTTAATTTAGTTTAGTGCATCAAAATCAAGTATTTAAATCCCTAAAATCACTCCAAAAAATAAAAAAGCTTGTTTGATTTATTAACTACTATTTTCAAGATGGACTTTGCTAAAAAAATAACAATAATTGCACATCCTAAATACAAAATTATAAATAAATAAATAAAAGAAGCTTGTTTGATTTATTAACTACTGTTTTCATTCTAATACCCCGCATACATATAGCTATTTTAGAGTTGCCAATACTTTTCAATGAAGAATGGAGTAAGAATGTCAAAGAAGAAATCATCATTATCCACACACACACATATATATATCCTCAGGCATCAACCATTGAATTCCAAATCTTGCAATAAACATTTTGAAAATACAACCTCCAACATGCAGCAATGGTGCTGCTACTCATCTTGCATGTAGCCCTCTTGCAATTAACACTCGTCTCATTTTCAGCAGCCATTGATCCAACACAAGGATTCATCCAAGTCCCAATAAGCAACTCAAATTAAATAACAAATGCATGCAGCACACAGAAAAATCTCAACAGCAACAAATACTATGAATTAAAAAGGGTAATAGTGATAATAATACCTCTGGTAACAATTCCAACTTCAGTACAAAGCTCTGCCTCTACTAATTATTATTAGTGGTTGTCTTTCCATATGAAATCTGCTCCAATAAATAAATATTATTAATTAATAACATCATCAACCTTTGGTAAAATGTCAAGCACATAATAAATAAAAAGCATAAAACGTTACCTTTGGTAAAATTTTGTACAAACTTTCATTCAAACATATCCCTTGCCAAGTTAGTAGCTACATTATCTTCAATAGCATCGCTATCTAATAAATTGGTAGCTAATTGGATGTACTCATTATTGGGGTCAAATAATTGTTCAAGTTCTTGCTCTTGATACGGCTCATTTTGGTACACTATATCTTCATTTCCTTGACCCATGTCATACATATCCCTTGGCTTGACATGCACAGCAATACTCCACCCTTTATTTACCATATCATCAACATAATACACCATTTGTGCTTGAGATGCTTCAATATAAGGTTCATGTTCCTCACGCTCACCCGTGTGAATTAATCTATCAAAATTGACACAATTGAAATTCCAATGGTCCTTTTTATAGCCTCTGTCCCTAGTAGTGTCAGCTTATTTGCATTTAAAAAGAACAACAGCAAATTGTCCATGGTAGTTAAGTTCAATTATATCTTCTAACTTGCCATAATATGGCAAATTTGCTTGTCTCATATTTCTATCAACAATACTTGCAATGCAGGGTGTGTTAGAGACTAAGAATACTCCACTATTTTGTGTCTTAAGACCAAATTCTCTAGTCAAAGTTCGAAATCTATACCCATTGATGTCATAAACAGAAAATCTCCTTGCATTCATCATTGGGCCTCGTGCAAGAAACTTTATATCAGTTGACATTTCGTATGGATTATCTGGATTCACACTCTGAAATAAATAAAAAGTATCAGTCAAGATTATTTAGTTAACTAATATACAATGTATACTTTATAAAATATGAATTTTCACTTACCAATGCTTGAAACCAATCAACAAAATCTTTATTAACTTTCTTTTCTATCTCTGCAGGTGAGAGTCTTCTTCCCTTTGAAGTTCTCCTAATGTGGTCTCTAAAGGCATTGATATATGGTTTCACACCTTCGCGATTGAAAACCACATAACGACAAGCTTGCAACTTCTCTATTTTAGTTAAATTGAAGTTTGAATGACCTCCATGTGGAGTACCTAACTTGGGCAAGACTGAAGACATTTCATAAGGGGGATCATAACAAAGACGACTAGGCCTGTTAAATCTAGTCTCCATGTCGTCAATATACCGAGAACAGAAAGTAAGAGACTCTTCAGCTAAATAACCCTCAGCAATAGAACCTTCTGGATGTGCTTTATTTCGTACAAAGGACTTCAAGTGTCCCAATTCCCTACATGGATAAATTGTCAATGTACTACAATTTTATCAAATGATTTTTATTTTAAAAGGGGAAAGCATTATTGTACCTTTCGATAGGATACATGTATCGATAATGGACTGGCCCCCCAAGTTTTGCTTCCTCAACAAGATGGACAGTTAGATGCACCATAACAGTGAAGAATGATGGAGGAAATAACATTTCCAAATGGCAAAGAGTAATCACAATGCGATCTTGGAGCTTATCAAGTTCTGTACGACTTAGACTCTTACCACAGAGAATTCTAAAAAATGAGCAAAACTCTATCAAAACTGAGGTAACCTGGTTTGGCAGCACATTACGGATTGCTAGTGGAAGCAACTGCTCAATCAAAATATGACAGTCATGAATTTTAAGTCCAATGATTTTTTGTTGTGCCTCATCAATACATCGAGATATATTACTTGAGTAACCATCGGGCACTCTAACATTCTTCAAAGTTGCAAGAAAGACCTTTTTAGCATCTCGTGTTAGTGAATACAAAGCAAGGTGATATTTTCAATTATCATTTGGCCAAAGATCACGCCTTATTCCCATGACTTGTAGATCTTTTCGGGCATTGAGATTATCTTTTGTTTTAGATTTCTCATTGAGCAAAGTATACAAAATATTATCGCATACATTTTTCTCAATGTGCATAAAGTCAAGGTTATGACGCAACAAGTTGGTTTTCCAATATGGAAGTTCAAAAAAGATGCTTCTCTTTCTCCACTGCATAGTTGCTTGCCTACCTCTTTTTCCTTTCTTGTTCAACTTTTCTTTCTTCCCGAATGTAACATCAATATTTTCTACTTGTGCCAGAATTTTGGATCCTGATAATATAGTTGGGGGATCACGTTCTTCTGTGTGTCCATCAAAACGAACTCTACTTAATCTGAATCGATGTTGTCTACCAAGAAAACGTCGATGACCTATATAACACCATTTTTTGCTATGATTAAGATAACAAGGTTTTGCATCAAAATTACAAGTTGGGCAAGCCAAACCAGTATATGTGTTCCATCCGGAGAGCATGCTTAGGCCAGTAAAATCACTAACTGTCCATATAAGAGCTGCATGAATCTTAAACATTTTATGTTCTGATGCATCATAAATTTCCATACCTTCATCCCATAATTCTTTTAACTCTCTGACAAGTGGTTTGAGATATATGTCAATATTATTTCCGGGACTATGCTTGCCAGGTATAACCATTGACAGGATAAAGGAAGTGTGTTTCATACACATCCAAGGAGGAAGATTATATGGAATCAGAAACACAGGCCAAATGCTATGAGTAGAACTCATTGATCTATAAGGATTAAAACCATCACTAGCAAGTCCTAAGCGAACATTTCTAGGTTGCAATCCAAACTCTCTATGTGTTAAATCAAAAGTCTTCCACGCCTCACCATCCCTTGGATGCACCATTTTGTCATTTTCTCCCTTCGCTGTTGCATGCCATAACATATGCTCTGCAGTTTTACGACACATGAACAATCTTTGCAACCTTGGTTTCAACGGAAAGTATCTCAAAACCTTGGCAGCTTGCTTTTTCTTCTTCTTCTTCTTAGAATTCCACCTAGAAGCACCACAATAACTGCATGTTTGTTGGATGTTGTTTGGGTCTTCATCCTCGAACAACATACAATCATTGGGGCAAGCATCTATCTTAACATAGTCAAGACTTAGTTTTTGAATTAGTTTCTTTGCCTGATCAAAAGTCGTAGGCAAATTCACACAACTAAAAGCATCCCTCACCAACTCAAGTATCATGGTAATGGCCTTGTCACTTAGTCCACACAAGACTTTAATATGATACAATTTGACTATGAATTCTAGCTTTGTGAAGTCGCTTCCTTCCTGTAGCTTTTGATTGCCTTCCTTGAGAAACTCATCAAAGTCTCTGCGATTTTTTGTTAGCTCATCGTTTACAAAATCTTCCATGCCTGAATCTTCACCACTCTCCTGATCCATATGTATCCCGAAAGCATCATTTACCATGTTATCTAGGGGATGTTCAGTTGCCAATGTCTCGCGCATGACATGTTCACTTGTTGAGAATTTGGTTACTTCTTTCTCGCCATGAAAGTTCCATACAACATAATTCTTAGGAAATGGTTTGTAAAGTAAATGATCTCTAACATCTTTTCGAGCATGCCATTTGCGAAACCCACAACTTGGACACGGACATATTATCTTACTATTCCCAATTGCTCCATGTTGAAATGCAAAATCTAAGAAGTTTTCTAGACCAACTATATATTCATATGAGTTTCGTGGCTTAGCAATCCACGATTTATCCATTGTTGCTAGTTAAACTTCAAGTAGGAAAAAATAATTACTAGACATGTGTACTACTAAATATATATGGGATTTCTAAGATAATAAACTACAAAGCTATAATAGACTTCTAACATATTTAAAACAAAATAGGATATAATTATTATCTTACCTCAACAAGTGCTTGTTCAAAAGCAATAACAAGAAACTGGTGAGAGAAAAACCAGTACCCACTTTAATCCCAGAAACAGAAGAAATCCAAGCAAATGCCTAATAAAACCAGAAATTAAATCCATGAGTGAGTTTAATTTGTAAAATAAAAATAAAAAAATGAAAGAGAATAATTAATAGTTAGTTATAATTGAAACAGACTACACATTATCGCTTTGCAAAGGTAAATAACTAATACTTTATAGATATAACTATAAGGACTAAACCTAAGAGAAATTGTGGTAAAACTTCTGACCTAATTCAAAATAAATCTTAGTAATCTACTTCAAGTTACTAATGTACTAAAACTAGCACAAACATAGGTGAGCTTATCAAGAAGAGAAACAAAAATGATAGATATATCAAGTTAAATGCATCTAGAGTAAAACCAGTAAAAAAGTTGCAACAGAACAGAGGAAGCTCTCAAGAAAGGAAGATCTCAAGATCCATCAACAAAAGCTTCTGCATCTTTGGAAAAGTCAACATCAGTAATTATAGATAACTATAAATTGAGTGTGCAGATGAGATGAAAATAGAAGAGAAGGAAGCTTAGGTAGGAAAAAGAAGAAAAACAAAGTTAATTAAAAGAGAGTTTATATTATACTTAATTTTCTCTTCTTAACAAGAGTAGTGGTAACTGCTGAGCGTGTGTTTTTATTTAATCTCTGAAACAAGAAATTAAAAGAAGCAAATAATAATAACCAAAGTAATCACAGACTATATCTCTCAACATTGGAAATGGGGAAAGAAAAGACTATACTTGGAGATTGAGATTATATGTTAAGTTAGATTTTATTTTTCACAAATATATATATATATATATATATATATATATATATATATATATATATATATATATATATATATATATATATAAAATAGAGTCTGCACCATAACATTCCTAACGTTAAAAGTGGTATAGTCTCCCACCATGCTTTCATGTATGTCCTCTCTTATAACCCTTTCATGGGATTTTTCAATTTTGAATTGGAGCATTACTTTGATAACCATGATGATGAGACGTATGGATTCTAATAAGGTATATGAAGGATTATTATATATTATAACTATTAACCTCAAATTAAATAGTTTTAATTAAGCATATATATAGTACTGTTTTCCCTAAACAGTGCATCTATGTTAAGAAGAGATAAGAGAGAAAGCATACAGAGCAAGGGGAAGCACTGCCTTTGAGTTATGAAAAGCATAAAAAAGAAATTTAATAGATTGTAGTATTTAGCATTGCAAGCAACTATAGTTTCCAGATCAAAGTAGAGTTTAATTTGAAGTTAGCATTATAAATTTAGTAGTTAACAGTAAAAATAAAAAACAATAAGAAACAACAAATACAAGTTTCAATCACTAGTGAGAACATTGAGAATCTAACAAGGGGAAAGATTTTGAAACCTCTAAATTTAATTTTTATATAACAAATTTGAAGAACGGAATATAATGAAAATCATAGGCCACATATCATTATGAAATTATCAGAAGAAGCAAAAAAATTATTGAAATTACATGTATGCTTCAGTTTAATCTTTTCCACAAATTACACAGAGAATAAATTGAATAATAAAAATGTAACTTTGAGATGAGAAATTCTTATTCACTTCCTTCACACAAGGAACAAAAGTTCACGTTCATTCTAAAAAATGTAGGCAACAGAGTTTTATCAAATGGAGTTGTCTATAATATTTATATTCATTATTAAGTGATTGGAATCCTTATGCGGATAATTTCCATCATGAGCCCAGCAATTTACCAATTTATTCAACAATTTGAACAAAGAAATGCAAAATCAGTAAAAGCATATCAAAATGTACAAAGAAATGCAGAATATCTCGATAAAACATGAAACTATGGCAAAAATGAACAAGTAAAAGCATGCAAGCATATTCAGACAAGCCATTTCCATTTTGAATTCCATTTCAATTTGTAGGACGTCGCACAATGGTAAAATTCCATAATCATGAGTCCAATTAACATAATAACCAAATGGCAATTGGTTCAATGTCGAAATAAGTACGGTATTAAGCACCGATTTAACACATTTGAATAATTACCTAAGCTGGTTGCTTATTTGGAACTTCAAAGAAGCAGAGAAATAGAGACAAGTCAAATATGGAGAAGAAGAATACCAGCGACAACTCGAAGGAGAAAATAGATTTGAAACAATGGCTCGATTAAGAAGTTTTCGACCGCAGAAACTACAGCAGCAATAATGGCGAAAACTGCAGCGGCAATGGCGGCGGAAACTGCAGCGGCAATCATAGCTACAGAGCCACCAGATCTGAAACCATAATGTTGATAAAGGAGGTGGTTCGAGTTATGAGCTTCCTGCAACAACTTAGGCGGCAACGGTGGCATAACCAACGACTACAATGGCGGCGGACCGACGACGGCAACGATAGCTACATCGGTGGAGAACTTAGGGTTTTGTCCATAGCCATTCTCTTCTGTCTTCTCTTCTCTCTACTTCGATGAGTTTTGAAAACGCACATAAAAGAGGGGTTTTCTTTGGGGTTATAGTTTAAATTTTATAAATTAGCTATTAGGGGGGGTCTTATAAATTGCCATAAATAAAGTGTATTTTGGAGGTTTTTAAAAACCTCTACTAAAAAACCCCCTCAATTAAATATAAATCTTGTAGTGAATAAGGCACACGTTTGCAATTCCCCGGCAACGGCGCCATTTTGACGAATCGGATTTCCTGTTGGTAAAGAAATTCACAAATATAATCACGTTGTAAGTATAGCTTCTAAACCAACAGAAAATCCTTTCGTACAAACGTTTGGTTGTAACAAGTAACAAACCCAATAAAATTTATAAACCGAAGTATTCAAACCTCGAGTCGTCTTCTCAAGGAATTACAGGGAAGTATGATTTATTATTGGTTATGGAAAAATGTATATTTTTGAGTTTTTGAAATAAAGGAACAAGTAATTTAAATGACAAGAAAAATAAATTAATAATAAGAAAATATCTTGGCAAGGTATGAGAATTGGAAATCCCATCCTAGTTATCCTTATCAATGGTGATGAGAATTATATTTTTGCTACCACTAAGTCAACCTCTAACTATGAAGGTAACTCAAGTAGATAAATCAATTTAACACCTAAAGTCCTAGTCAACTCCTGAGAAAAGACTAGAGTTATAGGAATCTAAATCAATCAGCAAAGATATTAATTATCAATCATGATGAGTTTGACAACTCAAGAGTTACCAATTAATCAACCAAAGCCAAAAGGGAAAAATCTAAATTATTTATATAATAAATAGAAGAAAGCAATCATGAGTCTAAAATACCTCAAATTATATTAAATAGAAAATCAATCTAAACATAAAGAGTTCACAAACTAAATTGAGAAAATAAATAAAAGGAATATTGAACCTGTGATGAAGAAGATGAAATCCTAATTCTAATAAAAATCCTAATCTTAATCCTAATCCTAAGAGAGAGGAGAGAGCCTCTCTCTCTCTCTAAAACTACCTCTAAAAACTAAAATTATTAATTATCATCTCCTATCTTGAGTCTCTGCATATTCCTTGACTTTAATCTGTGTTTCTGGGCCGAAAACTAGGTCAAAACGCGGCCCAAAATCGTCTCCATCGTTTCCTGAATTTCCTGCAGATTGCACATGTCACGCGTACACGTCATTTGATGATTTTCCTTTCCACGCGTGCGCGTCAGGCGCGCGCTCGCATCGTTACGCGAACTCCAATCTACGCGTATGCGTCAGGTACGCGTACGCGTCACTATGATT
The DNA here is from genome assembly GCF_003086295.3 of Arachis hypogaea. Taxonomy (NCBI): domain Eukaryota; kingdom Viridiplantae; phylum Streptophyta; class Magnoliopsida; order Fabales; family Fabaceae; genus Arachis; species Arachis hypogaea. Next base: position 57,537,127 of record NC_092042.1, on the reverse strand, counting down.
TTTGTCCAATTCGCCCGCACGCGTCAGCCATGCGTGCGCGTCGCTGTCCGCTAGTTGTCTCCTTTATTTTGTGCTCCTTCCCTTTTTACAAGCTTCTTCTATATTCTCTAATCCATTCCTGCCCTATGAAGCTTGAAACACTCAACACACGGATCACGACATCGAATGGTATAAAGGAGAATTAAAATACACAATAAAAAGATCTCTATAAAGCAAGTTTTCAATCATGGAACAATTTTGGGAAGGAATTGTAAATTCATGTAAATCATATGAATAAGTGGGCAAGAATTTGATAAAAACCACTTAATTAAACACAATATAAACCATAAAATAGTGGTTTATCAATGTAATTCATGTTTTTAACTTTTTAGCAACTTAATTAGACACTCATAGTAATGTCGATTATGCATTGAGCACTTTTTTAGGAATAAAATAGTTTGATTGTTTTAATATGAGATTTAAATAATAATAACCTATATGTATTGAGTGTTCTATTAGTAAACAAATTGAATTTAATAGCATTTTTATACTTAATATTTTGTTATAGAGAGGACTACTCATTACCCTTCTCAATTATATAAGTGTTCCATTTCGTTAATAATAATATTGTTAGTAATCATAATGTGTCGGCTGATGCGAATTTTATAAAACTACAAACGATCGGTAAGTGTACCAAGTCGTACTAAATAATACTACCGAAATTGGTTATCGTTTCCACGAGAACTAACGGATTAAGTAAACAATAATCAATTGATTATTCTAGTTAGACAATTAAAATAAAAAAATTTCAATAACAAATAGCATAAAAACAGAGAATTAAACAAGAGTAAGCAAAACTGATTTAGAAAGTAATATGACTAAGAGAGTTAAGATTTTAGAGATTTTGAGACTTCCGAAAAAATACTTTCTAATTTTCACCTAGATCATTGACGATCGGATTCTTGCATGGTCTAGAATTTTACAAATAAAGTCTCGTTGAAAGTATAGCTTCTAAACCAGCAAAGAATCCTTTCGTACAAAAACTTGTTTGTCACTAAAGCAAACCCAGTAAAAATTAATAACCGAAGTATGTAAACATCGGGTCGTCTTCCAAGGAATTGCAGGGAGGTGTGTTATTATTGGTTATGAGAAAAGTATCTTTCTTGGGTTTTTGAAAGGTTTGAACAAGGAATGTAAATGACAAGGAAGTAAACTAATTATCATGAAAACCCTTGTAAAGTATGTTAAGTGGATAAATCAATTTGATTCTTCAGGTCCTAGTCAATTCCTAAGAAAATACTAGAGTTATGGGGATTCAAATCAATCAGCAACGAATTCCAATTTTCAATCAACAAGGAGTTTGATAACTCATGTGTCTCCAATTACTCAACACAAGCTAAGAATGTAAAAAGCTAAATTAAAATCATAAATATGAAATACCTCAAATTGCATTAAACAAAGAAATCAAATCTAACATGGAGTTCATAAACAAATAAAAGAGAAACTAAATTAAAAGAACATTGAACCTGGAATTGAGAAGAAGAAGAAATCCTAATCCTAAAACCTAAGAGAGAGGAGAGAGCATCTCTCTTTAGAACCTACATCTAAACCTAAAATTATGTGAATGAAAGTTGTATGATTGAATGAATGATTCTGCTCCACTCCTAGCCTCTAATCTATATTTTCTGGGCCGAGAACTAGGTCAAAAACAGCCCAGAAATTGCTGGGGGTGATTTCTGATACGTACAGGTCGCGACTCATGCGCATGGGAATTTCACAGATGCGCGTGTCCGCGTGCTTTGCACGTGCGCATCCCTGAACGCCAGGTCAACTATTACAAATTATATATCGTTGTGAAGCCCCAGATGTTAGCTTTCCAACGCAACTAGAACCGCTTCATTTGAACCTCTGTAGTTCATGTTATGACCATTTGAGTGCGAAGAGGTCAGTGCTGACAGCATTAGCAATTCCTTTAATTTCTTGTATTCCTTCCAGTTTTGCATGCTTCTTTTCCATCCTCTAAGCCATTCCTGCCCTGTAATCCCTGAAATCACTTAACACACATATCAAGGCATCGAATGGTAATGAGAAAAGATTAAAATTTTGTAAATTAAGACCAAAGAAACATGTTTTCAATCATAGCACAAAATCAGGAAGGAAAATGTAAAACATGCAATTTCAATGAATAAGTGTGAGATTAGTGGATAAAATCCACTCAATTAAGCACAAGATGTACCACGAAATAGTGGTGCATCAAATCTCCCCACACTTAAACATTAGCATGTCCTCATGCTAAGCTCAAAATAAGCTATAAGAGTGAAGGCATAATGGTTGGATGTATGAAATGCAACCTATCTGTATAAATGTAACTACATGCAAAAATGTTTTTTACCTACTTGGTTAAAAGTAAATAAATTCTCCAAGACAAACATAAATTGGATTCCACTAATTCAAATCACACAATAAGAGACAAGTAAACTTGTAAGAAGCTAGCTCATGAAAGCAGGGAACATAGAATCAAGCATTGAACCCTCACTGGTAGTGTATATGCACTCTAATCGCTCAAGTGTCTAGGGTTAATTCACTCTACTCTTCTCTAGTCATGCTTTCTAAAACTTTGTTCTTCATCTAATCAATCAACAAATATTTAGTATACCAATGCAAACATCATGAGGTCTTTTCAAGGTTGTAATGGGGCTAAGGTAAGGGTGAGGATATATGTATGGCCAAGTGAGCTAAAATATGAATCTTTGATTAACCTAAGCTCTCACCTAATACACATACACACTCTATGTAAGTCTAAAATCATGCCTAGCTACCCAAAATTCTCACTTTTGCATTACATACTCATGTATCAACTTTTCCTTAATTTTATCACATATGCATTGATCGTTTATTAAACTTAACATTGGGGTAATTTTGTCCCCTTATTCACTTATTTACTTAATTATTTGAATATTTTTGGTTTTTTTTCTTTTTTTCTCTTTTTTTATTTGGAAGCAAACATAACATATCAATGCACATGAGTTTTTAATTTTTCTGGTCTCACATGAGTAGGTACCCAAATTTTCAATATTTTGTCAATGAAACACTATATACTTTCATCAACCCAAGTTCCCACAGTTCCCCACACTTAATTGACACACAATCTCTAACTTAAGCTAACCAAAGATTCATTTGGGGTAATTAATTATTTTCTCGCTTAAGGCTAGTGATGTGGTAAAATATAGAACAAACGCGGATTAAAAGGGTCAAGATGGCTAATAAAGGTGATTGAAAGGGTAGGCTATTTGGGATAGTGAGCTAACAACAAATGATGGCCTCAATCATATGCAAGCATGTAAATACACTAAACAATGGACATATAGAATGGAACAAAATATAAATTACAATCATTGAGAAGAAAACACATAAGAATAAAAATTTATGGCTAAATAATGTAATCATATAATTAAGCTCAAGTCTCACAGGTTGTGTGTTCTTAGCTATAATTCATGTTCCAATTTACAGTTTTCAAATAAGTTTAACACAATTTTTCAATTTAAATTAGTGAAATGTTATAAAATAGGGTATTGAAAAGAAACTTATTACTTTAACCAAGTAGTGGTAAAATATGCACAAAATCAAACAAACATGCAATCAAATATGCAAATGCAACAATTAACAAGGAAAATAAAGCATTAGTGTTGAAGTAGGAAATAACTAACCCACGAAAGTCGTTATCGACCTTCCCACACTTAAAGATTGCACCATCCTTGGTGCATGCTGAGATGAGCAAGTGGACGGGGGTTGTGAGCGACAGCTGCTGCTCTTTTTGTTCCTCTCTTGGCCAGTGTCTTTGTAGAGGCTTTCTCTTTACCCTTCTTGTTAGCCATCCTGAAAGAGGGGGAAAGGAAAGGGACATGTAATTCAAATAGCTAGAACCGGGGGGAGGAAAGTTCAAGTGATAATCAATGCCAAGGTAAAGGATAATGTCTGAAATACATGGTCACGACTACATGCAAATAGGACATCAATTGAAGTCAATGAAGGCATATTAGAGCAGCTAGATGCAAGAGGTTTAAAAGCATGCAGGCAAAGGCATGAGAAGTATAGGCCAAGCATCAATAGCAACAATGAATATCACATGTAACAAAATAACAATCATGTTTATGTGTGACAATTAAGTTCAATATATAAAGGATTGCAAGGTTTTTGTGAAAAATAGTGGTGTGGCGCAACCGACGCACACGCGTACTACGTGCGTCCGTGCGGATTGCGCAGAAGGAGAGGGACGCGGGGGCGTCCGGTACACGGACGCGTAGGTCAAGTTGTGCCATTGGCGCGAGTCCAGCCTCGCGCTCACACAACTCTCTGGTCAGTCTAGGCTTACGCCAACTTCCTCAGGCGTGCAGACGCGCCAAGGGCGCGGACGCGTGCGCATGGATGGGATTGTGCCTAAGGCATGCTTCTTGCCCACCTCCCGCGCCACTCTCTATTCCATCCAACCTAATTTCACATCCACAAAGGACGCGGACGCGCATGAGGCGCTGGCGCGTCGATCTCTCTCTCTCTCTTTTATATATATATATATGAAATGCATGTGAAGATGTAGAATGAATCAATGAATAAACACTAATAAAAAAATAAAAAGAAAACTGAGAATGAAAAGGAACGATCATACCATGGTGGGTTGTCTCCCACCTAGCACTTTTAGTTATTGTAAGTTGGACATTTGGTGAGCTCCTTATCATGGTGGCTTGTGCTTGAACTGATCCAGGAATCCCCACCAATGTTTGCAATTCCAGTAGCCTCCGGGATCCCAAACTAGGCACATCAAGCTTCCAAGCAAATGTAAACAAGTGACAAGGCCCCAAGATTGAGGAAGGTTGAGGTGTATTTCGGGGTCCCAAACCTTATTGGTCATCAACCTTTCTTCTTGATCTTCAGGCTTCCATTCGGGTGGCAACCAATTTGAATTCTCACTGAAACATCCAAACAACTTCCTAGACCCATTCAATCGAGCTCGACACCAACCTTTGCATTTCAACTTGGAGCATGCAACTATATTGAACCTTGCAGGACAACTCCTACCACTAACCATCTTCCTCTTACTCTCAATGCCACAAAGAGCTCTAAGTTGACCATCCGTCTCTAGTAGCCCATATTCAAGTGGAAAAGTAAAGGTTAAGGATAAGAATTTTACCCACTTGAATGTTGTATTGGATGGTAATGGCTTTGAGGGAGGTGTTTCTGATGATCTTGCAAGCTCCAATCCCTTGTGCTCTTCTTTGAATTCTTCCACCTCTTTGTAAGCTTCTTCAATTTCTACCGCTTCCTTTTGGTAGCTTTCTTCCAATTCAATCCCTTCTTCATTGCTTACCAAGGGCATGGGAGGTTGTGCTTCTTCTTCTTGAATCTCCATCTGTTGATCAACCTCTTCCAAGTCTTCAACCATGACATGCCTTGGAGGCTGTACACCCTCCTCAACATCAAATGCAACCGTCTTGGAAGGAGACTCCATGACTTGAGGTTCAAATGGAGGTTCCACATCTCCTAAATCTTCAACCACTTCCTTTTCCTCTATATGTCTGGCTTTGTCCAGTTGTTTTAGTAAAAATCGTACTCCTCCTTAATGATTTTCTTTTCATGACAACTCCCTTCAACTACTCCTTCATCTTCAAGAGTCTCTCCTACTTCCACATTTTGGGCCTCCTGTTGCTCCTCTGGAAAATAAGGCTGCGTGCAACTGATCCATTGCGTTCCTAAGACGATCCCTTCTCTCTTGTTCCATGTCCATAGTATAATTGGGATCATCTTACTCTTATATTGATGGATGTGGGTGCTCTCCCATGGAGGGTGGTGATGGGATGGAGAGATCCTTATGTGGTTGAAAAGGAAGTGCACTAGAGCTTGAGGGTTGAGTATTCGAGGTAGAGGATTGATTCATGTGGGATGTAAGATTTTGGAGTTTAGAGGTGAGACCAATGAGAGAGGTAAGTATGTTCTCCATGGAGGTTTGGGGTAGATAGGAGGGTTCATTTGTTGGGAAAAAGGGCTCATAACACGGAGGTGGTTCCTCTTGATAAGAATATGGAGATGGTGTATATCGAGGTGGTGGTTCTAAGTGTGGTTCATATGGTGGCTGGTATGGTGGATAAGGATTAGTGTCATATGGGGGTATTTGGTATGGTCGTTCCTCTGATCTGAATTGAAGGACCACGAGAGTGGCTTTTGATGAGGATTAGAGGAGATTAAATCACTAAGAGATTAGGGTTTAATTACTTATGGTTTGCTATAGAATGAATCACTTATTGTTAAAATAGTTGGTGAGACGTTTTAATCCGGAAAAATAAACATCTCTGAGACCTTAACTGTTTTCTCACCATTGTTTTCACCAAACCTTTAATTGTTTTCTTTATTGCTTTGTTTTATGCATTCTCAATAACAATCCTTTTTACTGTTTGCTTGACTAAACCCAGCAAGATAACTATTGCTTACTCAATCCAACAATCCTCGTGGGATCGACCCTCACTCACTTGAGGTATTACTTGGATGACCCGGTGCACTTGCCGGTAAAGTTGTGCGAGTTCAAATTTCGCGCACAAGGTTTTGGCGTCGTTGTCAGGGATTGTTCGTGATTGACAACTACCAGTTTTCTTATTGCTTAGATTAGTATTTTTACTAATTTTATTTAATTACTTTTCTTTTTTATTTTTGAATTTTATCTTATTTATTTCTCCTAATTTTTTATTATTATCTTATTCATCTTTCCCTTATCTTATTTTTATTTAATTTTAAATTTTAAGTTTAGTGTCCCATTAGTGATTTTCTTTTTGGTTTAATTAATTTTATTTTTAATTTTCGAATCCTATCTTATTTATCTTTCTTGATTTTCAATCTTTATCTTGTTTATCTTTTCCTTGATTTTCAAATTTTATTTTAGTTATTTTATTTTCATTTAATTTCAAATATTAAGTTTAGTGTTTCTTTAATATTTTCTCTTTCTTTTTGAATTTCAAAAATTTTTAAACCCCTTTCTTTTAATTTTCAAATTAGTTCTTATTTATTTTTTTTATTTCAGAAATTAAGTTTGGTGTCCCTTTAGTGTCTTCCTTTTTATTTTCAAAATTTTTTGTGTCTTGACCTCTTAGTTTTCGAAATTTTAATCTATTTTTTTGTTATTTTCGAAATTGTTTATTTTTTTAATATTTTATTTTAGTTTTATTTATTTCCAATTAATTTTTTATTTTAAGTTTGGTACCTTTTAGTGTTTTTCCCTTTAACTTTTTTTCGAAAATTTCAGTTAGTTTCTCATTCTTGTTTTCGAATTTTTTTAGTTTAAAAACCTTTTTTAATTTATTTTATATCTTATTTTCTGGATATCTCACTAGGAGCTCTCTAGACTTTTACATAGAGACTCCTACTTTTCTTTATCTCTTATTTGTGTATGCAGGAACAAGGAGAGTTCACTATGGATCCAAATGGGAATGCACAACTTCGAAGAACTCTGGGCTCTTACATAGCCCCGCCTCCTGATTTCTATGGAAGGAGTATTAGTGTGCCTCCTATTCGAGCAGCTAACTTTAAGGTCAATCCAGAACTATCATCCTAGTGTAGCAAAATTGCCGGTTTCAGGGACTTCCACACAAAGACCCTAATATGTTCATCTCTAACTTCCTGTGGATCTGTGATACTGTGAAGACCAAAGCGGTGGACCCTGAAGTCTACAGGCTAATACTCTTCCCATTTGCTGTGAGGGATCAAGCAAAGGATTGGCTTGACGCCCAATTCAAGGAGAGTTTGAACACTTAGGATAAGGTTGTCAACAAGTTCCTGAACAGGTTCTTTCCCTCGCGAAGATTGACTAAGCTAAGGACAGACATTCAGACCTTTAGGTAGGAAGAGAGCGAGTCCCTCTATGATGCTTGGGAGAGGTACAAGTTGATGCTCAGGAAATGCCCCCCATATGTTCTTAGATTGGATCAAGATAGACATCTTCTATGAAGGTCTCTCTGAGATGGCCAAGAGGTCATTGGATCACTCTACAGGTGGTTCTCTGCACATGAAAAAGACACCCGAAGAGGCAGATGAGCTCATTGAGATGGTTGCCAATAACCAGTACTTATACTTATCTGAGAGGACTCCAGTAAGGAAGGGAGCTCAGGAAGTTGAAACTGCAGAGATAGAGAGTGTCAGGGAAAGCACATAATGCCCAAGAGGGGGCAGAAGGGAAGTTGAACGCCCAAGAGGGAGTAGAGTGGACATTGAACGCCCAGAGAGGGGGCAATAGACATCAATTCAAAAGATGTTCCCCCAGGCACCCTAACAACACATTCTCAGTCACTCTGGACACTCATCTTGCATTACCCAAGACCCCAGAGTACAGAGCCAAATTGCCATACCCCCAGAAATTTCAGAGACCTCCTAACACTCTTTCCAGTAACATAGTGCCTACCCAAAGAGAAGAGTGCAAGACCATAGTTGCTAAAGGATCAGAGCAAATAGAAACACTAGAAGATGCTAAGAGCATTAAAGTACACCCTCAAAAGTCACAAGAGAAGATCGAGGGTGAGAAATTCATTAAGTTCTTGTACAATATCCCTCTTGTTGAGTTATTGGAGGAGGTGCCTCCCTATAGGGCCTTCGTAAAAAGCCTGCTGCTCTCTGGGAAGAAGACCTTGAAAGGAGATGGAATTGTGGTCTTTATCAAGGAGGCCAAGTCTAAGAGGTGTATGTTGCTAAGGAATTGAAGGAAGAAAAGGATCAAGAAGAGATTGAAAGGACATTGCTACACGCCCGATTGGTGGCACAGGAGCTTGAAGTACCACACCTTCAAAAGCCCAAAAAAAGAGACCAATGATGAGAACCACTCACAGTTCTTAGAATTCTCTAAGAAGTTTCAAATCAATATTCCTTTTGCTGAGGTTTCAGAGTAAAAGACCTCTCTTTGCTGCACTTGTGAAGGGCTTACCCCCTGAAAAGAAGGCCTTAAAGCGAAATTAAACAAAGGTCCTGATTAAGGAGTGTTGTACATTAATTCAAAATAAGCTACCAAGAAAGATGCCAGACCCAGAGAGCTTTCAAATTCTGTTTACTATTGGAAATATTACCTTTGACAAGCCTTGTTGATCTTAGCTAGAGTATGAATCTAATGCCTCTGTCTATAATGGAAAAGCTATGAATCCAAGAAGCACAAGCAATAAGGATAACCCTGCAAATGGCTGACAAGTCTCTAAGGCAGGCATATGGGCTAGTAGAGAACGTACTATACAAGGTTGGAGAGCTATTCCTCTCAGCAGACTCTGTGATACTTGACAAAGGAGAAGAAACAGATGACTTCATCATCCTAAAAAGACTGTTTCTAGCCACCAATGGAAGAACCTGGATAGATGTTAAGAGAGGCGAAGTGGCACTGAGGTTACATGAAGACTACAAGGTTTTCAAAGTTTATAAACCTCCGCCACCCTCCCCCCCCCCCGACAAAGGAGGTACTTGCATACAGAATTCAGTGTTTTAGCCTCCTCCCTTGGTTGGAACCAATTCAATTCCCCCCAACACCAAACCTAAGTTTGGTGTTGGGTGTGCACTATTGACCAAGGAGAAATGTCCCAAGAGGAAGATGCCTAGGGGATAGAGAAATAGAAAGATCCCTACTGAAATCTTCTCACCAGGGATGAGGGTGGTATTCACTGCAAGCCCAGTCCTACCTCATACAGTAAACAGGATCCTGTCCCTTGAGCATATTGAGTTTATCTATGAGAGCACAGGAAAGACACTCTAAGTAAGGGATGAGGATTTAAGCCTCTATGACTATCTTACTCCTTGAAGGAGCTAACCGTTAAGCTAGTGACGGTAAAGAAGCGCTTGTTCTGAGGCAACCCAACTATAAGATCCCTTAGTTTAATTCTGTTTTAATTTCACTTTTCTTTAGTTTGAATTCTTTTAGTAAATTTTTATTTGACATTAATTTTCATGGTTTCCCTAGCTTTTCTAATGTTTGTGATCAGGCACAGTACTTAGAACAGGGACAGGAGGACTCAGAAGGAAGAACAGAGCATCCTGGAGTAGGAAGGCGTTTAGCGCCAGGAAGGAGGCAAACAGTCCTGGCGTTTAATGCCAAAAAGGGATCAAGTTTTCTTTGCTTGAGGATAAGCAAAATTTTTAAGTTTGGTGTTGCAGAGCGAGCTCTAGGTTGATATTATCATTAATGGCACCAAAGGGAGGTGAATCATCTTCACAGAAGAGCACAGCCTAAGCAGCCACCAGCACTGAAGTGGTTGAGTTTCATTCTCTCTTTCTTTCTATTTTTCAGTATTTCATTCTATTTCTTGTTTTCCTTTCTAGGCTTTTATGATCACTCTTAGGATTTATTTGCTTTAGTAGTTTATTTTTAAAATTTTTATGGTTAGAAGATGTCTCGTGTATTTCCCACTAAGCTTAGAAAGAAAATTTTTGAAAAAGAAGTAGTAAAATGTATGAGATTTGAGTTATATATTATGAGTTGTTCTGATTACTTTGATGTGGTGGCACTATCTCTATTCCTAAATGTATGAATTAACTATACATATTTGATATTGGAGTTGAGTATGTTGGTTCTTGAGGAATACGAACTTAGAAAAATATTATTGATTCTCTGAAATAAGAAAGAGATTGATTCTTAAAGTAAAAGAAACAGCAAAAAGAGTTGAAAAGAAAAGAAAAATCAAAAGAAAAAGGTCCAAGACTTTGAGTATCAATGGTTAGGAGGGTCAAAAGTGATCTAAAGCTCAAAAGCGTGGATTTTCCTAACCATATGCTTGTGATGTGAAAATGTCAAGTAACCCTTGAGACTAAACACTTAAAGTTATGACCAATTGCTGTTACAGAGTATGCCTAATGATCTAAGCACCACTGTCTGGGAGAAAAAGAAAAAAAATTAGAACTCAAAGAGTTCCCCAATTAAGTGCTTGTGGTGTTTATGTATCAAGTTAAGCTTGAAAACAAAACACTTACAGCCACGGCTAGGCTCAAAGGTTCAAAGCTCCAAGAAAAAGAAAAAGTTGTGTTCAAGAATCAATCAGAGGCTAAAGAAGAGAATCTATAATATGATCCGAGTTCTAGTTCTAAAAGATACCAATATCTCTGAGCTTCAAAGGATGGTGCAATGCTAAGGCTATTCAGAAATAGAGTGTCATAAGCCCCATTCAGTAATTAGACCTGAGCTTCATTGACAAACTCAAAGTCTTAAGCACTTTCTCTTCTTGGTCCTATATTGTTTTGATTTCTTGAGGACAAGCAACAGTTTAAGTTTGGTATTGTGATGCATGAGCATTTCATACCCTTTTTCCTAGCATTTTCTAGTTGTTTTTTATTATATTTTTTCAAGTTTTATTATATTTTAGTGCAAAAATCTTCTTTGGATGCTACTTTACTTTTTTGTAGTGTTTCTTTGATTTTAGGTTAAATTCTGGCGAATTTGGCAGAGTTTTGTGCAACAATGAAGAAAGGATAGAAGATGCTATCAACCCTGACCTCCTTGCATTCCAACAAACATAATTTGAGTTACAGAGGTCCAATTGACACGGTCTCAATAGCGTTAGAAAGCCAACTTCCAAAACTTTCTAACTATATATAATATTTTATACCTTTCTTCTAGAATCACTCCCAAAACTGGCGCTAAACGCTGAGCCTAGTGTTTAGCACCCAAAAGGGACAAACCAACGCCTGAAACTTCCCCGTGCAGGCGCTGAATGCCCACCCGGTGCTGAACGCCAGCAGGGGATCTCAGAATGCACTAATTTTGACACCCTTGGGGCATTTAACATTCACCCCTAAAGTAAAATGCCCTTAGCAGTCTGAATAATTTCTCTTTGGGCCTCTCAAGTGGATTTAGCACTTTTTAGCCTATTTTATTTTCTTTTTGTAATTTTTAATTACAAACAATGTCTTTTAGGATTAGAATTTAATATTTTATTTCCTTTTTTAATCTTTATTTACAAACAAAATATTTTTTTAGGTCTAGCATTTATTATTAGGTTAGTATTTAAGGAATAAGAGGCACCCTTTCTGGGCACGCCTCCTGGAGGGGATCTTCTTCCTTTTGCACTTTTCAGAATCCTGTTTCTTTGTAAGTCATGAGCAGCTAAACCTCCTGATTAAGGTTAAGAGCTCTGTTTATTTCTGTCGATTAAGATTATTATTCTTCTATTTTAATTAATGTTTGATTTAATTCTAATGTGTTGTTTTCGTTCTTAATCTTATGAATTTGGCTGGAACGAGAGTATGACCCTTATTATACATGAGCTCTTGTGATTCTCGAGAGAGTTATCTCGCTTGAGCTACAGCTTGAAAACACTCCTCCTAAACTGCTAATTACATGAACTAATCGGATAAATGACTTAAAATCCTGTTAGCATTGGGTAATTGAGGTTTTTGTGGCGCTAAACTAGTTTTTGAACTTCACCATCTGATCTGAATTGAGGGACCACGAGAGTGGCTTTTGATGAGGATTAGAAGAGATTAATCACTAAGAGATTAGGGTTTAATCACTTATGGTTTTCCATAGAATGAATCACTCATTGTTAAAATAGTTGGTAAGACGTTTTAATCCGGAAAAATAAACATCTCTGGGACCTTAACTGTTTTCTCATCATTGTTTTCACCGAACCTTTAATTGCTTTCTTTATTGCTTTGTTTTATGCATTCTTAACAACAACCCTTTTTACTGTTTTCCTAATTAAGCCCAGCAAGGTAAATTTTCTTTCTCAATCCAACAATTCTCATGGGATCGAGTCTCACTCACCTGAGGTATTACTTGGATGACCTGGTGCACTTGTCGGTAAAGTTGTGCGAGTTCTAATTTCGCGCACCATTTAACCAAGGGGATTAGTTGGTCATGCTTTTAGAGAAAACCTCAAAATATCTTATGTAAAAGGTGCCCGAAGAAGAGAAGAACATGTTCACCTATGTGACTTCTCTCCTTATATACTAACCATAAACAAAATCAAAATCTAACTAATTAAAATTTTTTTCTTCCCATTCAGACTTGAGATATTTTTCCTCATGATCCTCCATCAATGCTAGAATCTGTGGGCTTGAATTGAGCCTTGAACTAATTACTTAGTTATTGAAGAATTGGAGGACTTAGTGGATGAATTGAGACCCCAGGGAGGTGACTCATAATCCCACGTCACACGTGAGTCCTTTCACGTTGTACGTGAAGCCAAATCTTGTCCATTTTTTCTCTCAATCTTGACCACGTTAGATGTGGAGAGTCCCACATTGAACATGGATTCATTTTGCTTCACTTTAGCCTCTGTTTAAGTCCTTACGTGCCACACCTAGCTTCCTGATACATGAGCATCTTTTTTATCTTTTTCTAGTGAATTTGCATTTGAATTTGTTAAGTTTAATTAAATAATGCATATGCTCATTTAAATAAAACAAACAAAATAAACAAACAAAACGTAATTAAAAATAAAATAACATAAAATAAATAGGTTGCTAAATAAAATAACATAAAATAAATAGGTTGCTAATGTGTTTGCATGGTGGGTGAACCTTGCATCGATGAAGTGTGGTAACATTAAACTTGGTGTGAGAACACCAAACTTAGTGTGACACAATCAATGTGAAACTGGGTCAAGTACCCAGTACAGTGCAAACATCCTTTTGGTGTAGCAAACACCAAACTTAATCCATGAAACATATATACAAATTTAAACAAAACAAAAGAATGGATGAAAAAAATATATTAAACGTTGGGTTGCCTCCCAAAATGCGCTTCTTTAACGTCACTAGCTTGACGATTGTTTCTTGCTAAGGTGGATGTTGATTATAATGCTTCAACTCCTCCCCTCTCACTGTGAATTTTCTCCCTGTGTCTTTATTTATTAGCTCCATATGCTCGAGAGAAAGTATTTTTCGCACTGTGTATGTATGCAATAGATGGGAGGTCACTTTCTCTTCGGGTGAGAAGTCTTTAGTAGGAATCATTTTATTTCTCCATCCCCGAGGCACCTTCTTCTTGGGAGCTTCCCTCTCAACACCAAACTTAGGTTTGATGTCAGGGAGTTTTTTGTTGATTTCAAGGGGAGGCTTGAGTTGTAAGCTATTATTAGTCTCATCAGGAGGTTTTTGAAGACTTAGATCAATTGATTCAATCTTCATACAATTCTCCTCCTCACTTGAATGATGCATGGTTTTAAAGACATGAAAAATCAAGTGCTCATCATACACCCTCAACATCTATTAGAGCTCTCCCAGTGGCTAGGAAAGGTCTCCCTAGAATGATGGAAGCATTCGTGTAACACCTTAATATTCAAATCCTTATGCTCGAGTCATAAGTCAATGATACTACGGTGGTACGACTCGCAGGTGGATTTTTAATATATAAATATAGGTAATTTCGGAAGTAGTATTAATCGAGAAACCTGGAAAGAGTATAAATAAAATCGCGAAGACGTATCACTCACGTTTTGACAACAAAAAAGATAAATCATGAAGCCGAAAGCGATGTACGGACAAGGCATAAAGGAGATTAAGAGATAGATAACAAATAGATATATATATATAACATAAGTAAATAGCCACTAGTCACGACCTACGAAGTTTAGGCCGGCTAGGGTACAATATGAAAGTAGTTGACAACAGTATATCCTAATCTCTCCCAAAGGAAACATGAGAGCCTCTATAGGTAAGTTCAAAAGAGTTCAATACATAATATAATCTTTTCAAAACAAAAGTGAAGAGATTCTAAGCAAAATACAAAGTAGAGAAAATAAGGATCTTTGTCGTCTTTCAGACGACCCACAACTCACTTCTGAGCATCTGGACCTGTATCTGAAAAATAAGAGATATATACAGAATGAGAACCCAGGGCCCATGAGTTCCCAATACGGTAAAAGTGCCAAATAAATACAATGCACTGCAATAAAAACTCACTAATCATCCTAAACTTCTTCACCAATTATCCATCCTAGGTTCTCGCTAATCCATGAATAGGCAACTATCATAAGGGAGTGCTAAATCTAATTCATGTTTCACATGTTTCCCAACTTGCTGACTCTTCCACGAATCAGACTCATAATCATAAACAAAACCATCGCCAGTTGCTCTACCTCAGCAATTCTATATCAATACATCATACCCTCACCTGGAGCTAGTGAAACCACATCAATGCGTCTACCTAGGGAGCTCAAATTACCTCATTCAATGATCATCATCATCATCATGCAATCACATCATTAATTCATCTCATCAAAAATAGCCCTCAACATCCACTGACACTAGCATGAGAGGCCTCTTAGTTGTACAAACACAAGCAATACAGGCAAGTAATACACAAACAAAGTACAAGTAGAACAAGTAGCACATAATCAGGTAACATAGAATATATGATGTAGAAATCCAAAACAAATAGGCAAACCCAAACAATTCAAACATATGCAAATTAGCACCAACCATTTACACAATCCAAACTTAATCCTAGGGGCATCTAGCCTAGGAATTCTCATCACACCACACGGTACTTAAATAAAACTTAAACTGTACCTCTTGTAGCAAAACCAATTGAGCCTCTTCTATGGAAGTCTTCACCAACCCTTAGCTCCAAGCCTCACCAAAGCTCCACAAGCAACACCAATCTCCCAATTGTGCATCAAAATCACCAAATACACTAACATAACCAATTTCACATACATACATCAACCTAGGGCTCATAAAAATGACAAATCACAAGGGTTTGAGCACTTCTTACCTCAGCCCATATGAAGTAGGGGTAGAACCCACTTAGAATCCATGTTAGAGTATCCCTAAACACCTAAAATCACAAGATTTCAACACTAACTACCCAAAAATGTGTAACAGTGGGGAATTTCAAAAACTGGGAAGAGATGAATGGAATACTCACCACAAAATTTATATAGAATTGTAGAAGATGAGAAGAGCGATGCGTGGCCGTAAATGGCTCGTCAATCGGAGCTCCGTAGCTCAAGTTATGGTGGTTTGAAGATCAAAGGGAGTTAGGTTTTCTCTCTTCTCTTCTCTCTTCTCGATTCAGCGCCCAACACCCATTCTTTAGGGCAAAATAATCTGAAATTCTCATAACTAATATTTATATATGTTGGGTCTTGGGCCTACTTAGGCCCGGTTCACTTATTTTTGTCCGTTGGCCCAATTTCGGGCCAAAACCTTTATGATTAGCGCTCTAAATCGCACTTTAAATATTTCTACCTCCCCTAATTATAATTCCTCATTTCTTAATCTTATTTACTCATAATCAATTTTCTCAGCTGCAGTACCAGACAGGTCTCAGCCGGTACTGCCGGTCAAAATTTCACTACGCGCTTTTACGCAGAAAACTATGTTTTCCGACTCGGAAAAAATTCACTAAATCCAAATATCATATTTAAATCATCAAATTTCAATTGCCAAATCTTCCAACCATATTCGCTCCTATTTAATTTATTATTTAATTTATTTCGGTTAGACCGGGTATTACAATTCGCATCTTCCTCCATATCAAGAATAACAAAATCCACTGGGAGGAAAAACTTTTCCGATTTGATCAAGACATTTTCAACCACTCCATTTGCATGCTTGATTGATTTGTCTGCCATTTGTAGAGCTATTATTGTGGGCTTCATCTCTTGAATTTGAAACTTTTTCATCACAGAGAGAGGCATCAAATTGATACTCACCCCTAAATCACACAATGCTCTTTCAAAAATTGTGTTTACAATGGTGCAGGGAATTTATAAACTTCCAAGATCTTTCTTCTTTATTGACAAATTTCTTTGAATAATTGCACTACACTCTCTAGTCATGACCACTGTTTGGCCTCCCTTTAAGAATGTTTTCTTTGACAATAATTCCTTCATGAATTTAACATATAGTGGCATTTGTTCAAGAGCTTCTATAAATGGGATGTTGATGTGTAGTGCCTTGAATATCTCCAAGAATTTGGAGTATTTTTTTTCCTTGTTCTTCCCCTGGAGCCTTTGAGGATATGGAATCTTAGACTTGTACTCAGGCACTAGAACCATCTCTTTTGGAACCACACTTGGTACATGAGCCTCCTTTTTTTCTTCCTTCTCTCCTTCAGCATGTTCTTCAAGGTTAAGGTCTCTTTGTTATCCTTGTTCACTTCTTTCCCATTTCTTAGCATGATGGCCTTGCACTCTTCTCTTGGGTTTGGAATTATGTCACCAGAGAGACCATATGTGGATTGTTGAGCAACTTGCCTCGCCAATTGACCCATTTGAACTTCTAAGTTTCTAATAGAGACTTGGGTCTCATGTATGAGGTTTTGAGTATTTTGCATAAATGTGGAGGTTTGCAGGGAGAGTTTTTCTATTGTAATTTCCATTTGAAAAAGCTTTTGAGAAATCTGGGATTCTTGTGATGGTTGTGGTGGTTGGTGATGGTTATTGAAATTGTTGTAATGAGAGTTATTGTTGAAGTTGGGTTGTCTTTGACCTTGATTTCTCCATCCAAAATTAGGGTGATTTCTCCACCAAGAATTGTATGTCTTAGAGAAAGGATCTTTGTTGGGTGACCTAGAAAAATTCCCCAAGTAATTTGCTTGCACAATAGAAGATTGTTCATACTTCCAACCTTCATTGTGAAGTACTCCACCACTCATGTCATAGAAAGCATCTTAGGTGGTCACGGATGAGACTTACCTTCCCCCTAAGTTTTGAGTGATGGCATTGATTTGTTGGGAAATGGCTCTATTTTTGGCAAGAATGGTATCCAGTACATCCAATTCCATAATTCCCTTTCTCATTGTTCTTTTGAAGGAATAAAGGTACTAATTGTTAGCTACCATCTCTATCAACTCCAATGCTTCATTAGTGATCTTTTTCATATGCAGATATCATCCGGCTGAGTTGTCCAAGGAGTTTCTTGAAGCTGGAGTAATCCTATCATAGAGGATTTGGAGTTGCACCCAGTCTGAGAATATATCTGGAGGGCACTTTCTTACCATACCCTTGTACCTTTCCCGTGCTTCATAAAGAGATTCGCCATCTACCTGTCTGAAGGTTTGAATGTCCATTCTTAGCTTAGTCATCCTTTGAGGTGGGAAGAATCTGGTTAATAACTTACTGAACAAATTGTCCCAGGTTGCTATACTCTCCTTAGGTTGTGCTTCGAGACACTGCTTGGCCTAGTCTCTCATAGTAAATGAGAACAACAATAACCAGTAAACATCAGCAGGGACCCCATTAGTCTTGATCGTGTCGCAAATCTATAGAAAGCTAGAGATGAGGGGTGTTCTTGAGGGCTTCCATTAAATTGGCAATTTTGTTGCACCAATATAATGAGTTGAGGCTTCAGCTCAAAGTTGTTGGCATTCACAGCTGGAGTGACAATGCTACTGCCACAATACTTAGGATTTCGAGCAGTGAAGGATCCAAGGGTCCTTCTAATTGGTTGAGAATTGTTGGCATTGTTGACAATAATAAGATCATTGTTCTCAGCTAAATTGATTTTAGTTTCCTCTTCAATTTTGTCCTCAAAGTCTTCTTCAACTCTCTGAGATCTAGCTTGTTTTTTTGTCGCTAAGGAGTCCTTTCAATTTCAAGATTGAAGTGAAGAGGCTCCTTATCCCTGTTGCTTTGCATAAACACTTAGAAAACAAGGAAAATATGGAATTTCCTACGTCAGAGAGAGGGGAATCCCAAGTGAAAAAGGCTCATTAAAGGGTGTATATGTGTTGGGCTTGGGCCCAACTTGGGCTCGATCCAACCGCGTAGCGTTTTTGGTTCGTTTGGCCTAACTTTGGGCCAAACCTTTAGAATAAGTGTCCGGTTTGATATTTCAAACACTTTTCTAAGATTTTGTACTATTTTGTTCTCTCTCATGCAGTATTGGATAGACTTAAGCCAGTACTACCGGCTAATCTATTGGTACGCGTTTTTACACGAAAATTTTCAAAAAAAAAAAACATTTTCTCGCTCAGAAAATCCACTGAATACGAATCTCACATTTATATTTTTAAGAAAAGCATTTTTATATTTTCAAACCTATCCCGGGCAATTAAATTATTCTATTCTACTTAAGAGGTTTTTACGCAAAAACACTGGTTCTTACATCTTCCCCCTCCTAAAAAAAGATTTTTACCCTCGAAAATGCTATCCACCACGCTTACGTTGCGTTACTCTGATCATTCGTCATCACGAATCCGGATTCCCCAACTACATCCACTAGAAGCTTCCTTTCCTATGTTTTACTTCCAACAAAACCCTAAGCTCTTTCTATCATAACAATGACTTTCCAAAAGATAGAACTAAGCTACCCTTTTGTTCAAGCAACATATTATACTCAAAGCATACACTTACCTTTCATCGGAGGATCCGACCCCATCGCAACACGTACATCCAGAGTAAACACCATGCCTGGTTGCTGATTCCAGCCCACATCTTGATTCTTCCCCTAACGGCAATCCTTGGCAATATGTCTAGGTAGTCCACAGTTAAAGCATATACCTCTTTCCCTCGTTTGACAGAACTGGCCATAGTTAGCTTCTCTGAAGTTTCCTTGAGTCTGAGGATGCTGAGGTGCATGCCCATCCCTCTTGAAGCGTTGCCCTCTCGGTTGAAAGAATTCTCTACGGTGTCAGTCATTGTTACTCCCACGAGCATTCTTCACCAAAGCCACCTTCCTAGCACATTCTTCTACAACTCTTGCCTTGTTCACCAACTCCAAGAATCTCTTAATCTCTAACGGAGCCACAACGGTCATGATGTCTTCCTTGAGCCCCCTTGGTACTTGATGCATTTCCATCCTTCGTAGGATTCAAGAGCTCCCTAACATACCCTAAAAAATCTGCAAAGTTCTTCAAACTTGTTGGTGTACTGTGCCACGGTCATAGACTTTTGCTTCAGCTACATGAGTTCCAATTCCCTTGCTTCCCTCATTGACTCCAGAAAGTACTTCTCATAGAACAGAGTTTGAAACAGTTCCCATGGGATATCCCCATTTTGCAGTTGCATTAGTCGGCACTCCCCTTGCCACCAGTGTTGTGCCTCACCCAACAACTGATAAGCTGCAAACTCCACAAATTCATTCTCCAGAACATGTTGAGCTTGCAACGCATGCTCCATGGCTTGAAACCAGTTATCTGCTTCAGTAGGATCCATCGATCCCTTAAAACTAGGCGAGTTAACCTTCAGAAAGGTCGCTAACATCATCGGAGCACCACCTCCCAAGCCATTTCCTGCACCTTCTCCATTCCCTTGGCCATTACCATTCCCATTGTCGTTACCGTTTCCTTGTCCTATCCTTTCTATAGCCTGAGCGGTGGCAGCTACATTCGCTTGTATAGTATTGGTTAGGTGGGTCATAGCCACCATAAACTCAACGTGGTTACCAGCCAATTAGTCACTTCTTACTGTCTCTCTGTGTACGAAAACAACCTCATCCACGAGTAGCCATTCAAGTTCCTGTCCACACCAAACAATCAATATCAAGGTGATCAATCTCAATATCTTAAGTCTAGTGTTTCAATTATCACAAAAAGGCACTCACAAACAAGCATGCTATACATATCAAGCAGATAACCTAAATAGCATGAAAGAAAATTGAGCCAGAGTATGCAATGAAGCACAATCAGCCCATCCCTCAGGCTCACGAGGACGAATCACTCTGATACCATAAAATGTAACACCCCTTTACCCTAAGCCTTATCTCTAGTCATAAAGTGAAGGATAACAAGGTATCACGACAGTTTTAAAGCTCATACATTAATAAATATAGAAGAAAATAATAATAGTGGGAGCCCGATAAAGGAATAAAGTTCAAAATTACGTAAAGCGGATTTACAAAGCGCAAAGTGTTCACACACGATGACTAAAAGCTTAAAGGCACCAAATACAATATGAGGCTTAATATAATAATAGTCAAGGTAGATATATATAAGTATGATAAGAAAAAGAACTCTAGTCGTAGCCCACGGAGTTTAGGCCAACTAGATACAAACAGAAGATAAGAGTTTTTGAGTTAGAAACAGCTTATACAACTTATCTCTCAAAGTAAGCCCCTAAGATAGCAGAGTATATAAAAACAAAAGTAAGAGAACTACATCATAATAAACAAAATACAAAGACAATAGAAGATCCCCCGCTCAGTTACCATCCGCAAACACACCTAGGTGGGTTGCAGCCTGCATTTGAAAAACAACAACAACATATGGTATGGGAATCAGAGGTTCTCAGTATGGTAACAGTGCCCAATATATATGATATAAGGTTTTGGGATGCCAAAGGCAATCCTAGAACTTCACATCAAAGATATTCAAGCTTAAAAAACATAAATAACTTAAACCATAAGCCATAAATAGGGTTATCTAAACTTAGAGAATTTCTAACTAATGCTAAACATACCGCTATATCTTACAGCCTTCGCCAACCTAACCTCCATGCAATCCCATTACCATCGCCTCCCGATCCTCGTCAAAACCAGTAAGACACATTTAAGGCAAGCAAGTAAAGCACAAATAGTATTCATGTATAACAGATAAGTCAATTAGCATTTAGACATATTAATCAAATAGGCATAACTCAAGTAATCAAAGCAAACAAGCAGATAGAAGATGCATATGATGAATGCCTACCCTATTTGACTCGTGATATCACTTGTCAGTTCAAAATGCCAACCCGACATATCCCCGGGATGTCGTCTTTCTGCCACAACCAGGGATATAGTACCCTACTCACTATTTTTAGTGCCCAGCACTTTATCTTGTGCCCTCTGAGTTATAATGCCCGGCACACTCTTTCGGGTTATAGTGCCCGAGTTCACTTTAGCAGCAGAAAGGTTATATGAGCGGGAGACTACCACAGTCCTCACATCTCAGCATAGGCAGGAGACTACCTCGGCCCCTACGTCGGCACCACTACCTCGACAAATGAAAGACTGCCACAGCCCTTGCCTGAGGTGCATTCATGGAAGACATTATGAAATTGAGAGAAAGGAGTTGAATTCAAACAATAATCATCAAACAATCAAACACTTACAATGGATGAATCATGAAAATACCTCAATTCATTGATCCAAATCAAAATAACAAAGCATTCATAGATCTAGAGTGAAATAATCAAAACAACACAAATTGAGAATAGAAGAAGAGTAGATCTATAACTTGCATCAAGCAAAAGGAGAATTGCAATGGAGAATGAAATCCTAGAGAGAGGTTGGAGCTTCTCTCTCTACAAAATGTAACTAACTAATGGAAAATATCTAGAAAATGTGCCTAATAAGTGAATTCCCCTCAAGCCCTTCAATCCTTGGTCTTCTTATGCTTCTCCCGCTAGAACTCTGCCCCAAAATAGGGTTGGTAACTGCCTGAAATCGCTGGTCACGTTTTCTTCTTAAAAATCATGTGCGGCCATTGGTGCGTACGCGCACAGCATGCGTACGTGTCCCTGGGGCTTGAGTAATCCGTGTGCAGGCGTGAAGTACGCGGCTGCGTCCCTTGAGGTTCTAGCTCAGCTGCTAAATACGTCAGCTCTTGGCTTCGGCTCCTTCGCGCTGGTCACAACGATGCGCATCCGCGCGTACGCGCCAAGTGCGCATGCGCGTCCTTGCTCAGAATTCCAAAGATCCAATTTTCATGCGCCTTCCCTTTATGCATGCTTCCATCCTCTCCTCCAAGCCATCCTAGCCCTAAAATCTCTGAAATCACTTAACGCACGGATCACGGCATCGAATGGTAATAGAGAAAGATCAAAATATATCTAATTCATTGCAAAAAGAAGCATGTTTTCATCCATGAGGCAAAATTGGGAGATGAACACAAAATCATGTATTTTTATATGAATAAGTGTGAAAGATCATTGATAAAACCCTAAAAAATCTATACAAGATAAACCCTAAAAACGGAGTTTATCAACCACCCCTATATCTACGAGAACCCGGTGCATCATAGTTTCTACATAGTAGCCACCGAGCCTCGAGTATGACTATATGTGTTACAAGACCATCCCATCCAACATTCAATCGATACTGCTTTCTTTGACCCTGATGCCCCTTATGAGTTTTCTTTATCTTGGCTTCACCCGGGCACTCCACATCATCCGTTCTCTAATGGACCTGGACATCCTCATCCTGTATACCCCGAGGACCAGGTTGTTCCCCCGCTGGACCCAGTTGACCAGCATGCACCTGAGCATGTACCTAAGTGGGATATTCTTCTAGAACTGATTTCATCACCCCCGTTTGGCGCATAAACTGGAGAGTTATCTGGACTTTCTGGGAATACTTCTGATACAACTCTTGCAGATGGACCTGTATTCGCTGATGGACTTGTGCATATGGATCTGATCTGTGATAGTAGCATCAAAGAGATTCTGGAGGTTATATAGATTTCTGACAATGAAAAAGATCTTAAAGAGTACCCTGATGTCATAGAAATTTCATCTTCAAATAGTGACGATTGATGGTTCGAATTTGACAATATATCTTAGGAGCGTTTCATCTTAGCATAAATTTTGTATTGTAACCTTTCACTTTTGGATTAGATCTACCAAGAGATTAAGAGTTGTATAACTTTACTAGGCTAGTTTGGGTGTCAGATTAGAAGCTTAGAAGCTTCCTTTATAGACCAGGATCCGGAGTGATATATATATATATATAGTCATAAGCTGTGTTAAGATGGTACTCTAACTAACTTGTTTTGGTTTAAGCTATTTTTGTGTATATTGTACAGAAGATATGTATATATTATATATCATTACATATTAAAATTAGTTTGTTACATTTCATGTTACATACGTGAATCAATATAATAGTGGTTATAAAGAGATCAACATATTAGTGGTTACAAAGCCCATTTCATTAATCTTCCAAGGAGGCACGGACCTACTTTAGGAGGAGAGGGGACAATTGCCCCATTAAAATTTTTTGAAGAAAAACTAAAAATTATATATATCTATTTATTTTTATTATGATGTTGTTTTCACTCCATAATAAACTATAGACAATATTTTTGGAATGTATCTTTAAAAAATATTTTATTAAGTTAAGCAGCAGTATTTATCTTGTTAAATCTGATTTAGTATTAAAACTAGAAATAAATGAATCAACTCAATAAAAAAATTAATAAATAGTAATAAGGTACTTTTTTTAACTAAACAATTAATTAATTACCAAACTAAAAACTTAATTTTCTAAATACACATCAAATTATCAATATCTTTTTTCATCTTCAAAAATCATTTGATATAAGAAAGAACATTATTTATTTTTTATCTATTAATTAATGTTATATATTTTAACTTTGAAACTGTTTTGTTTGTATCGTTATTTTTGTTTAAAAAAGTATTCTTTTCATAAAAATTATAATAAATAAATAAACTTTTTAATTGAGTGAGAAATAATCTATATAGTTAAATCTTTTGGTACTTAAATATAATTTAAACTTCAAATTATAAATATTAGTATATTAATAAACTTAACGTGCCTATTGATTAACTCTTTTATTTATTAAATATATAAAAATAATAAAATTGTAGTTAATTGAAAACATGGAACAATAAGTTGTTTATAATTTAACTAAGATTTTGAGTTCAGATTTTAGAATATAGCAAAAAAATATTTTTTAAAAATTGTTTATAATAAAAAGTATTTTTTAAAAAAAATTGTACACTAATTTTTTTTAATTTTTATATCTTTAATTTTTTATTATATAATATAAATATGAATATTTAATAAAATTTATTTTTATATATTTTTATCTATTATTAAATTTTTTTGAATTTGTCACTACTTCCAATAACAGATGCGTAAAAGTTGTTTATTAATAATGCTCTTATTCCTAATTTTTAAAAGCTCCACAGTATTTCTAATGTTGAGTAGGTGTGAACCAATAGTCCAATATATTAGTAGTTATAAAAGAAAATAAATTAAAATTAATGTCAATTAAAATATATTATTATAACAGTATATATGAGAATCAAATTATAAAAAGTATCATTAATACATGATACGGTTGCATTTTAATAGATAAGAATATATTGTTATGATTAATATATATGTAGAGGCTATATAATGTATGACAAGTTGATTGATAAGTAAGATAGATAAAAAATTAAAATATAAAAAAATTATATAAAAGAAGTCAATTTCAGAAAATTTTAGTTAATTATGGTTAAATTATTTTGATTTCCAAATTTTTTCATATATATATTGTTACGGCCTGGTCCAAAGGGAACTTGGGCCGACTCGACCCACTAACCACCCGACTTGAACGGTCGGATGACACACTCATATCCGACCCGAACACGCGTCCGGGACAGCTAACCGCCACAGTTGTACAAAAAAATTTCGAGGAAGGTGGGTTCTGTCCTTGTGAGATCCACTTCTGACATAGTATATAAGAGGAGGATCCTACCCCTCCCCCAAGGTACGTCACACATTTCACCTAACCTATTTTTTCGCCTGCACACTAACTGACTAGAGCGTCGGAGTGTTTTTGCAGGTGACACCCCCCCTTTTCCACAACGAGAGTTCGGCTACCCGACAGATTCGATCCCAGCACAATCGCTTCGGACGAAGCGTTCCCTCCACCTCAAATCTCCACCCGAACCGTCCGGTAACCAACCAACCGAACATATATATATAAGTGAATTCTATCCAACCCCCTCTAGAATAATATGTAAATTACCCTTTATGATGTGTCACACTTTAATTGGTCATTATCTTAACCATAGTTGGGTTATTTTGTAATTTACGGTTTGAAATGGGTAATGATATAATTTTTTAAAATATTAAAACTTCACTCCCGTTAATTGAAACATGTCTTCCCTCCTCCATTCTTTTTTCATCATGTAACTTCGATCCTTCCAAGTATCGCCATGCCAGTAGTGACAGCGCCTTCGTTGCAATCTACTGCCCTCTCACGCAATTTCTCTCTTCAATACATCATTTCTTAACGACGTTGTTGAATTTTTATTGCCCCATTCTTCTCTGTCACCGCTATCTCCTGTCGTCTCACTCTATTCCTCTTTTTGCTGTGGATCACTTCTTACCAACATAATTAATGGTTAGTTTAGTTATTAAATTTTTTCATTAAAAAAACATATTTTTATTTAATTACATGATAAAATATATATTCATAGGTAAAATATAATATAATAAAATAAATCTATTTAAAATACTTAGAAATATAATTAAAATCATGAACATATAATATAATAATAAATTTGTACTCTAAACAAGTAAACATATTTTTTTATCATACATAAATTATTTAAAAATAAATATATTATTAAAATTAATAATACAAATTTAAAATTATAAAATCCAATTTTCTTATCGTATTTTTTTATAGTATTTTTATTTTTTAATTTTCAATTTATTAGTACTTTATTATTTAATTAATTATTAAAAAATTATTTTTATGAGAAATTATTTTTTGTATTATCTTAAAAAAGAGATCAATATAACCATTTAAAAAATCTAAAAATGATATTTTAAATAAAAAGTATTTAATATAAAAAATTTTAAATACAAAAATAAATTGTATAAATATTTAAGAGATAAAAATAAAATACATACTTAAAATAAATAAAACAGATAAAATAAAACTTATGAAAAATAACAAATTATTTTTATTTATTTTATTTATTTTAGATATATTCATAAAAAATAAAGAATTATTTTCATCTATTTTATTTATTTTAGACATGATGGAATGACTAACAACAGAACTACTCCATCACATGAAATTCATAGAGACACTAGAAATTATTCTAAGTTAAGAAAAAGTGTTCGTTTGATTGGTTTTTTTTAAAGATATTTTGTAAGCTCCATATTATTGATTAGGGAATCATTATGCTATATATAAAACAAATGATTTCAGATTATAACCTATTCTTATCCAAGTTTTGTTGTTGTCTTAGTCAACTCATATTATATATATATATATATATATATATATATATATATATATATATATATATATATATATATATATATATATATATATATATATATATATTAAAATAATTATTAATATAAAATATATATTAAAATTAAGTTAAATTATATATAAATTTATATATAAATATATGATAATTAATTTGATAATTGTTTTTCAGTGTGCATATATATAATATTTTTTTTCAATTGAGTTCTTGAAAAATAACAGTAAGTTGTTTAAGTATTACATAACTTTATTATATTTTCAATAATTTTGTGTTAAAAAAAAGGTCTGTATTAATTAAGAATAAAAAACAGTTATTACTTTTCAAGACAAATTAGAAATTTACTCTACTGGATTGATACAGAAATTCAGAATGTATTAAGAAATAATCGATCAGTATGTTGCCATAATAATGTTGTCACACTTGAACTAATGTTAGTATAATTTTTTTTCACTGATAATAAATATAAATTAAAATTTATACCTAACTAAAAAGTTATACAATAATATTTAAGTACTTATTAACAGATGACAAACTAGGAACTTAATTATTAAGCTTATTTTGAAAGAGTTGAACCTATTTAGAATTTAAATATAAAAAAGAAAAAAAAAGTTAAATTGTTTTGAATATGAAAGAAGAAATATAATATGCTGCTAATATACCCACAAAATTAAATAAGTGTGATTTATTTAGTTGGATAGGAACATATAGGATAAAAGCCGGTTAATGATAAAAGGAAAGGAAAACCGCACAATCCTTTATATTATGGCAAAATTTCCACACGAGAACTAAAGAATTCAAAAGGGATGTAACCTATATATATATATAATGTCTTTTCATATGATGATATTATGAAATGTTAAATAATTCAATTAAACTTATGATGTAAAACACTGATATGGATATCGGATATGATTTGATATGAGATATATAGATATAAGAATTTTAAAATTTTATAAAACACAAAAATACAATATATATATATATATAAAATATAAAATTTTTTTAAATAAATTATAATAAAATTTTGATATTTTATTGTTATTAAACTATAAAATGATTTTTTAACTATTTTTAATGTTTTTTTAACTATATAAAAGTATTTAAAATATTTTTGTTTTAATATATAATAATATATATTATTTTTAAATTCATTTCAAAAATACATATTAAAAATAAGGATGGACAGGCTGACACGTGATGATATTTAGGTATATTCAAGTGTGTCTGAAAAAAAAAATTTTATTTTTTATTAAGATACGGTTGAACACGGCAAACACGCGTGTTGGACGAGTATCGATAAATATCATGTCCAAAATGTGTTCGACACACAGATACAACAACTCAACGAAGTGTCCCCGTGGTTTATAGAATTAAACATATTCAATCAAACACATTAATCTATCTAACTATTTAAAGTGTGATATTTGTATAAAAACATCATTATTAAAGTATCTATATATTTCAGTTGCTGAAAAGTACAACGGGCACGAGTTGCTCTCCCCCTCGCTCTTCTTTGTTCTATAAATTGCCGTGTTCACCAATTAAGCAGACACCCCTACACATCTTTTCTTTTTTCTCCCCCCTTTTGTTAGTCTCTTACTGCTCCAACTCCAAAACCACACCTCTCTTTCTCTTTTCGTCTTCTATAAATTGCTCATTGAACAGGGGAAGCAGCATATCTATTATCCACCTCTGTTCTTTTCTTCCTTGTTTTTCTTTGTCGCAACCTTCCACCTCTTTCTCATTATTTCTCCCAAGTTACACATACGATTATTATTAATGAATCATCATCACAAGTGAGTACCAACATAGTGAAGCTCACAGAGTCGTTCTTCCATTCGACTGTTTCGGCAGCAAGTTCACAAGTGCAAAAATCATCAATGGCCTTGTTTGGTGGGTTATTGGGTCAATACCAGAAGAGAAGGCTTCTCTTCACTGTAGAAGAAAGCAATAATAATAAAGGAGGCAATAACAAAGTTAACCCCTGGCTTGAATCAATGAGAGCTTCTTCTCCTACACGAATCACACCCAACAACAATAACAACCAAGACGATAGCAACAACAACCCCTCTTGGATCGTAAGTTTTAACTAACATACATATATATACCAATACCATTCTTTCTTGGATTCATACCCTTTGCTGTTTCTTTGCCCTTTTTCCCATCATATTCATCAACATCACTATGTACATCAGCCAAATATTTTTCCCTTTAGAGTTTGGTACATCGAAAAATTAATGTATTTAGATTTACTTTGTGTCCAAATACATTCAAGTTTTGAATGTACCAAAATCTTTTAAAGTGATAGTAAAGGAGTAAGTTTCTCAAAAAGAATGATGGTGGCCAATAATGAGTGAACCATGAACATTGAACTTAAATATAATTATTAATATTGAAGAGAAGCATTGATTATGAAACGCACTATTAACAAGCTAAGTAGTGTATCATTTATAATCATGCATTCGATTTGGCAAAAAAGACAGAGAGGACCAAATGCCTCTGCTACAACGTGAATGATATGCTTCTTTGTTGGTTTGTTAGTGGTTTGTGTTGTTGTAAGTTTAGCTTGTTCCCTCACAACTCTTTACGAGTTCAGATGAGGCTCTGAAGATGTTTGATGAGATGATATGGAACTAAATAGTGTAGTCTGATTTTGCAGGTTGGTCATCCATCTGCGCTGAAGATGTTTGATGAGATAATATGGAACTCGAAAGGGAAGCAAGTTGTTGTGTTTCTTGATTACGATGGAACTCTTTCTCCAATTGTTGCAGATCCAGAGAAAGCATTCATGACTAAAAAGGTTCCTCTCTTAACACTTAAAAGAAGGTGGCTACTTTCATGAGCACGCCTTCACGTGAAGATAGTATTATGAACTTTTAGATTATTCAACATGTTTAACTGAATCATTTAACAGTTTAATCGATAAAGATTTTTTTTTTTTTTTGAAAATAACCATCTAAAAGAAACTCTATACTTCTCAATAGAAAATGATAAATATTGATTTTATTATTTTCATGCTTTATTCACTCAGATGAGAGCAATACTAAAGGACATAGCAAGACTATTTCCCACTGCCATAGTAACCGGAAGATGTATTGACAAGGTGCATTTTTTTTTCTTCCCTGCAAAACTAAAATCTGAGAGACAATTTTTTTTTTTTGAAAAAGAAAATATAAATAATAAATAAATAAAATTTTTAGGTATACGATTTTGTAAGATTGGGAGAAGTGTACTATGCTGGAAGTCACGGTATGGACATCAAAGGACCAACAAAAAGCCGCAATCATCAGAAAGTGAGTCATACTTTCCACCAGAACCAAATTATAAACATAGTTGGATTTCTTTATTTTAGGTGAAAATAACCCTTCTTAGTTATTCCTTTTAAAAAAAAATCATTTTTAAACAATATGCTCTAATAAAGTTGTTGTTCTTTGCTTAGATTCTTAATTATTCTTGTTTTGTTTCCAGGGTAATAATAATGAAGCATTAGTGCTCTTCCAACCTGCGAGTCAATTCTTGCCCATGATCAACGAGGTTCGTTTTGTCTAATTTTGTTTGCATCCATTTTTTCAATGTCAAATACTCAAATGATGTAGAATATATAATAATACTTTATGTTAAAGTAATAACATAATTTGATCAATAAAAAATGACATTCTAGTTAATATTGAATAGAAGTAAAAACTCACTTAGAATTTGTTTTCATACGAAGTTGATAGTTAAAAATAATTAGATAATAATTTAGTTAAATATATTAAATCATTTATGATTTTTAAATATCAATTTTACATAAAATTGGTATCAACTTTATATAAAGATAACTGTACTTGAGTTTTTACTTCTAATAAAAATAGATCAGTATAGTTCAAGAACAATAATTTACTAGTAACTTTTATGATTTATGGAAATGTTCTCATATACTTTTTTTTCTTTTTTTGTTTTATTCTTTATTTGGTTTCAGGTGTACAAGATCTTGGTAGAAAAAATGAAAGCTATTCCAGGGGCTAAAGTAGAAAACAACAAGTTTTGTCTGTCCGTGCACTTTCGATGTGTTGAAGAAAAGGTACCACCTAATTAAAGAATTTTTTTTAAATCCCTTTAATAAACTTTGTTCACCAAACATGCACACACGCACGCGCAAAACTCACAGAAGTTAAATTGATGGGTCAAATTACTAGTATTATTATATTTTTAAATTTTTATAATTTTAAAATCTATCTATTTTTTTAACCTTTATTTGCTTTATCTTTAGTGCTGGTCAGCCTTGGCGGAACAAGTTAATTCAGTGCTCAAGGAGTACCCAAAACTTAAGTTAACACACGGGAGAAAAGTGATTGAGATTCGTCCAACTATAAAATGGGACAAAGGCAAGGCTATTGAATTCTTGTTAGAGTCACTAGGTGAGTATTTTTCATTCTAAAAAATAAAAAATATGTAATTAATTAACTAATATATATTATATATGTGTGCAGTGGTGCTAACTATAACATATGTTCTTTGGTGATTTTTAGGCTATGCAAATTCTACCAGCGTATTTCCCATCTATATTGGTGATGATAGAACTGATGAGGATGCTTTTAAGGTAACAGAATTGCCGTCACCAAAACCAACTTGTTAAAATTATTGCATTATTATATTCAACTCTCATATTCATATTCTTATTCTAACTAGAGACTATTAAAAAATTATTTTAACTGTCATTTATTTTATTTTTAGTGGTAATAAAAATAACTGTTAATATATTTATCAGTAATTAAACATTAGTTATTTTATATTTTTTCGTTAAAAAATTTTAGTAACAATTATATACTTGCCGATGAAGACTATTTTTAATAGTTACAAAAAATATATAATTATCATTATAACATGTAGTAATAACAATAAATATATAATTGTTACAAAACATAAGTTAAATAAGATATATAATAATAATTATTATATTTTTGGTACTAAAAATTTGTTGTTAAAAATAATTTTATGGTAGTGAGACTTTTAATTTTTTGGATATCATATATAACAGGTTCTACGTAGTAAGGGCCAAGGAATTGGGATTCTTGTTTCTCAAATTCAAAAAGAAACTAAGGCTATCTACACTTTGCATGATCCTTTAGAGGTATTAATTCATGTTTATCAATTAACGCATTATCTAACAATAATAGCCATTAATATTGTATTCATTTTTCCACATTAATAATGAATATGTGCAATATAAAATAAATTTAATGAAATTTTATTTACAGGTTGGACAATTTTTAAGGCGTTTGGCAGATTGGAAAAAAAAACAAGTTCTAGCCATACACCCACCACAAATTGTAGATTTGTAGATGAGTTTAATTTTTAGGTAATTGATACCTTCCAAGGAATATAGTCAAGGGGTGGCTCAAATTGTATCCCTTAATTATTAGTTTCCTTTTGAAAAATAGAAACTATTATTGTTGTTGTTTCATAATGTAAATTTTAGACTGTATTTGAAATTTATAATTTTGGAAGAAAATATAAATTATTAAAAGATAGATAAAGATAAATTTCTGTGTTTTTATTTCTATTAATTATATATGTATTTTTGTCTTAAAAATAGAATTCAAATATAACGTTATGAACAAATTAAAGTGCAAATTGAATTATTATTATTATTATTATTATTATTATTATTATTATTATTATTATTATTATTATTATTATTATTATTATGTGAATGTATCCTGTTGCATGCGCACACGCGGATAGTGAAAGATAATGTTTATTGCTGCAGACCTCCAGTGCAATTTTTGCCATGCATTGCGTGCCAACCTTGTTGTCTCAATTGTACTTATTATTGTACGTCTTGTTTTATGTTGGAAAGTGTAAACAATGAAAACGAAAATGATTTACTTCCAGCTTCAAAATACGTGTTCAAATAAACTAATATCAATGGAAAATTTTAAGTATTTTAGTGTTTTAAGTATTTCAATAATTTTAGTTTTTGATTTTAATAATAAAATTTATACATGATTTATAAAATTGATAGTTAAAATTATTAGAATATCTAAAATATTTTTAATATTATAAATAAAAAATTAATTGAATTAAAAACTAATTTTTTTGTCATTAAAACTGAAAAGTATGAGATTCAGAGTTCTGAGTGTGTGAACAAAAAGATGAACTAAGGCTATGTTTGGTTGGAAGGAAAGAAATATAGAGGAAAAAAATAGAAAGGAAAGAAAGAAAAGAAAAGAAATTGAGTGAATTTTTATTTTCTTTAAATGTGTTTGGATGAAAGGAAAATAAGAAGGAAAGAAATGGTATAAAAAGACAATTTTACCCTTATATTATAAAATATATTGAAAAAAGTAAAGGGGTAATATTGGAAGTAGAGAGAGATAAATAGTTTTCTCTCCATTTTCTCTCCATTGTTGGAGGGAAAGAAAATTGGTGGGTCCCACCAATATTTTTCCATTCATTTTCTTTCCTCTCCCATTTCTCTCCTCAACCAAACAAAGGAAAATAACTATTTTCCTTCCAATTTCTTTCCCTTCCTTTTCTTTCCTCCCATTTTCACCTCAAACAAACACACCATAAGAGCCTAAGAGAAAAGAAAATGAGAGAGAATAATATAGAGAGCAGTTTGATAGAGAAATTGATAAATTCTATTATTTATAAGTTGAAGTAAGTGTTTATAGTTTACACTGTGAGGTAGCTATTTATAGAAGATCTAGTTATATGCAAAATAACAAACTCAACTAATTTTGCCAACCAATCTTGCCACATCATTAACTTGCTAACTAACTTCAGAAGTTTCACATGCTTCTTCTTCTTTTTTTTCTTCTTCTTCTTTTCACTACTTGTATCATCCTCCTTGTGGAAGAGCTATAGTTGAAGGTAAAGCACTCTCATAATCACTATTGTGTGAGTTCAGGTGTGAAGAGAAGAGAAGAAGGATGAAGAAAGGGAGCAGAGGGAACAGAGAGAAGGTTGGAGGAAGAGAGAAGTGAGAGAAGAAGTTGAAAGAAAATATGCACTCTGAAATTGATCAACTCAAAATGAGCATTCTAACTGATTACAAGAATGAACAGTATTCTACTTATAATATCTATTTTGCTAGGCTACTTAATTTACCAGTCTTCTAAGTTACCAGTTACATACAAGAGTCAAGGCCTTCTAGTTACTTCTAACATCTAACTAATTATATAATTACTCTAACTAACTGAGTAATAAATCTCAAGTAACACCCCTTCTTAAACTTGGACTATGGATGTCCAATAGTCAGAGTTTGCTTTCATATGACTTGAACATGCTTGGTGCCAATGCTTTGGTTAGAATGTCTACTGTTTGTTCACTGTTGGCAATTATCAATAATTTGGTGACCCCCTCTTGCCACTTATCCCTCACAATATGGCAATCAACTTCTATATGCTTGGTTCGTTCATGATACACTGGATTGGCTGCTATGTGCGGTGCATATTAACTGTCACAGTAAATGACTATTGGCTTCTGCTGCTCTATTTGAAGTTCCTTCATCATGTAGGCTAGCCATTGAGCTTCCTTTATGGCTGATGCAAGAGCTCTATATTTGACTTCACACGAGGATGTGATGCGTGAGCATCTTTCCTATCTTTTCCTAGTGAATTTGTATCTAATTTGTTGAGTTTACTAAAGAACTAATTATCTTTTAGCCAATATGGATGCTACTTTGAGTCTTTTACAATTTTGTTTATTTTAAGTAGCATTCGCCTGGATTTGATAGAGTTTTTGCAGCACAAGAATCAAAGGAGATGGCAACGAGGAGCGACGTGTACGCGTGACTGACGCGTACGCGTGATTTGGAGCTTTCCATGGCAACGCGTGCACATGACTGACGCGTACGCGTGACATGCACCACGTGCAGAAAAATGCAGAAAATGCTGGTGGCGATTTATGGGCTGTTTTGACCCAGTTTCTAGTCCAGAAAACACAGATTAGAAGTTGCAGAATGGACAAAACAAGTGGTCCCCACTCATCAGTTCAAGACTTGTTAATTAATTCAAATTTAAATTCAAATCTTATTTTTAGGAAAAGATATTATTTTAGTTTTAGATAGATTTTAAATTAATTAGGATTAGTTATAAAAAGGGGAGACTTCTCTTCTATCAGGAGACTCCGGACAACATTATTCCATTCCAATTTTTACAATCCTAGTTTTTCTACTTTGAACTATGAGCAACTAATCCTCCATTGTTAAGGTTATGAGCTCTGTCTATTTGTATGGATTGATTTTATTGATTTTTCTATTTTAATTTATGCATGGATTTATAATTTAATAATTGTTTTCGCTCTTTATTTTATGAATTTGGGTGGAACGGAAGTATGACCCTCTTTCTATTTGAGTTCTTGTAAAACTTGGAAAAGCTCTTTACTTGAACAACAGCTTGAAAACATATTCTCCTAAATTTTAATTACTTGGATTTAACGGGATACGTGACATATAATCCCCTTATTTTTAGATAATTAGAATTTTTGTGGCATATAAACTGGAATTTGATCATGTAGCTTCTAATTGGAATTAATTGACCAAAGAATTGGCTGTTGATGAATTTTAGAGGAGATTAGAAAGGTCTAAGGAATTAGGGTCTAGTCACATATAGTTTGCCATAAATTAAATCCTACATGATTAAAATAGTTAGTAAGAAAAGTTAATCCGGAAAAATAGATAATTCTGAAGCCTTAACTGTTTCTCTAATATTTTATTTTCAACTCAATTACTTTACTATTTTAATTTCTGCACAATTATTTAATGCTCTTTGTACACTCAACATACTATTCTGTTTATCTAACTAAGTAATTTAATCAACCATTGTTGCTTGATCCATCAATCCTCGTGGGATCGACCCTTACTCACGTAAGATATTACTTGGTACGACCCGGTGCACTTACCGGTTAGTCTGTGGTTGTAAAAACACCGCACCAGGATGCTGCAACCGTGTCCTATTTTTTACTCTTCCATGATATAATCGATGTCCCTAAGAAAAAATAATGCCTAGTGACTGATCTCCTAGAATCTGGATAGGTAGCCCAATCGCTGTCTGAGAAGCCAGATGTTGTGAAATCTGTTGTGGCAGAGAAGAACATTCGTTTAGCTAGTGCTCCCTTGAGGTACTTGAGAAGTCTCAAAGCTGCCTCAAAGTGTTTGTTTGTGACACAGTCATGAAATTGACTCAACTTACTAACCACATAGGCAATTTTTGGTTTGGTGTTTGTGAGATACAAGAGATACAAGAGCCTGCCAATAATTCTACGATACTCTGAATTAGAAGCCAGCAATGTTCCAGATTCCTTTGATAGGTGGGTGGTGTAATCCATGGGAGTAGAAGTCGGTTTGGCAGCCAACATTCCATAGTCTTAAAGAAGGTCTAGGCAGTACTTGCGTTGACACACTACGATCCCCCTTTTGCTTCTTGCAATTTCCATGCCAAGGAAGTACTTTAGCTTTCCATGATCTTTAATCTTGTACAAATCATGTAGGTAGTGCTTCATCCTATTGATTTCTCCTAAGTCATCACTAGCAAGGACGAGATCATCAACAAAAACTAGGATAACAGTGAAACCAGTGACAGAAAGCTTAGTGAACATGCTATAATCATGCTTGGATTGACTATAGCATACTGTTGTGAGTGAAGCTGCCATTTTGGTATTCCATTGTCTCGAGGTTTGCTTTAATCTATACAAGGATTTATCTAACTTGCATACAAGATCTGGTTCCAGAAGGTACAATTTCGGAGGGGGTCTCATATAGACAACTTCATCCAAATCACCATGTAAAAATTTATATTTATATCTAATTGATGTAAATTCCAATTCTTGACTGCTCCTATGGCCATCACTATTTTGAAAGTATTCATTTTAACCACTGGACTAAATGTGTCCTTGTAGTCAACATCTTGTGTTTGGGAGAAACCTTGAGCAACTAACCATGCCTTGTACCTTTCCACAGAACCATCAGGATTGAGCTTGAGTTTAAACACCCATTTGCACCCCACTGCTTTCTTTCCCACAGGTAGCTTGGTAAGAGTCCAGGTTTTATTCTTTTCCAGAGTAGAAAGTTCACTGTTAATTGCTTCTTTCCAGTTTGAATCCAGAATGGCCTCATAATAGGTTTTTGGTTCTAAATGCATGGATGCAGCTAATGCAAATTATTTGTGTTTTGAAGAGAGAGAATTATATGACAATACCCGAGAGAGAGAGAGAGAGGGGGGATATTTACTCATTGGTGATAAATTAGAGTTAGATGAGCTGTTAGGGGAGGATACAAGCATGCAATGGAAGTCTCTTAGGTATGAAGGGGGTCTCCTTTCCCTTTCGGACCTTCTAAGAGGATACTGTTGCTCAGGGTAAGCATTGTGAGACACATTTGAACCAAAGACATCAGGTTGTGGTCCTCCAATAGTGTCAGCAGTTGCTTCACTATTAATTGTAAAATGATTTTGGGGTTCATGAGATGCAATGTATGTTGAGGAGTGATGAGGTGAGTGAAGTGATGCATTGAATGTATTGGATCTTACTGATACAAAGTCAGGTGGTGCATTACGAGTTAATGTGTCAAAGGGATCAAGTTGTGCTAAAGATGATGAAAATGAATGCAATGTAGTACCGAAATTAGAATCTATGGTAGTGTGAAAGGGAAAAGAGTTTTCATAAAAGACTACATTTTTAGGGATGAAGATATCTCTAATTGAAAGATCATACATGATGTACCCTTTTGTGCCAATTTTGTGTCTAAGATGTACATATTTTCTTGCTCTGTTATCTAATTTAGTTCGATGAGCCATTAAGGTAGATGCATATGCCAGACACCTAAAGACTTTCAAATACTCAATTGATGGTAATTTATATTTTAAAATTTGATATAGTGATGTAATTTGTAACAAAGTACTTGGCAATCTATTTATAATGTGCACTGCATGTGCAGTAGCATAATTCCAAAATTTCTTTGGTGTTGTAGAATGAAACATTAGCACTCTTGTCACTTCAAGTAAGTGTTGATGTTTGTGCTCAACAACCCCATTTTGTTGAGGTGTTTCAACACAAGTAGTTTGATGCACAATGCCTTTTGAGTTGTAAAAATGAGGCAGTTTGAATTCCAAACCATTGTCCGTTCAAATTTTCTTAATGGATGTGTTAAACTGGTTTTGGACCAAATGCACAAAATTTTGAACCAATTGTGAAACCTCAGACTTTGACTTAATGAAAAGCAACCATATATATCTACTTTTGTCATCAATTACAGTAAGAAAATATTTGTGTCATTGAATGAATGGAGTGCCAAGCAGCCCCCAAATGTCTATGTGAACTAGGTCAAACAAGGATACAGACTCTGTATTACTAATAGGAAAAGACAGCCTTTTTTTCTTTGCAAAGTGACATGAATCACAAGGGTTAGTTTGACCTTTATTAACTAAAAACCTATATGACTATTGCATTTTTTTAACCTTTGATATGGAATGTGTCCTAATCTAAAATGCCAAATGGCTACTGTATCATTCTTGCTTTGATCTGAAATACTTGAAGATGCCAATGCTGATGCAATGCTTGAAGGTGAAATTGGTGTGAGGTTTTCAAATGCATAGAGACCTCTCTTTTGCTCAGCTACTCCAATCATCCTCTTGGAGATTTGATCCTGAATCTCACAGGAAGAGTCATTAAAAATGAATTTGTAACTAAGTTCAGCAGTCAATCTTGATACTGAAATAAAGTTAAACTTGAAGTTTGGTATATACAATGCATGTCCTAAATGAAAGTGTTATGTAAATTGCACTACTCCAGTTATGTTGGTGATTGTTTAGGTTCCATCTAGCAGATTTACATATACATGTTTTATATGATGCAATGATTTGAATGCTTTAATTGAAAATGCTACATGATGTGTTGCTTCTGAGTCTATAACCTAGGAATCTGAACGGAAAGTCGACAGAGACATGATGTATGCTATATTTGGATGTTGTATATTCTCCCTTTCTAAAAGAGCTAGCAGTGCCAGTTTTTGATCTGTAGAGAATGAAAATTCAGAACCATTACTTGCTACCTAAGTTAAAGTGGAGGGGGAGTTGATGATTCCAACTTTCTCATCAGCTATAGCACTATTTATCCTGCCATCTCCACTGTTGTTCCTCAGATGAGGCGGCAAACCATGCTTTTTGTAACAAACATCTTCTATGTGGCCACTTCTACCGCAAAAAGTGCATTGCTTGTAGCTTCTACCCCCTTTGCCACCATTCCTTCCTCCTCGATCTCTAAAGGTTCTTCCCCTTCTTACTTGTTGAAATCCTTGTTGCTGAAATTCTTGTGCATCGAATCTTGGATTAGCAATGGTGGCTAGGGTCTTGCAGTAAAAAATTTTTCCATTCTGCCTTTCTGGTTGAAGCAGCATTGAGAAAGTAGCATCCAGTCTTGGAAGAGGTTTCATAAGCATCACTTGAGATCGGACCACAGCGAATTGATCATTCAATCCTCTTAAAAATCTTACCACATAATTCTCTTCCTTCTTTGTTCGAATAACATCTAAACCACAATCACAAATTTCATTGCATCTTTTGCAAGTTGGTATTGGATCAAAATTATCCAGTTCCTCACAGATTTTCTTTATTGCAAATAGCTTTTCTTGCAATTCGGCAATTCAAGAAATATCTCCCTGGTAGCACCCATGTCTCAGATCTTTCCACAAATCTTCAGCCACTTTAATCCACATGACACTTTGAGCAATATTGGGAATCAGTGATAGATTTAACCATGCCATCACATACATGTTGCATCTTTCCCACGCTCTGAATAGTGGATCTTCCTTTACTAGTTTCTTGATAGAACCATTAACAAATTCCCATTTATTTTCAGACATAAGAGCTCTAGACATTGCATTTTACCAAGCATGATAGTTATTAGGTCCAAGAACTACAGAAATCAATGGAGTTCCTGGACTTTCTCCAGGATGTAGATAGTACGGACTCACCGGATCTGAAATCGGGTTCATATTCGAGCGATTGGTGATGGATTGCAGTTGATTCACTTGATTAACCAAGTTTGCGATTGTCTGAATGTCAAGATTATCTATCGGTTTCGCCATTGTTGGCGACGATTGTTCTAGATTCATCGAGCAGATGTCGTAATGCTTCTGTGAGATGCTTAAACCTTTCACATTTAATCTCGTGATCGGAGTTGTTACCTTCCTCTACGCTCATCGTACCATGTGGAAGAGCTATGGTTGAAGGTAAAGCACTCTTATCATCTCTATCGTGTGAGTTCAGGTGTGAAGAGAAGAGAAGAGGGATGAAGAAAGGGAACAGAGGAAACAGAGAGAAGGTTGGAGGAAGAGAGAAGTGAGAGAAGAAGTTGAAAGAAAATCTGCACTCTAAAATTGATCATCTCAAAATGAGCATTCTAACTGATTACATGAATGAACAGTATTCTACTTATAGTATCTATTTTGCTAGGCTACTTAATTTACCAGTCTTCTAAGTTACTAATTACATACAAGAGTCAAGGCCTTCAATTTATTTCTAACATCTAACTAATTATACAATTACTCTAACTAACTGAGTAATACATCTCAAGTAACACTCCTCAAACTGAGCGGTGCTGAAGCTGCCACCTTCAGTTTGCTCCTAAACAATAGAAATAGACTATGTGAAGTTGGTTTGGTAAGGAAATCCGCAACCTAGTCTTCGGCATGGATATGCATTACATGTGTGAGTTTTTGCACCACTCAATGTCTAACAAAATGAAGATCTATCTTGAATTCGAGCGATAATGAAGAATGTGATTCTTGGCCATAAGCATTATGCTTTAATTGTCACAAAAGAGGATGGAAGGTGGCTCCGATGGCAAATGTATCTTAGACAGTAGCTTTTGCACCCATACAGTATCTGTCACGACATCAGTAACGACCTTAAACTCAGAAAGCTTGTTCGCGACTAGACCAACATATGAGAGTACTACCTAGGAATACACAATATCCGGACATAGACTTGCAATCGTCAACATCCGATGCCCAATTTGAATAACAAAACCCACTTATTCTAAGCTCTTTGCACTTGGTGAGCTGTAAGCCTATATTAGTTGTCCTAGCCAAATAGTGCAAAATTTGGTTCACTGCTTTCTAGTGGACATCAATCGGAGCATGCATGTACTGAGATACTTTATTGATTGCATAAGTAATGTCTGGCCATGTAATTATGGCATATTGAGGTCCTTCAACTACTAAATGGTACAAGGGAGGATCTTCAAAGGTGATGCCAGATGAAAGAGATAGTTTAAGACTACTCATTATAGACATAGGTATTGGTCGCACATCAAACATATTTGCTCATTTCAACAAATCCCTAATGTACTTAGATTGTTTGAACACCATTCCCCTTGAATTGTCTTTGCCTACTTCTATTCCTAGAAAAAAATACATCTCACCAAGATCTTTTAGAGTAAACACTGTATTGAGTTTTGCAATAAGATTACCAATTTCAATAAAGTTGCTTCCCGTTACTAAGATGTCATCCACATAAGCGAAAAGATACACAGTAGATTTAGCACAATGATGCACAAATAGGCAGGGGTCAGCTATTGTGCTATTGAAACCAAAAGCCTTCAATGTGCTACTCAGCTTGATGTACCATGCACGGGGAACCTGTTTATGGCCATATACAATGCCTTTTTCAAGTTGCACACCAGGCTAGAGCGAGACTCGTAACCTTTAGGTTGAAGCATGTGCACTTTCTCAAGCAAATCACTGTTATAAAATACATTATTGAAAATGAACCGTTGCACCTTCCAACCTT
Source organism: Arachis hypogaea (assembly GCF_003086295.3). Lineage (NCBI taxonomy): Eukaryota > Viridiplantae > Streptophyta > Magnoliopsida > Fabales > Fabaceae > Arachis > Arachis hypogaea. The sequence goes on along the minus strand of NC_092042.1, from coordinate 57,495,483 downwards.
GAGACATTGCCACAGTTAAAATAGTTCTAACGATAGCTTTAGCGACTGGACTGAACACCTGGTCATAGTCTAATCCTTTACTTTGGTGAAACCCCTTAGCAACTAGGCATGCGTTGTATTTTTGCACGGTTCTATCTGGCTGCCGCTTGACTCTAAACACTCAGCGACATCCAATGGGAGTATTGTCAGGTGAAGCTGCGACCAAATTCCAAGTCATGTATTTGATTAATATATCGAATTCTTCATCCATCATTGCTTTCTAGTAAGGACATTGAAGGGCCTGAGCAACCGAAGATAGTCCAATTTGAGTGAGATTCGGACAATCACTCACAAGAGTAATATTCTTAGTTGTGAACCGATTAGCCTTCTGATGTTTGAGCACTTAAGGAACTCCCATGGCCACATGTGGAGAATCAAATGAAGAGCCTAGCATAAAGGAGAGATTGGAAACTCCGGTGAAAAAAGAGGAATGTTGCTTTGTGTTAGAACAATTGGAGGAACCTAGGGTTGTTAAAGAAGAGGAAGAGGTGGTTGAAGACTTAGGAGATGCGGAACCTCTATGGGAATCTAGAATGGAAGAAAATCCTCCAAGAAGATTGAATTTGATGTTGAGGAGGAGAGTGCACAACCTCCAAAACAATTGTTGAATGAAGACTTGGAAGGAATGAAGCAAGAGTTGAGTTCCCATGGTGATGAAGATCAAGCATCAAACCTTCTTGGTGATGAATCCTTTGAACTTGAAGAACCTTCTCCCGGTGAATTTAAAAGCAATGAGGAGGTAGATTTCTCTCATCCTCTCATTTATGATTTGAGTGATGGAGAAGAGTTGGATGAATGTAATGAACAAAGGATTAAAATTGAAGAAGCTTGTCTAGAGGTGAAAGTTATCAAGAAATAACACAAGGGAGTGGAGCATGAAATCACCTTGCCAAAGTTGTTGGAGACCTCTCCCCCTATGTCACCATCATTTTTCACAACATTCAAGTGGGTAAAATTCATATCCCTTAGCTTTCTCATTCCACTTGAATATGGTTTGCTTGAGACGGGTGATCAACTTAGGAATATATGTGGCTTTAAGAGTAAAAGAGAAAGGGTTAGTGGTTGAAAACGACAACCGAAGCTCATTATGGTTGGACCATCAAGGTTGAATTGTAAACATTGGAGTCATGCTACATTGAATGGGTCTAGGAAGTTGTTTGGAGGCTTCATTGAGAATTCGTCTTGCTTACCACCCAAGTGGAGAAATGATGATCAACAAGAAGATGGGTGCAAAAGCAAGGTTTGGGATTCCGGAGGCTATTGGAATTGCAAACATTGGTGGGAATTTCTGGATGAGTTCAAGCACAAGCCACCATGACAAGGAGCTCACCAAATGTCCAACTTAAGGATAATAACTAAAAGTGCTAGGTGGGAGACAACCCACCATGGTATGATCTTTCCTGTTTATTAGTTTTATTTTATTAATATCACTATTCGTTTTCAGTTCTGCATGTTTACCTTTATTTTGCCTAAAAAAAAGAAAAAAGAGGATGTGACGCGTACGCGTCGATGTGAAATTTTGCTCTCTATTAAATTGAACAGAGAGTTACGCTGGAACTGTACGGGAGGAGTGCCTGGCGCACAAGCCTCCCCATGCGTACGTGTCGCATGCAGTTTTGTCAATCCATGCATAAGCGTCAGCGACGCGTACGCGTGGGATAAAAATTGGCATTGTATGGCTAATTGAACAGAGAGTGTGTTGGAATAAGGCTGGAATCGCGCGTTTAGCACACGAGTAGTCACGCGTACGCGTCAGTGTTCATTTTTGGCCATCCACGCGTACACGTGGACGACGCTTACGCTTCGCATGGCTGTTTCTGTTTTCAAGCACATGCGTGACCTGCGCGCGCACGTCGCATCCTGTTTTTCATTTCTCTCTTTTTTCTTCTCTCCTATCTCCTTCTTTCTTCCTCCCTTCTTACTTTCTTCTTCTTCATTTCTTTAGCTTCTCATCCTTATTCTCTTTTATTCCCTTTTACTTTTTGTATTTGCATACTTTAATTCATTGCATTTTAACTTTGTGTATGTTTTTATTTTCTTTTATAAGTTTATTATTTTTTTCATTGATGTTAAATTTTCTTACTCACCAGTTGCATTTTTCTTGCATTATTTTGGTGTTTAGTGACTTGTTTTATATTGTTGGGTGATGTTATTTATAAGTCAATGCTAATATTTTATGACAATTGTATTCCTTTTGCATTGACATGAAGTTATATTGTCTTTCATTACCCACACTCTCTCCCCCTCATTGTTGCAATTCTTACACTATTGATATGCCATTTGCATATATTGCTTTCTCACTTACATGTTGTAGCTACCATGTAGTTAAGACCCTCATTATTCGGCATTAACCCACCCATATTTTATTTGTTTCTTATCTTTGTTTCTGGGTCACTTTTCTTCCTTTTTCTCTTCTTTCAGGATGGCCATCAAGAAGGAAAATGGAAGACTTCTAAATGAGGTGGACGACGAGTTCCTGTGCACAATCTTTTGAGAAAAGAAAGCATCAGTTGTAGCAACCCGTCCACTTGCACATCTTTGCATGTACCGAGGACGGTGCAATCTTTAAGTGCGGAGAGGTCGATACTGACTTTCGTGGGTAACTACTTCTATTTCTAATACCAATGTTTAACTAGTTAGTGGTTGCATTTGCATGTTTGATTGCATGTTTGTTAGATTTCGTGCATATTTTACCACTACTTGGTTGAAGTGATAAATTCTTTGGTAAGAAACTATTTTAAAGCATTTCACCAATTTGAATTAAAGCTTTTGTTAAACTTGTTTGAAGAAATTTATTTTGGAACATGGTTTTAGAGTTCGAACACACAAAACCAGTGAGATTTTGAGCCAATTTGATTGGTTGCATCTTATCAACCAATGTTTTAATTTTGGTGTGTGTTGTTCTCTCTAAAATTGTAATCTTTGTCTTGCTTGATTCTATATTTCCATTGTTTGATGTATGCATGCACTTATGTGATTGAGGCCTTTGTTTCACTGAGCTTACATACCCATATGGCCTTACCCTTTCATTATCCTTTGCAAACCAATGTTGAGCCTATTTCACCCCTTTTGTTCTTTACTTTAGCACATCATTAACTCTAAGCGAAAAACAAAAATGTCTCTAATTTGAATCCTTGGTTAGCTTAGACTAGTGAGAGTGCTCATGAATTAAGTGTAGAGAAATTGGGTTGGGAACATTCAGTTTGAGAATTGGGTGTTGTATACTTTTTGTAAAAATGTGCAAAGAATGTTGAGGACATGTTTATGCATTCAATACCTTAATCAGAGAAAAACAAAAGAAAAGAAAAAAATACAAGAAAAAGAAAAAAATGCAAATAATAAAAGGTGACAAAATGCCCCAAAGTATATGGTGATAGCAGTGCATATGTACTGTACTCAAAATTGGAATGCATGAATATGTGGAAAACATAGTTAATGGGTAGTTAGATTTTGTATTGTGATTACATTGACTGTCTCAAGTTAGGTGGAAAGTTTGGGTTAATCAAAGATTCAAATTTTAGTCCACTTAACCAAATACAATCCTACCTTTACCATAACCCCATTACAACTCTTAAAAGACCTCTTGATATGTGTATTTGTGCATTAAATTTTTGTTGATTGTAGATGAAGAGCAAGTCTTAGAAAGCAAGCTTAGTAGAAAATTGAGAGAATCGAACCTTAAACACTTGAGTGATTAGAGTGTATACACTTCCGGTGAGGGTTCGGTGCTCGATTCTTTGTTCTCGGCTTTCACGAGCTTTCTTCTTGCAAGTTGACGTGTACTTCATTTTATGATTTGAATTAGTGAGATCCAGTTCATATTTGTTCTTGAAAGGTTTATCTATTTTTAACCAAGTAGGTAAAAGCATTTTTGCATTAGTTGCATTCATATAGATAGTTTGCATTCCATAAATTCTACTATTCCTCTTCACTCTCTTATAGTTTCTCTTGAGTTTAGCATGAGGACATGCTAATGTTTAAGTGTGGGGAGATTGATAAACTGCTATTTTACGGTTTACCATGTGCTTAATTTAGTGAATTTTATCCATTATTGACGTTAGGATTTTTGCTAGTAAAGAATTTTGTAAAAATATAGTCGCGTTGTGAGTATAGATTCTAAACCAACAGAAAATCCCTTCGTACAAATGTTTTGGTTGTCACAAGTAACAAAACCCAATAAATTTATAAACCGAAGTATTCAAACCTCGGGTCATCTTCTCAAGGAATTGCAGGAAAGTATGATTTATTATTGGTTATGGAAAAATAGTGTTTGGGTTTGAAAAAGGTTTTAAGCAAGAGAAATGGATTGCAAGAATTAATAAATTAATAACTAATAAAACTCTTGGCAAGGTATGAAACTGGAACTCCTATCCCAGTTATCCTTATCAATTGTGATGGGAATTGGATTTTTCTCCCACTAAGTTAACCTCTAACTATGAAGGTAAGTCAAGTGGATGGAATAAGTTTGGTTCCTCAGGTCCTAGTCTTTCCTTGGAAAAGGCTAGAGTTATTGGAACTCGAGTTAATTCTTGAAGAATTCCAATTTTCAGTCAACAATGAGTTTGACAACCCAAGAGTTACCAATTAATCAACCAAGGCCAAAAAGGAAGAAAATCTACTCGAATGAAAATAATTTGGATAAAGCCAAAGCATCCATAACATATAAGTTTGAAATACCTCAATTTATATTAAATAAAGAAAATCCTAACATGAATGGCTCATAAGCCAAATAGGCAACATAAGTAATACAAGCATTAAAGAATCTGAAAATAAAAGAGAAATATAAAGTAAAAAGAATATTGAACCTGATGAAGAGTTGAAATCCTAAATCCTTTAAGAGGAATCCTAATCCTAAATCTTAAGAGAGAGAGGAGAGAACCTCTCTCTTTAAAAACTACATCTAAATTATGAAAAGTGAATTATGAGTGAATGATGATGAATTGATGCATTTCCCCACTTTATAGCTTCTAATCTATGTTTTCTAGGCCGAGAACTAGGTCAAAAACAGCTTAGAAGTCACTCCCAGCGCTTTCTGGTCCGTACAGGTCGTGGTAAAGTGACACGGAGGCGCGTCCACGCGTTTGCGTGGATTGAAGTTCGCAGATGCGACGCGTGCGCGTCATCCACGCGTCCGTGTCACCTAACTTCGAGGCAGCTCTGAAAAAATTATATATCATTGCGAAGCTCCGGATGTTAGCTTTCCAACAAACCTAGAACCGCGTCATTTGGACCTTTGTAGCTCAAGTTATGACCGTTTGAGTGTGAAGAGGTCAGGCTGGACAGCTTAGCAGTTTCTTCAACTTCTTGTATTCCTTCCATTTTTGCATGCTTCCTTTCCATCCTCTGAGCCATTTATGCTCTGTAATCCCTGAAATCACTTAACACACATATCAAGGCATCGAATGATAACAAGAGAGGATTAATATTAGCAAATATAAGGCCAAAGAAGCATGTTTTCAATCATAGCACAAAATCAGGAAGGAGAATGTAAACCCATGCATTTAGTATGAATAAGTGTATGAAAGATTGATAAAATCCACTCAATTAAGCACAAGATAAACCATAAAATAGTGGTTTATCAACCTCCCCACACTTAAGCATTAGCATGTCCTCATGCTAAGCTCAAGAGAAGCTATAAAGGAGTGAAGAGGAATGATAGAATGTATGAAATGCAACCTATCTATATGAATGCAACTACATGCAAGGATGTTTCTACCTACTTAGTTAAAAGTAAATAAGTTCTTCAAGACAAATATGAATCAAATTCCACTAATTCAAATTATACAATAAAAAGTAAGTAAACTTGTAAGAAGATAGCTAATGAAAGCAGGGAACATAGAATCAAGCATTGAACCCTCACTGGTAATGTATATCACTCTAGTCTCTCTAGTGTATAGGGTAATCACTCTACTCTTCCCTAGTCATGCTTTCTAAACCTTGTTCTTCATCCAACCAATCAACAAATATTTAATGTATACATACAGACATCATGAGGTCTTTTTCAAGGTTGTAATGGGGCTAAGGTAAGGGTAAGGGTATATATATAAGGCTAAGTGAGCTAATAATTGAACCCTTGATTAGTCTAAGATGTCACCTAACATATACATACTCTATATAATCTATAAATCTTGCCTAGCTGCCTAATTTTCCCACTTGTGTGTTACATACTCATGCACCAATTTTATTTTTGATTTTATCCCATGTGCATTGATTCTTTAATTTTTGCATTGGGGTAATTTTTGTCCCCTTATTTAATTACTTAATAAAATTTTTTCTTTTTTTCTTATTTATTTTATTTTATTTTTTTTGAAATATAAGAATAATATATCAATGCACATAGTGTTTTAATTATTTTGATTTCACATGAGCATGCTCCCAAATTTCAAATAATTTATTTACTTTAATAACTTTTCCCTATCATCCCATGTTCCCATAAATTTTCCCACACTTAGTTGATACACAATTTCTATCTTAAGCTAACCAAGGATTCAACTTGGGATTTTTAAATTATTTTTCTGCTTAAGGCTAGTAATGTGGTTATAGAACAGAAGGGGATTAAAAGGCTCAAGGGGACTAACAAGGGTGATATAACAGGTAGGCTTATTTGGGATAAGTGAGCAAAAATTCAAATAATGGCCTCAATCATATGCAAGCATGTAAATACACTAAATAATAGACATATAGAATAAAACAAAATATAGATTACATTCATAGAGAAGGAAACACACAAGAATAAAAATAGTATGGTTAAATAATGTAACCATGTAGATAGGCTCAAAATCTCACAGGTTGTGTGTTCTTTGGCTCAAAAACCATGTTCCAAATACAACTTCAAACAAATTTAACACAGAAAATTTTTATTTTTAATAATTTTTTTTAATTTAAATTAGTGAAAATTTTCAAAAATAGGGTCTTAAAAAGAAACTTATTATTTTTCAACCAAGTAGTACTTAAATGCAAACAATCAACTACACATGCAATCTATTATGCAATGCAACAATGAACTAATAAAGAAAATAAGACATTGGTGTTGAGAAGAGAATAACTAACCCGTGGAGATCGGTATCGACCTCTCCACACTTAAAGATTGCACCGTCCTCGGTGCATGCAAAGATGTGCAGGTGGCGAGGGTTGTGGTTCCTCAGCCGGTGCTTGTTGTAGAGTCTTTCTCTTTACTCTTCCTGGTGGCCAGCCTGAAAAAGGAAGAAGAGAAAGGACATGAAGTCAAAGGGATAGAGCAAGGGAGAGAGCAGTACTAGTAAGAATCATGCCAAAATAAAGAAGAATGTCGTTAACACATGGTCGCGATTCCATGAAATTAGGACATCAATGGAAGCATAGCATGATAAATTGAGGCAATTAAATGCAAGATGTTTATTGGCATGCTGGCAAAGGCATGAGTAGCGTAAATCAAGCATTAAAAGCCTTAATGTATTATTAGTCATGAGAAACTAACAATAACGTTTGTATTGACAATTATATTTAATTAAGAAAATATTGAAAAGGGTTTTGTGAAAAACAGGCATTAGAGTAGAAGGATAGAATAATTAAGAATGCACAATGCCATACGGGCTTTTTCACAAACACAAAGCATGCATATTAAATAAGGTATGGAAAGTAATAAATTGAACATGCAAGCACCCTTAAAAAAAATATATATAATTGTCAAGCAATTTCTTAACAATCCACAAGCAAAATAATGACCCAAATAAATTTCTAACACCAATAGAAAGGAAAAAAGAAAGAAAAAGAAAGGAAGGAAGAAAGAAATAAGAAAGGAAAGAAAAGATTTAGATTTGGGGAAGAAAAGAGAAGATATTTGGCTGTGTTGGATAGGCTGTGCGACGCAGGCAACACGAACGCGTGGTGCACGCGATCACGTGGGGTGTGATAAATTCAAGTGATGCAGACACGTGGGCATGCGGACGCATGACTTGATTTGTGCTAGTGGCGCGAGAGTAGCCTCGCGTACGCACAACTCTCTGTTTAAATGCATTTTTGCCAAAAAATCTGGGGTGACGCGGTTGCGTGGTTGACACGATCGCGTGGATGGCCTAAATTTGAAAACGGCGCGGACACGTGGGACACGCGAACGCGTGGCAGGCTTGTGCTCCTAGCACGAGGCCAGCCCAATTCCAGCTCAACTTTCGGCCATACACCCTTTTTACATCGATTTTGAGGCACGCATTCGCGTGGGTGACGCGAATGCGTGGGAGGCGTTTTTCTCACATGACGCGGACGCGTCAGTGACGTGGTCGTGTCGGTCAAATTATGCCAAAGGCACACCTCCAGCCACGCTCTCGCGTGACTCTCTGTTCACTTTTTTTTCTTCCAAATGCACATATGACGTGGACGCGTGATCGACGCTTACGCGTCGCGTGCAGAATTTTTTTTATGCAGTATGCAGAATGCAAAATGCAATGAATGTCATGCAAAAATTTCAGGTTCAAGCTAAATTCAAAAATAGAGTAGAATAGAGAAGGAACGATCATACCATGGTGGGTTGTCTCCCACCTAGCACTTTTAGTTAAAGTCCTTAAGTTGGACATTCTGGTGAGCTCCTTGTTATGGTTGCTTGTGCTTGTATTCATCCAAAAATTTCCACAAATGTTTGGAAGTCCAGTATCCCCCGGGATCCCAAACTAGGCGCAGAAAGCCTTCAAGCAAGCTAAAGCAAGTGACAAGGCCCCAAGAGTATTGATTTCTAGATTGAATTCCGGGGTCCTAAACCTTGCTTTTGCACCCGTCTTCTTGTTGAGCAATATTGTTCCATCCGGGTGGCAAGCAGTCTGAATTCTCACTGAAGCAGCCAAACAACTTCCTAGACCCATTCAGTTGAGCTCTATACCAACCTTTGCGTTTAAACTTTGAGCTTCCAACCATAATGAACCTTACATGACAATTTTTACCACTGACCATCTTCCTCTTACTCTTAATGCCACAAAGAGCTCTGAGTTGACCATCCGTCTCCAGTAGCCCATATTCAAGTGGAATTAGAAAGCTAAGGGATATGAATTTTACCCACTTGAATGTTGTGAAGGATGATGGCAACTTAGGTGGAGGTGTTTCTAATGAACGTGCAAGCTCCACTCCCTTGTGCTCTTCTTTGACATCTTCCACCTCTTTGCAATCTTCTTCAATATCAACCTCTTCCTCTTGATGGATTTCTTTCAATTCAATCTCTTTTTCATTGTTCACCAAGGGCATGGGAGGTTGTGCTTCTTCTTCTTTCATCTCCATGTCAAGTCCAATGGGAGAGGACATAAATGTAGATAAGAATTCATCAATGATCGAATCCATCTCTTGACCATCCCTTTCAAAGTCTTCAATCATGAGATGCCTTGGAGGTTGTACACCCTCCTCAACATCAGTTTCAAACGTCTTTGAAGGAGGCTCTATAACTTGACTCTCCCATGGAGGTTCAGCATCTCCTAAGTCTTCAACCACTGCTTCCTCTTCTTCTTCAATAATTTTGGCTTCCTCCACTTGTTCCAATACCAAATCGTGCTACTCACTATCCACCGGAGTGCCTAACTTCTCCTTCCTGCTACGTTCTTCAGTAGATTCTCCACATGAAGCCATGGGGGTTCCTTGAATGTCCAAACGTCGGAAAGGTAATCGATTTATTGCTTGATCCAGGTGTTTAAGTATGAAATCGTATTCATCCTTGATGATTTCCTGTTCAACTATTTCTTTACCTTCAAGTACAAAATCCTCCTTGTTGTCCTTTTTCACTAGTTCATCAATCGCGCTATCAACTTCAAAGGTCTCTGCTACCTTCACCTTTAGTGCCTCCTCTAGCTCCTTATGAAGTATGGATTCACGAAGATGATCCTCTCTCTCTTGTTCCATGTCAATAGTATCAGTGGGATCATGTTGCTCTTGGATTGATGGATGTTGGTGCTCTTCCATGGATGGTGGTGATGGGATGGGTGGATCATTATGTGGTTGAGATGAAAGTGCATTGGAGCTTGAGGGTTGAATATTGGGGGTAGAGGGTTGGTCCATGCGGGATATAAGTGCTTGAAGAGTAGAGGTGAGACTAGTGATAGAGGCAAGTGTGCTCTCCATGGAGGTTTGAGGTGGGTAAGAGGGTTCATTTGTTAGGAGAAAAGGTTCATAACACGGAGGTGGTTCCTCTTGATAAGGATATGGAGATGGTGTATATTGAGGTGGTGGTTCTGGGTATAGTTCATATGGTGGTTGGTGTGGTGAATAAGGATTGGGGTCATATGGAGGTGAATGGTGGAAAGGGGCTTTTGAGTGTGGTGGTTCAAAGTTATGTTGTGAGGATGGTCTCTCAGCATACGGTAGGGCTTGTTGGTAGCTACTAGGCAGTCCACCATGTCTATCAGCTTGTTGGTCTTTGTCTGTAATATCTAGGAGGGTGTTGTTGCCTAAAGGGTTGATCAGATCCTCTTGGCTCCGTCCATCTTTGATTGGTTTGACCTTGATGCATATTCCTGTTATAGCTTCCTCTTCCTGCAACATAGTTGTAACCAGACTCATAGCCAAAGGGGTGAGAGTTCATAGTAGTAGGAGAAAATAGAAACAAAAAGAAAATATTTTGAAAAAGATATAATTTTTGAAAAAAAAATTTGAACTTTGAAAAATAAGATAAGTGGTGCACGAAATTGTGATCATCAATGGCGCCATCAAAATGGTACGCACAATTGTAATCTCACTTCTTTATCACAACTTCGCACAACTAACCAGCAAGTGTACTGGGTCGTCCAAGTAATAAACCTTACGCGAGTAAGGGTCGATCCCACAGAGATTGTTGGTATGAAGCAAGCTATGGTCACCTTGTAAATCTTAGTCAGGCAAACTCAAATGGTTATGAATGATGAATAAAACATAAAGATAAAGATAGAGATACTTATGCAATTCATTGGTGGGAATTTCAGATAAGCGTATGAAGATGCTGGGTCCCTTCCGTCTCTCTGCTTTCCTACTGTCTTCATCCAATCCTTCTTACTCCTTTCCATGGCAAGCTGTATGCAAGGGTTTCACCGTTGTCAGTGGCTACCTCCCATCCTCTCAGTGGAAATGTTCAACGCACCCTGTCACGGCACGGCTATCCATCTGTCGGTTCTCAATCAGGCCGGAATAGAATCCAGTGATTCTTTTGCGTCTGTCACTAACGCCCCGCCCTCAGGAGTTTGAAGCTTGTCACAGTCATTCAATCATCGAATCCTACTCAGAATACCACAGACAAGGTTTAGACCTTCCGGATTCTCTTGAATGCCGCCATCAGTTCTAGCTTATACCACGAAGATTCCGGTTAAAGAATCCAAGAGATATCCACCCAATCTAAGGTAGAACGGAGGTGGTTGTCAGGCACACGTTCATAGGTGAGAATGATGATGAGTGTCACGGATTATCACATTCATCAAGTTGAAGAACAAGTGATATCTTAGAACAAGAACAAGCGGAATTGACTAGAAGAACAATAGTAATTGCATTAATACTCGAGGTACAGCAGAGCTCCACACCTTAATCTATGGTGTGTAGAAACTCCACCGTTGAAAATACATAAGAACAAGGTCTAGGCATGGCCGAATGGCCAGCCTCCCAAAGTGATCAAAAGATCTAAAGATCAAAAGATTCCAAAGATCAGAAGATTAAAATACAATAGTAAAAGGTCCTATATATAGAGAACTAGTAGCCTAGGGTTTACAGAGATGAGTAAATGACATAAAAATCCACTTTCGGGTCCACTTGGTGTGTGCTTGGGCTGAGCATTGAAGCATTTTCGTGTAGAGACTCTTCTTGGAGTTAAACGCCAGCTTTTGTGCCAGTTTGGGCGTTTAACTCCCACTTTGGTGCCAGTTCCGGCGTTTAACGCTGGGAATTCTGAGGGTGACTTTGAACGCCGGTTTGGGCCATCAAATCTTGGGCAAAGTATGGACTATCATATATTGCTGGAAAGCCCAGGATGTCTAATTTCCAACTCCGTTGAGAGCGCGCCAATTGGGCTTCTGTAGCTCCAGAAAGTCCACTTCGAGTGCAGGGAAGTCAGAATCCAACAGCATCTGCAGTCCTTTTTAGTCTCTGAATCAGATTTTTGCTCAGGTCCCTCAATTTCAGTCAGAAAATACCTGAAATCACAGAAAAACACACAAACTCATAGTAAAGTCTAGAAAAGTGAATTTTAACTAAAAACTAAAAAAATATACTAAAAACTAACTAGATCATACTAAAAACATACTAAAAATAATGCCAAAAAGCGTACAAATTATCCGCTCATCAATAAGATAAGAAATTTTTTTTTTTAAAATAAAAATCAGAAATTTTTTTTTTGAAAAAAATATTTACAATAACCAATAATAAGGCACACGTTTGCAGTTTCCCGGCAACGGCGCCATTTTGATGTTAGGATTTTTGCTAGTAAAGAATTTTGTAAAAATATAGTCGCGTTGTGAGTATAGATTCTAAACCAACAGAAAATCCCTTCGTACAAACATTTTGGTTGTCACAAGTAACAAAACCCAATAAATTTATAAACCGAAGTATTCAAACCTCGGGTCGTCTTCTCAAGGAATTGCAGGGAAGTATGATTTATTATTGGTTACGAAAAAACAGTGTTTGGGTTTGAAAAAGGTTTTAAGCAAGAGAAATAGATTGCAAGAATTAATAAAATTAATAACTAATAAAACTCTTGGCAAGGTATGAAAACTGGAAGTCCTATCCCAGTTATCCTTATCAATTGTGATGAGAATTGGATTTTTTTCCCACTAAGTTAACCTTTAACTACGAAGGTAAGTCAAGTGGATGGAATAAGTTTGGTTCCTCAGGTCCTAGTCTTTCCTTGGAAAAGGCTAGAGTTATTGGAACTCGAGTTAATTCTTGAAGAATTCCAATTTTCAGTCAACAATGAGTTTGACAACTCAAGAGTTACCAATTAATCAACCAAGGCCAAAAGGGAAGAAAATCTACTCGAATGAAAATAATTTGGATAAATCCAAAGTATCCATAATATATAAGTCTGAAATACCTCAATTTATATTAAATAAAGAAAATCCTAACATGAATGGCTTATAAGCCAAATAGGCAACATAAGTAATACAAGCATTAAAGTATCTGAAAATAAAAGAGAAATATAAAGTAAAAGGAATATTGAACCTGATGAAGAGTTGAAATCCTAAATCCTTTAAGAGAAATCCTAATCCTAAATCCTAATAGAGAGGAGAGAACCTCTCTCTCTAAAAACTACATCTAAATTATGAAAAGTGAATTATGAGTGAAAGATGATGTATTGATGCATTCCCCCACTTCAGAGCTTCTAATCTATGTTTTCTGGGCCGAGAACTGGGTCAAAAACAGCCCAGAAGTCACTCCCAGCGCTTTCTGGTCCGTACAGGTCGCGGCAAAGTGACGCGGAGGCGTCGTCCACACGTTTGCGTGGATTGAAGTTCGCAGATGCAACGCGTCCGCGTCGACTAACTTCGAGGCCGCTATGGAAAATTATATATTGTTGCGAAGCTCCGGATGTTAGCTTTCCAACACAACTAGAACAGCATCATTTGGATTTTTGTAGCTCAAGTTATGACCGTTTGAGTGCGAAGAGGTCAGGCTGGACAACTTAGCAGTTTCTTCAACTTCTTGTATTCCTTCCACTTTTGCATGCTTCCTTTCCATCCTCTGAGCCATTTATGGCCTGTAATCCCTGAAATCACTTAACACACATATCAAGGCATTGAATGATTACAAGAGATGATTAATATTAGCAAATATAAGGCCAACGAAGCATGTTTTCAATCATAGCACAAAATCAGGAAGGAGAATGTAAACCCATGCATTTAGTATGAATAAGTGTATGAAAGATTGATAAAATCCACTCAATTAAGAACAAGATAAACCATAAAATAGTGGTTTATCAATTATTCTCACACTTATTCATTGAATTCGCATGTTTTACACTTTCTTTCCTAATTTTGTGCTATGATTGAAACCATGCTTGTTTGGCCTTAAATTTGCTAATTTTAATCCTCTCTTATTACCATTCGGTTCTATGATATTTTTGTTAAGTGTTTTCAGAGTTTATAGGACATGAATGGCTTAGAGGATGGAAAGGAAGCATGCAAAAGTGGAAGGAATACAAGAAATTGAAGGAATTGCTAAGTTGTCAATCCTGACCTCTTTGTACTAAACTGACCATAACTTGAACTACAGAGGTCCGAATGAGGCAGTTCTAGTTGTGTTGGAAAGCTAACATCCATGACTTCAAAATGATATATAATTTGTCATAGTTGCCATGTAGTTAGGCAAAGCGTACGCGTGATGGGGAAGCACACGCGTGGATCATGCGTACGCGTGACCTTGCGAAAGTTCAGCAACGTGTACGCGTGACAGAGTCACGTGCTGCACATATCAGAAAATGCTGGGGGCAATTTCTAGGCTGCTTTGGACCCAATTTTAGGCCCAAAAACACATATTAGAGGCTGCAGAGTGGGGGAATCAATCATACACTTCTCATTCACATAATTTTAGGTTTTAGATGTAGTTTTCTAGAGAGAGAAGCTCTCTCCTCTCTCTAGATTTTAGTTCTTAGTTTTGTTCCATTCCAATTTCTGAATTTTATCTTATTTCAATTTAGTTTCTCTGCTACTTTTAATTGCTCTAGCATTCTAGTTTATTTATTTCCCTTGTTGATTACTTCATGTTGCCAATTTAGTTTACGAATTCTCATGTTAGATTTGATTTCCCTTTTTTATGCAATTTGAGGTATTTCATATTTATTGCTTCTTCCTTTATTTGTTATCATTGATTTTGCAATTATTGATTTTAGATTTTACATTCTCTTATTGCTTTTCTATGCTTTTATTTTGTGCCCACCAAGTGTTTGATAAAATGGTTGGTTGGATTTTAAATTAGCTTTTTATGTTCTTAACTTGGATTGATTATTTAGAGACTCTTGAGTTATCAAAAGTCATTTGTTGATTAGTAATTGAAACTTGCCAGTTGGCTTAGGCTTCAATAAATTTGGTCTTTGATTAGGACTTGTGAACCTAAGTTGATTTTACTCACTTGACTTACCTTCATTGTTAGAGGTTAACTAGGTGAAAGAAAAGGAAATTACCATCACAACTGATAATGATATTTAGGATAGAACTTCTAATTCTCTTTCCTTGTTAGGAGCTTTCTTTGTTAGTGATTTATTTTGTTGCCATTTTACTTTTTTGTTTCTTATTTCAAAAACCCAAAAAATACTTTTACGTAACCAATTATAAGAACACTTCCCTACAATTCCTTGAGAGACGACCCGAGGTTTAATACTTTGGTTAATTTTTTTGGGTTTGCTTTAGTGACAAACAAATTAAATTTGATTGAGGTTTAGTTGTCGGTTTAGATCTATACTTGCAACGCGACTATTTTTGTGAAAATCTTTACCAATGAGTTTTCCTCCATCAGGACCTCTTTGTGACAATCAACACCCACCATACTATACCTATGAGCCTCATCCTCAACATAGCCCTCAACCATGCTCACAAGTCCTCTACCACCAAACACCTCCATATGACCCTAATCCTTATCCACCATACCAACAAACATATGAGCCATATGAACCACACATAGATCCACCATAATTCCCATACAATTACTCCCAAGAACCACCTCAATACACACTATCTCCATATTTCCACCAAGAAGAACCATCTTCCTATTATGAACCTTTCCTCCCAACTAATGAACCCTCATATCCACCCCAAGCCCCAATAGATGATTCTCTCACTTTGCTACTTCAAGGGCAAGTGGACTTGCAAAGAAATGCACTAGAATTTGTGACTATCTTGACCAAGGTAGCACACGCTTTGGCCTCCCAATACTCATGCACTCAAAGTAATTCCATGGCCACATGTGAAGAAACCAAAGAAGAGCATAGCATGAAGGAAAGATTGGAAAATCCGGTGGAGAATGAGGAGTTATATCTTATACTGGAGCAAATAGAGGAAATCATGATTGTTGAAGAAGAGGAAGAAGTGGTTGATAATTTAGGAGATGCGGAACCACCATGGGAGTCTCAACAACCTCCAATGCATATCAAGGTTGAAGATCTTTAGGAGATTGATCAAGAGATGGATTCAATCATCAATGAATTCCTATCTATAATAGAATCCTCTCCCATCTGGTATAAAATTGAAGTCATTTAAGATAACTCTACACCAAGTGACATTGGTGGCCTTGTTGCAAATTCCTCCATTGGATGTGAAGTCGATGTTGAAGTGGACTTCACACAACCTTCAAAATTTAATTTGATTGAGGATGATGAGGAGTTGGAGGAAGTTAACATGAAAGGAGAAGTTGAAGAAAGTTGTCAAGAGGTGGAGATAATCCAAGGAGTGCACAAGGGCGAGGAAGTTGCAAGATTTTTGAAAACACCTCTCCCCAAGCCATCACTATCCATTCATTCATTCAAGTGGGTGAATCCGTTATCCTTAAGCTTTATCATTCCCCTTGAATATGGTTTGCTTGAGACAGATGGTCAACTTAGAAAAATTTGTGGATTGAAGAGTAAGAGGGATTTGTGTAGTGGTTGGAAGTTTGATGTTAAGCTCGTATTGGTTGGAGAATCAAGGTCGGATCATAAAGGTTAGAACCATGCTACATTGAGTGGGTTTAGGAAGTTGTTTGGGTGTTCAATTGAGAATTCTAAGAACTTGTCACCCGGAGGAAATTATCGAGATCAACTTGAAGACGGGTGTCAAAATAAAGTGTGGGATCCCAGATCACACAAGGAAGATCAACTTTTGGAACTCATGGTTTGTGAAGAACTCCATCAAAGTTTGGAGTTATTGATTTTGAATGATAGAGCCTATTTGAAACTCAAGCATTGGTGGGTGTTCAAGGATGGATTCAAGCACAAGCCACCCTGATAAGGAGCTCCCTATAAGTCCAACTTAAGGACAATAAATAAAAGTGCTAGGTTGGAGACACTCCACCATGGTAAACTCTTTCCATTCTCTTGTAACTATAATCAACGAGTGATTTGAGTTGCCATTATAGGTAGCTTTCTTCCTTGCATATTCTTGTTTTAATGCTTTGGTTATTAGTTTGTTTAAATTGCACTTTTGTGTCGAATTCCACTTTGCTTGGAGTGCAAGTTTCACTTGTTTTATGTTTGGAAATCTTCAAAAATCAAAAAGATTTTTGTGAATTTTGCATTTTAGTTGGTGTTCATACCCTGGGTTGAGCTATACGATCTGGGTTGACCGAGGACAAGAGCGACCGACCTCTTTAGGTTGGATCGCCACTGACCTCTCCTTAATGAGTTCAGCCAAATCGCCATAGAGGCCTAAGTAGGCCCAAACAAGAGGGCACAACCCACTTTAAAGGCGGCTAGCCAAAAAGGATAAGGTGACCTCTCCCACAAAAGATAAGATAAGATAACAAACTTATCTCAGAGGAAGGACATCAAACACTACTATAAATATACTGGAGCACCCAGGTATAACTCATACTCTAATTCTACACAAAATCCTGCCTAAAGCACATGCTAACTTAAGCATCGGAGTCTCTTGCAGGTACCACCACCCTCTGGTGATCAAGGATCAACAGCATCTCCAACTCTAGCAGGTCGGACACGACAGCACTGACCAACATAGAAGATCTCATCCGAGATCGACCTTCAGTTTCAGGTAAACCTCGGAACAGTTGGTTTTGAAATGTAGATAGTGTTAGGAGTATTTTCAGCTATTTTTTGGTATTTCTAAAAAAAAAAGGAGAGAGAGGGCACGCGTACGCATACTTCACGCGTACGCGTCGATGCGTCAGCATAGCCCCATACTTTTTCCCGAGAGTCATGCGAGTGTGGCGCGAGGCTTGTGCTTCTAGCCCAAGTTTCACACCACGTGTACGCGCACATTATGCATACGCATCGGTGCACGCTCTTTCCATCTACGCATGCGCGTGCATAGCGCTTCCACATGCTTTTCCTTGCTGTCCAGCGTATGTGTATTTTCGGTTTCATTAACACCAAGGACGCGCAAGCCCTAGCCATCGCGTCGATAACCTTCTTCCCCCCTAACGTTCCACTCTCTCTTTGTCTCCCTCCAACCCCAACGCCACCTAGCTGAACTTGAGCTTTCCCCCACCACATATCTTCAACTTCGGCGACCGTACCGCCACCGACCACCCTCATCTCTTCTCCTTCTCGTCTTTCTTTCTTCATTCTTCCCTTCTTCTTCCCTTCTTTTATCTCTCTCTCTCTCTTTGTTTCCCCTCTCTGCCACCACTAGTAGCCCCCGCGGTTCTCCCTTGCCGTCGGCGAGCCACATACAGCCTCCACGAACTCCTTCCCTCCTCTATCTTGCATTCCTTCCCCCTCCTTCCTCCAGTCGCAGCCACTAGAGCAAAAGTTGTGCTTCCCTGCTCTGTGCTCTTCTGTTCTGCACCACCTTCTCGGCGCAACCGCGAGCCACCGGTTGCCGCCATCCCTAGGCAGCACTGCCCTCTACTTCCTTTCACAGTTCTGTTTCTGCTTTTTATTCCAGTTTTTCTCCCATGTCTTCCCCTGTTCAATTTTACTCTATTTTATTTCTCCTTTGTTTAATTATGTTCTGTTAATATTAGTTGTTGAATTTCTGTTTAGTTTAGTTAGATTAGAATTACATGTGGTTAGGTATCTAGGATGTGGTTAGAGAATTTAGGTCTGATAATTGCTCGGTTCTTGTTGTCTGAATTAGTTGATTATAAAGCTGCCTTGCTAATGATGTTGCTGTTCTGTTCTTACACGTTCTGTGTTGTTAATTCTGAAACTTCATCCTGTTTAGTGCTGTTGTACTTATTGATGCTATGTAATTTTGCTTAATGATGCCTCATTCATATGAATTGACTTCTTATTTTGCCTAATTTGCATGTATTGGATTCATGTGTGATATTTTGCTGCTATTTGTTATCCGAGAACATCCAAATTACTGCCGGAATACTGCCAAAATTTTTGGAAATTACCCTCTTGATAACTTGCAACTTAAGAATTGAACTTGACACTCTTTGTTTGAGAATTCACTTGACTTATACCAAGTTCAATTCATAAGTTAATTTGGTCGGCATTTCCGTTTTCATGTAGGTTCCCTTTCATATGTATTGCTGATTGACAGAACCAAAGGACTATTTGACGGATTTCTATTTCAAATAGAACCTTGGTTAGTTGGGTCAATGAAAACCTTCTTTGTGTTCTCAAACATTTCATGTTCAAGTCAAATGCTTTCTGACTTCTTGGTTTAAGTTCAATTTTTGACTTTACTTGACCAATGAAGCTGTTTCCATTATTTCACCATTTGATTGAAACTTGTATTTTCTTGATGATGGTTCTTACATTATAGTAATTGGTGCTATCCATTGGTCTGAACTTTTTCAAATTAAATCTGTTTCAACTTTCTTAGAGTTACACCAAGTGCTAATCTTAATTCTTTCAACACCAATTGTTACAATTTTAGTGACCATGTACATTGATGATGACTTCATTTTCTATTCTATGCTTTTGTGCAATTTATACTTCATCATCAATGTCTTGTATCATCCTCATGAATGTGAGTATGCTTGTTCCTTTGCTTTTTGAATTTCTCTTGGTAAGCTCCATAATTGTCTTGCCACTAACTTCTAACTGCCTTTCTAACTTTTGACTTAACTGACTCTTTAATTCTACTTTTTAGTTTTCACTGTAACCTTTCACATTCTTTTGGGTATGACAATTGTTGTTGCTTAACACACAAGAACATGGCTAATATTGCATGAATTCTTGGGTTGTATTTTTGTTTGATATGTGAATTATGTTTTCATATGTTCCAAGAATTCTTTTCTTTGCCTCACATCATGAATATATCAATATCCTCTTGTTACATGTTCTCTATCTGCTTCTTGATTACTTGCTTTACACCCATCTTCTTTGCTTAATTGTTTCTGTCTTGTGACCTCTGATTTCTCCAGGATGTCTGATAAAGGAAAAGGGAAAGCAAAGGATATCTCTTAGAAAAGGAAGAAATCTCAATCTTCTGCTAATTCTTCCCTCTCTAGCTATGCCAAGATATTTCTATTTGATAAGGAAAAGGCATATCAGCTACTACCTCCGACCGAAGTAGGAAGGTTCCCTAATTTGTACTGTGAGCTTCGCTTTCCACTCCTTCAGAAGTGGCATCTCAACTTAGAAAAGAAACTGGACATTCCCACTGATTTGAGGTGATCTGTTGAGAGTTAGATTGAGGGGGTCGGCTTATCTTTTGTGGAAAGGGAGTTACCTCGGGTGAACGAGTCATGGGTTCGGGAATTTTATTGTAATTTCTTCAAACCGACCCTTGAATCAGTTCACTTGAGGGGAGGACAGATTCTGATCATAGAGGTGGATATTGAGCAGGCACTCCACTGTCAGCCCAGAGTTAGTGAGAAAGATGCATTTCAAAGGGCTGAGGAGGAGATGCACTGCCTTACTTATGATTATGATGCATTGATGAGTGTTATTGCCTATCCGGATGCCCCTTGGGAGATGGATGCCAACAAAACAAAACCCAAGGGGATGATGTTTGATTATCTAATGTGGGAGGCTAGGACATGGCAACAGATTCTTGCTCACTATGTCATGCTGACCACACACTTTACCGAGATCCTGGTGGACATGCTCGTTTTGATTGGATGTATTATAGAGGGGAAAGAGTTGTATTGTCCCCGCCTGATTAGGAAATATATGTGGCGAGCTCATGTCCATGGCACACTCCTATTCCCTGCGTTGGTCACAGAGATGGCTCAGCGAGCTGGAGTTCCATGGATGCCAGAGGATGAGTCACCACCTCCGGTCCACGGAAAGGAGAAGACTATTCCGTGGGGCATGTGGGTGAGCGACAAACCACCAGTCTCGCGTCGCTCTTGAGCTTCTGCAGTAGTGACTCATAGGCCATCCTCCCCTTCAGCAGCAGCATCTAGCCTATCAGCATTTGGACCAGCAGCACCATTAGTACCACCATCAGCACCACCATCAACACCACCAGCACCCCAGCCGACGTACCGACTTGTGCAGTGTCTCATCAGGCTCATGGAGCAGAGCGAGCGTCGCAACAAGCGACGCGTTGATCTTGTGAGTCAGATGCTTGTATCACTGACTGCTGTCATGCCCCTGGCCCTGATATTTCTCCTGACCGGTCTGAGGCAGAGGAGGATCGGGAGGAGGAGGAGGCTCAGCCGGCAGAGGTACCTACCCAGACCCAGGCTTCCGCAGAGACACTACAGCCTACTGTGGAGCCACAGCTATAGTCGGATGATGCCAGGGCATCTTGGCCAGTTTTGCTGACCTTTTTTTTACTGTTTTAGGGTAATTTCATGCATTTTCTTAGTAAAATAAGCATGTTTTGGATGAAAATACACTTACACCTTGATTCAAGCAAATATTGTGAACATTACATGATTTCATGAGAATTAGGCAGGAATTGAATGATATAATTGATGATGCATAATCTCATGACTTGGAACAGAGCTTTGATGCACTTTAATTGCTTGATTTCAGGACAAAGGAAGCAAGAAAGAGCCACGTTAGTTGTCACGTTAAGCTAATTAACGTGACCACTAACGTGGAATGGGGACAAGCTTGTAGCGTTAATGAAAAAAGTGATCGCCAATGACGCCTTCGATGCTATCATAGCCTACGTTAGTTGCCACGTTAAGTACATTAACATGGTAGCTAACGTAGAGGAAAAGAGAAGCTCCAACATTAGTGGTAAAAGTGAATGCTACTAACGTTCCACAAAGGCACATTTAGCCATGTTAACAGCCATGTTAATCTAATTAACGTGAACTCTAACGTGGGGGGAGGAAGCAATCGCCAATGTTAGTGACGCTCACCTTTGTCACTAACGTTGGACTAAGCCAAGAGTGCCCACGTTAGTGGTCACGTTAAGACCACTAACGTGAAGAGTAACATGGAGCTAAGCATGATGGGTAACGTCGGGATTTTCGTTAGTAAATAATTTTATAAAGTCGCGTTGTAAGTATAGATTCTGAACCAACAGAAATCCCTTCGTACAAACGTTTTGGTTGTCACAAGTAACAAACCCCTAAGTAAATTGATAACCAAAGTATTTAAACCTCGGGTCGTCTTCTCAAGGAATTGCAGGGAGGTGTGTTCTTATTATTGGTTATGAGTTTTATAAATTGGAGGTTTTGAGAATGAGGAACAAGTATGATAAAAGACAAATAAAACAAATAAATGACTGTAAAATAAACTCTTGGCAAGGTATGAGAAATTGGAAGTCCTATCCTAGTTATCCTTATCAATGATGATGAAAATTGAATCTTAATTCCACTTAGTTAACCTCTGCTGGTGCGAAGGAAGGTCAAGTGGCTAATTAGTTTGATCTTCAAATCCTAGTTAATTCCTAGAAAAAGATTGGGATTATAGAAGTTCAAGCTAATTAGCAAAGATAGCGATTATCGATCACATTGAAATGTAGAAAGCTAAATTAAAATCATAAATATCTGGAATACCTCAAATAACATTCATTCAAAGCAGTCAAATCTAACATGGAAAATATTCATAAGCCAATTGGGCAACATAAATCAAACATAAATAAAAGCATTAAATATCTCAAAGTAGAAGAGAGGTCAAATAAAGGAATATTGAACCTGATATGAAGAGTTGAATTAAATCCTTAATTTCTAAAGAAATCCTAATTTCTAAATCCTAAGAAAGAGGAGAAAACCTCTCTCACTATAACTACATCTAAACTATGAAAAGTGTGTTATGAAAGCCTGTTGAGTCTCTGCATGTCCCCTGACTTTAATCTGTGTTTCTGGGCCGAAAATTGGGTTAAAAAGCGGCCCAGAATTTCTGCCAGCGACTTTTGTAATTATGCAGATCGCGCACGTCACGCGTCCGCGTCGTCCACGCGATCGCGTCACTCAGCGTTTTTCGTATCACGCGTGCGCGTCGTCCACGCATTCGCGTTGTTCGTGCAGCTTCCAATCCGCGCGGTCGCGTCAGGCACGCGATCGCGTCACTCTGATTTCTTCCATTTCACGCAGTTGCGTGAGCCATGCGACCGCGTGACTTCTCGCTGGTCATCTCCTCAATTCCTTGTGTTCCTTCCATTTTTGCTCGCTTCCTCTTTATTCTCTAAGCCATTCCTGCCCTATGAAGCCTGAAACACTTAACACACAGATCAAGGCATCAAATGGTAATAGGAGAGGATTAAGATTAGCTAAATTAAGACCAAAGAAGCATGTTTTCAATCATAGAACTAAACTAGGAAGGAATTGTAAAATCATGCAAATCCTATGAATAAGTGAATGAAAAGCTTGATAAAACCACTCAATTAAATACAATATAAACCATAAAATAGTGGTTTATCAATGGGCCAACGTTAGTGACACTCACCTTTGTCACTAACGTTGGAGATGGCAATCACCACCACGTTAGTGGTCACATTAATCCAATTAACGTGAACTCTAACGTAGGAAGGAGGGGCGTTTGGAGCGTTAGTGACAAAGGTAAGTGTCACTAACACTCTCGAAGCTTAGGCATGCCCACGTTAAAGGTCACGTTAGTTACACTAACGTGAACTCTAACGTGGGGAGAAGACACAAAGAGCCAATGTTATTGAAAAAGGTGAACGCCAATAACGTTTGCGAAGGACCAAGAGGCAATGTTAGTGGTCACGTTAGTGCCACTAACGTTGAAGTTAACGTGGATCATTAGTGGGTTGGAATGTTAGTGGAAATGGTGATCGTCACTAACATTCTCGAACCGACATTTTCACTTAACGTTAACACTACTAACGTCCTAACCAACGTCCATGCCTAACTCACACTTTTTTGCAAGCAAAGCTGAGCCCACTGAAGATTGTAACTGCTTTAACTCAAGATCAAAGGCCCATATCCAAGACTTGAAGAACTAACTAGAAGATCAAGAAGAGTAGTATATATAGGAGTAGTTTTGAACTAGAAAGGAGCTTGGCAATTTGGAGAACTACACCTTGTATATTTACTTTTCTGCACTTTTCTAGTTACTGGGGAATGTACTCTTTTATACCATTTTCCATTTCCATTTCCAGAGCTATGAACAACTAAACCCCCTTTCATTGGGTTAGGGAGCTCTGTTGTAATTTGATGGATCAATTATAGTTTACATTCTTCTTCCTCTTTCTTTTCTCTTGATTTACTAGGAAGCTTTCAATCTTAATTCAATTGGTTAGTTGTCTTGGAAGAGAAACTCTCCATAATTGGATCTCCTCTAAGCCTTGGAAAAGGGACGAGGAGATCATGCTAGAAATGCTTTCTCATGTTGGACCAAATTGGGGTTTAGACGGATATAGTGACATGTAATCCTCCCAACACTTTGATTTGGAAATACATGTGGTATAATCAGTGACTATATGATGTTAGGATTTTTGCTAGTAAAGAATTTTGTAAAAATATAGTCGCGTTGTGAGTATAGATTCTAAACCAACAGAAAATCCCTTCGTAGAAACATTTGGTTGTCACAAGTAACAAACCCCTAAATAAATTGATAACCGAAGTATTCAAACCTCGGGTCGTCTTCTTAAGGAATTGCAGGGAGGTATGTTCTTATTATTGGTTATGCAAAGGTATATTTTGGGGTTTTCAAAAGGGTTGAACAAGTAATTTAATTGACAAGAAAAATAAATAAATGACTATAAAATAAACTCTTGGCAAGATATGAGAAATTGGAAGTCCTATCCTAGTTATCCTTATCAGATGTAATGAGAATTGGGTTTTAATCCCACTTAGTTAACCTTTACTAAAGCAAAGGAAAGTCAAGTGGACTAATTAGTTTGATCCTCAAGTCCTAGTTAATCCCTGTGGGAAGACTAGCTTTAGAGCAATCTAGATCAATTAGAATCTGCCAATTTCAACCACTGCTGAGTTTGACAACTCAAGAGTTACCAATTAATCAACCAAAGCCAAAAGGGAATAAAATCTACTTGAATGAAAATAATTTGGATAGAGCCCAAGCATCAATAACATAAATTAGAAAAAACAATCATAAGTCTGAAATACCTCAATTTATATTAAATAAAGAAAATCCTAACATGAATGGCTCATAAGCCAAATAGGCAACATAAGTAATACAAGCATTAAAGTATCTAAAAAGAGAAATATGAAGTAAAAAGAATATTGAACCTGATGAAGAGTTGAAATCCTAAATCCTTTAAGAGGAATCCTAATTCTAAATCCTAAGAGAGAGGAGAGAACATCTCTCTCTAAAAAACTACATCTAAAATCTAAAATTGAATTATGATATGATATCCATTCCCTTCTTTGAGTCTCTGCATGTTCTCTGACTTTAATCTATGTTTCTGGGCCGAAAACTAGGTTGAAATGCGGCCCAGAATCTCTGCCAGTGACCTTTGTAATTCTGCAGATCGTGCACATCACGCGGCCGTGTCGTCCACGCGATCGCGTCACTCAGTGTTTTTCGTACCACACGTGCGCGTCGTCCACGCATTAACATCATTCGTATAGCTTCCAGTCCGCGCGGTCGCACCAGGCACGCGAATGCGTCACTCTGATTTCTTCCATTTCGCGCGGTCGCATGAGCCATGCGACCACGTGACTTCTCGCTGGTCATCTCCTCATTTCCTTGTGTTCCTTCTATTTTTGCACGCTTCCTCTTCATTCTCTAAGCCATTCCTACCCTATGAAGCCTGAAACACTTAACACACAAATCAAGGCATCGAATGGTAATAAGAGAGGATTAAGATTAGCTAAATTAAGACCAAAGAAGTATGTTTTCAATCATAGAACTAAACTAGGAAGGAATTGTAAAATCATGCAAATCCTATGAATAAGTGGGTGAAAAGCTTGATAAAACCACTCAATTAAATACAATATAAACCATAAAATAGTGGTTTATCGCTATACTTCATCTCTTCCCATGAGAAATTAAATCAAGGAATTGGGCAATTGTTCAAGCTTAGAGAGATTGGGTTGCCAAGGAATTGGGACCCAATCATCTAAGATTGCCAAGGAGATCAATGAATTCATTGAATGAGGAAGAGATGAGAATGAATTTGATCCAGAGGATGCAACATCTCCTAAGCCCAATGAATTTCCCATTTCTGATCTTACCCATTCTCTTTACTTTCTGCCATTTATCTTCATGCTCATTTTCCCAAATCCCCATTTAAGATTCTGCAATTTACTTTCTGCACTTTACTTTCCTGCTATTTAAATTTTCTGCAATTCTCACTCAATTTCTGTTAGCTCAACTAGCACATCTTTCCAACTAAAGTTGCTTGACCAATCAATCCCTGTGGGATTCGAGCTCACTCTATGTGAGTTTTTACTTGACGACAATTCGGTATACTTGCCAAAGGGAAATTTGTTGAGAGACAAGTTTTCGTGCATCAAGTTTATGGCGCCGTTCCCGGGGATTGATTTTGTATCGACAATGATTAAGTTGGAAGTTCACTAGATTGAGCATTTTCTTTTGATTGTTAATTTTGCCTTGTCAATTACCTTTAGTTTTAGTTATTTTCTTCCTCATCCCCTCTCCCCTCTTTGTTTTCTTTTTCTTTGTTATTATTTACAATTCTTCTCACCAACCCACTATCTGTTTGATAAATTGCACCACACATACTAACAGCCATTCTAACGAGAATAATCTCTTCATTTTATTGCTTGCTGTGTGCTCTGTTAGTTGTATGACAGGGAGAAGAAGCAGAACTTCAACTTCCTTTGATTCAGAACCTGAGAGGACCTTCCTTAGATTAAGGAGGGAAGCAAGAGGGAAAAGAGTTGTTGGTGTTGAGGAAGAAGAAGAATACTTTGAAATAAACATGGAGGAGAACATGAAAAACAACCATGAAGGAAAAGCTCACAACCATGCCAGAGAGGGCCCTGTTAATCATCCTGGGCAAGAGAGAAGAGTTCTAGGCTCTTACATCAATCCAAACCCAGGAAATTATGGAAGTAGTATCCAGAAGCCAACCATACATGCCAATAACTTTGAATTAAAACCCCAGCTCATCACCCTTGTTCAGAACAATTGTTCATTCGAAGAGAGTGCCCAAGAAGATCCCAATCAATATCTAACCACCTTCCTAAGAATATGTGACACTGTGAAGTCTAATGGTGTTCATCCGGATGTCTATAGACTGCTTTTGTTCCCTTTTTCACTCAGGGACAAAGCATATAAATGGCTGGAATCTTTCCCGAATGAGAGTTTAACAAATTGGGAAGATGTGGTGAACAAATTTTTGGCAAGATTCTATCCCCTTCAAAGAATCAACAGGCTGAGAGCTGAGGTACAAACCTTCAGACAACAAGATGGTAAAACTCTCTATGAGGCTTGGGAGAGGTTTAAGGACTTAACAAGAAGGTGCCCACCAGACATCTTTCCTACGAGTCAAAGAAGGTCGTGGACAATTCATCAGGGGGCTCCCTAAACAAGAAAAATACCATTGAAGAGGCCATAGATGTCATTGAGACTGTAGCTGAGAATGACTACTTCTATGCTTCTGAAAGGTGTAACACTCGAGGAGTGATGAAGCTGAACCATATGGATGCACTGCTGGCTCAAAATAAGATGATCACCAAGTAGTTAGCTGACCTTACCAAAAAGGTGAAAGAGAACCAAGTTGCAGTAGCCATCACTTCAGCACCAGCTCAAGAAGGAGTGAATGTAGGAGAAGAAGGTGACTGGGAACAAGCCAACTATGTTAGGAACTCAACCAGGCAGACCCATGATCTATACTCCAAAATTTACAATTCTGGTTGGAGAAACCACCCTAATTTTGGGTGGGGAAACCAACAAGACCAAGGCCAAGACCAGAGACACCACAACCACAATCCCAACAACAATGTAACTCACCAACACCCCTCACAGAGATCATATCAACACCCACCTAATCACCCTTCTCAACCTCCTAACCTCAACACACCATCACCAACCGAAGATAGACTCTCTAGAATTGAGACTTTACTTGAAGACAACAAAGTGTTCAAGGATGAAGTACGAGCCAATATCAAAAACCAGGGAGACACCATCAAAAGGCTGGAGTCCCAAGTGGGGTATCTATCTCAACAATTTTCCAAACCTATCGATAGTTTTCCAAGTGACACAAAGAAGAAGGACCCAGGGAGTTTTCACATCTTCTGTGCTATAGGAAAAGCAATGATTGATAAGGGACTCTGTGACCTGGGAGTAAGCATCAATTTAATGCCTCTATCCCTCATGAAAAAGCTCCAAATCAACAAGCTAACACCCACAGACATAATCATCAAACTGGCCGACAAAACTCAAAAACAGGCAATAAGAGTGGTTGAAAACGTGTTAGTGAAGGTTGGGAACTACTTCCTTCCCACAGACTTTATTATCTTGGAGATGGAAGGGAATCACTTCCATCCCATCATCCTTGGGAGACCATTTTTAGCCACAGCCAGGGCACTTATAGATGTGGAGCAAGGAGAACTAATATTGAGGATATATGATGAACAACTCACCTTCAATATCTTCAAACGCTCACAAGAAGCAGATCATGATAACAAAGAGTCAAGGGAAGAGCATGGTGGACGAAATTGTGATCCTCAAAGTTGGTCTCTTTGTACTTGTAAGAAATTTAAATATTGGCTCTGTCAAGAATACCCCAAAGAGATCATGGTATGATGAATTGGGATCTTAATAATCCCTGGTGATGGCACCAACAGCTTAGTGTTGTTGTTGGACCAAAAGAGTTACAGGCACTGTTAGAGAATCTCACAACTCCGTTCAACTAACCAACAAGTGCTCTGGGTCGTCCAAGTAATACCTTACGTGAGTAAGGGTCGATCCCACGGAGATTGTTGGTATGAAGCAAGCTATGGTCACCTTGTAAATCTCAGTTAGGCGGATTAAATTGGTTTATGATAAGTTCGAAAATTAATAATAAACAGAAAATAAAATAGGATAGAAATACTTATATGAATCAATAGTGGGAATTTCAGATAGGCGTATGGAGATGCTGTGCTCCTCTTGAATCTCTACTTTCTTATTACATTCATCCAATTTCTTCTTACTCCTTTCCATGGCAAGCTGTATGTAGGGCATCACCGTTGTCAATGGCTATATCCCATCCTCTCAGTGAAAATGGTTCTATGCTCTATCACAGCACGGCTAATCATCTGTCAGTTCTCAATCAGGTTGGAATAGAATCCCTTGATTCTTTTGTGTCTGTCACTAACGCCCAACCTTCAGGATTTTGAAGCTCGTCACAGTCATTCAATCCCGGAATCCTACTCGGAATACCACAGACAAGGTTAGACTTTCCGGATTCCCATGAATGCCGCCATCTATCTAGCTTATACCACGAAGATTCTGTTGGGGAATCTAAGAGATATGCGCCCGGCCTAAGGTAGAACGGAAGTGGTTGTCAGTCACACGCGTTCATAGGTGAGAATGATGATGAGTGTCACGGATCATCACATTCATCAAGTTGAAGTGCAACGAATATCTTAGAATAGGAATAAAAGAGATTTGAATAGAAAATAATATTAATTGTATTGAAACTTGAGGTACAGCAGAGCTCCACACCCTTAATCTATGGTGTGTAGAAACTCCACTGTTGAAAATACATAAGTGAAAGGTTCAAGCATGGCCGAATGCCAGCCCCTATGGTCTAAGGACTAGGCGTCCAGAGATGTCTAATACACTAGTAAAAAGTCCTATTTATAATAAACTAGCTACTAGGGTTTACATGAGTAAGTATTTGATGCATAAATCCACTTCTGGGGCCCACTTGGTGTATGCTTGGGCTGAGCTTGATCTATCCACGAGCTGAGGCTTCTCTTGGAGTTGAATGCCAAGTTATAGCGTGTTTCTGGCGTTCAACTCCGGGTTGTGACGTGTTTCTGGCGTTTGACTCCAGACAGCAGCATGTACTTGGCATTGAGCACCACTTTACGTCATCAATTCCCGAATAAAGTATGAAATATTATATATTGCTGGAAAGCTCTGGATGTCTACTTTCCAAAGCCGTTGAGAGTGCGCCATTTGGAGTTCTGTAGCTCCATAAAATCCATTTTGAGTGCAGGGAGGTCAGATTCCAACAGCATCAGCAGTCCTTTTGTCAGCCTTTTTCAGAGTTTTGCTCAAGTCCCTCAATTTCAGCCAAAAATTACCTAAAATCACAGAAAAACACACAAACTCATAGTAAAGTCCAGAAATGAATTTAACATAAAAACTAATGAAAACATCCCTAAAAGTGGCTTGAACTTACTAAAAACTACCTAAAAACAATGCCAAAAAGCGTATAAATTATCCGCTCATCAAAGCACAATAAAGAACTGATGGAAGGGACAAGCACAAGAGCACAAGCATCACACCTGAGAATTCCTATGGTTAACAAGCAATGTGGTCAGAAGGAAGAACAGCCAAGTGTAACCCAAGAGGAGCTAGACCCACCAGAGTCACATGAGACAAGCAACAAAACCATCCTAAAAGAAGGAACCACAAGGGGCAAAGTAACATCGAGGGAAACAAGGAAAAAGGCCCTAAGGGGATGGAGGAACAAAAAGATCCCTATAGAGGATTTTTCTCCAGGAGATGAAGTGGTCTTTGCTTATATTCTACCTATCACACCTCATCTCCCCATCATCCCAGCTTAGCTGCCTCAAGTGTACACCATCAGCAAAATTCTGTCCTTAGAACATGTGGAGCTCCTTAACAAAGCCAATGGAGATAGATTCACTGCAAGAGGGGAAGATTTGAAGCACCACCAACCACCCTGACAAAGGCCAGACGTCAGGCTAATGACGTTAAAGAAGCGCTTTATGGAAGGCAACCCATGTTTTATATCCGTTCCTTTTAATCTTTACTAGTAGTTAATAAAGCAAGGTTTGTAAATTCTAAACCAACCTTGACAAGCACTTATAAGAACCTCTAGATGCAGCATATAATGAATAACAAGTTTGGTGTTCAAGGCACACTAAGAGAGCTTGAACACAATTCATATTATGTCAACCTTAGAGCCTTAATCAAAATTTTTTTTACCACATGATCACAAACTAAGTTTGGTGTCACCAACGTTGCATGCATGAGCACTTGATTAGTCGGTTGGTTTGCATTCATGAATGGCTCTTAGTAATCAAAAGCAAAAAAAGGGGGGTGGCTAGCATCCAAATTTTTTTCTTCCCACCACAATTCAAACTAATCTCTCTTTTCTTTTGTCTTGCAAGGATATTGAAGGGAATGTTGGAAGAAATTGAAGGGACAACCAATTGAAGGGGGGTTCGGCCACTTCAATAACGGAACTACACACTTGTCCTCAAGGGAAGTACCTTGGGAAGTGTTGCCATGCAACATTGGGAGTAGTATAACCTTGGAGACCGAACCAATCAATTCATAAGGATGGTGATCCTTGTGCCCATCTAATGCTAAACCCCAACCGTCCACCATTGGATTTTTCTATCAATCCACACCCTTCAAGTCTCATCATCCTCCTATATAACAACCCCCCACTCTAAACCTTTCCATATACAACTATCCGTCCAATCCATCTCTCTCTTATTTCTTTCAAAACACAATCCTCTAAGCTACACCATAACTAAACCTGATCGAATCCAATCATCAATCCATACCCCTCAATACCTTCACATACCAACTCCTACTCATGGCATCATCAAGCTCCAAGAGGCGAAAGGGGAAGGAACCAGTGGAGAGCATTCCTTTCGATGAAAGGAGATTCAAGACCGTCTTTCATGAGCTCCAATTTGAACGGCTAAAACACAAGAAAATACTGCCAGAGTTGACATTCCAGTTCAACGAGGATGAGTGCCCACAGATTAGAGAGAAGATTGAAGAGAGGGGTTGGCAAAAGCTCACGAACCCAAAAATAAAGATAAATGCAAACCTCATCAAGGAGTTCTATGCCAATGTGGCCAGAGAAGACAATACCAGGGCTCCCACCTTCAAAAGCTATGTGAGAGGAACAGAGGTGGACTTTAGCCCCAATGCTATAACAAAGACTCTTCAGCTGAGATCGCCACATTTTGATGAGCTCAATTATCAAGTAAGAATAAGTATGGCCCCAACAATGATGAACTTGAAGAAATTTTGAACGATATGTATGTTATAGGATCTGATTGGGAAAGGTACTCGGATAGAAGACCACGGTTCATTAGGAGAGGAGACCTCATCCTAGAAGCCAAGGGATGGTTTGAGCTCGTGAGGAGATCTATCCTCCCAGCCGCAAACAATTCTGAGGTCAATATTGCTCGAGCTACTATGGTACATTGCTTAATAAAGGGTGAAGGCATCAATGTGCATGAAATTATAGCTGAGGAAATCCAAGATTCAGCCGAGAAGAATGATCCGGGTGCTAGACTTTGGTACCCCAGCACCATCCTTAGACTATGTATGAAAGCCAAGGTGGTATTCGAAGACAACAATCCAAAAATCCTGGGAGGTTAGTTACGCTCCAGTGTATAACCTATGTGGCACCCGCTCAACAACAAAGAAGGCCTCAAATAAGGAAGAGAACATCAAAGAAGAACCTCATCAAGAAGAATACCAGCAAGAAGAGTACTACGATCCAACTAACATAAACTTGAATCACATTTAAGGAGCCATTGAGGATCTAGCAAGGAGTTATATGGAGGGACAAGAACAACAACTAGACGTTCAATCCTAAAGGATGGATCGTCAAGAAGAACTGCTCTCTAATTGGATGAATCAACAAAGGGAGTGGCAGAAACAACAAATGGAGCAGCAACAGGAGCATTACTCCCAGCTCACCCAAGCCATCAATCAAGTAACTGAAAGGCAAGAGCGTCAGGACAAGCGCCTTCAAGAACTCAATGAACTTCAGTTGTCTCAGATGAAAGCATTCAACGAGTTCAGCGTGCTCAATAAAAGACGGCAGCTACATCGGAAATAGTTTAGCATAAACACTCAGGCCAAGTTGACTTATGTGGCTAGGCATATGCATAATTTGCACCCTGCTATCCCAAGATATGATGCAGTTCACAAAGACCTAACGGAACAAGAGGAGGGGAAGGTGAAACAACAGAAGGAAGTACTGAAGAAGAAGATGGAAGATGCTAGTTTTTAGAAAAAGCTGATCGAAAAGCGTAAGGGAAATGGGGATTCAAGCAATCAAGAAGGATCCCAAGACAAAGAAAACAAAGGGACACAAGCATTCCAATAAGTAAAAGGTGGTGGAGCTCCCTATTCGTTTTATCTTTTTCAAGTTTCAAATAAGAAAAATCATGTATGAAATAGAACATGCTTCCATAGTAGCTTAGGAACTTTCAATTCTGCCTTTAAAATTTCATTGTTCAGGTCTAAGTGTGTTGGTCTAAGTCTCTAGCTTTCATCTTCATCTTTCTTATATGTAGGCTTGTCCTTTTAAGTCAATTAAAAAGAAAATGTTATGACAAACAAGAGTGGGTTTATCTTGTGAAGTGAGTTCTTAAGTTTGTGGTATGGTAATTAATTAGCTAAGTTGGTTCACCAACAAGGTAATTAGGCAATTATATGCTCTAAATCACATGCTTGGAACACATCCTTTTGAGACTAACCAAATAACATGATCCTAATAAGAAAAGAGAAAGAACAACAAGAGTTTGAAAAGGAAAGGAAAACAATAAGAAATAAAGCTAGGCACCAAGGGTTTGAATATTGAGGCATATGTCTGTGGTGTTCCTGTGCAAGGGATATGCTTGGATGAATAAGCTCTCAGGGGTGCCTTATCACTTGGTAACTTGGATTAACTAACCCAGGATTATCGGCTAAAAGTCCACTATCAAGAGCAACCTTTGCTACAGAGCACTTAGTAACCCAAAGAGGTGCTGGACACCAAGGTCTCAAGAAAGAAAAAATAACAAACCATGTGCCTGTGGTGTGCATGTATGGGGGAAAGAGACTTGAAGGAATAAGTCCTTAGGGGTGTCTCAACACCTAGTACCTTGAACCAACTGGTTCGAGAGTGTTGGCTAAAAGCTTATCTTAAAGAGTCGCTCTCTCACAGAGAACTTAGACTAAAAATAACACAATAAACCCTGAAAAAGAGGGAAGGATCAATAAATAAGAAGTCTCAAAGGATGCAATCAAGCAAGTATTCAAGGGCATTATAAGGACCCGAAGACCCGTGAAAGAATGAACCCAAGTTGCTATGCATGAAACCCCATAAACCAAGAACTTGACTTCTATAACAATGGATTGTTCATCTTGTTCTTTCATTCATTTTTTCTATGTTTCAGTACTTGCTTAGGGATAAGCAAGCTTTAAGTTTGGTGTTGTGATGCCAGGGCATCTTGGCCAGTTTTACTGACCTTTTCTTTACTGTTTTAGGGTAGTTTCATGCATTTTCTTAGTAAAATAAGCAAGTTTTGGATGAAAATACACTTACACCTTGATTCAAGCAAACATTGTGAACTTTACATGATTTCATGAGAATTAGGCAGGAATTGAATGATATAATTGATGATGCATAATCTCATGACTTGGAAAAGAGCTTTGATGCACTTTAATTGCTTGATTTCAGGACAAAGGAAGCAAGAAGGAGCCACATTAGTTGTCACGTTAAGCTAATTAACGTGACCACTAACGTGGAATGGGGACAAGCTTGTAGCGTTAATGGAAATAGTGATCGCCAATAATGCCTTCGACGCCATCATAGCCCACGTTAGTTGCCACGTTAAGTACATTAACGTGGTAGCTAACATGGAGGAAAGGAGAAGCTCTAACGTTAGTAGTAAAAGTGAATGCCACTAACGTTCCACTAACGTTCCACAAAGGCACATTTAGCCACGTTAAGAGCCACGTTAATCCAATTAACGTGAACTCTAACGTGGGGGGAAGAAGTAATTGCCAACGTTAGTGACACTCACCTTTGTCACTAACGTTGGACTAAGCCAAGAGTGCCCATGTAGTGGTCACGTTAAGATCACTAATGTGAAGAGTAACGTGGAGCTAAGCATGATGGGCCAACGTTAGTGACAGTCACCTTTGTCACTAACGTTGGAGATGGCAATCACCACCACGTTAGTGGTCACGTTAATTCAATTAATGTGAACTCTAACATGGGAAGGAGGGGCGTTTGGAGCGTTAGTGACAAAGGTAAGTGTCACTAACGCTCTCGAAGCTTAGGCATGCCCACGTTAAAGGTCACGTTAGTTATACTAACATGAACTCTAACGTGGGGAGAAGACCCAAAGAGCCAACGTTATTGAAAAACGTGAACACCAATAACGTTTGCGAAGGACCAAGAGGCAACGTTAGTTGTCACATTAGTGCCACTAACATTGAAGGTAACGTGGATCATTAGTGGGTTATAACGTTAGTGGAAAAGGTGATCGTCACTAACGTTCTCGAGCCCACATTTTCACTTAACGTTAACACTACTAATGTCCTAACCAAAGTCCATGCCTAACTCACACTTTTCTGCAAGCAAAGCTGACCCACTCATAAACCACTATTTTATGGTTTATATTGTGTTTTATTGAGTGGTTTTATCAAGGTTTTCACCCACTTATTCATATGATTTGTATGTATTTACAATTCCTTCATAAAAATATCCTATGATGAATAACTTTCTTCCTAAGGACCTTTTTGTTGTATATTTTTATCTTCCTTCGTACCATTCGATGCTGTGATCTGTATGTTAAGTGTTTCAGGCTTCATAGAGCAGGAATGGCGTAAGGAATAAAGAGGAAGCATGCAAAAATGGAAGGAACACAAGGAATTGAGGAGATGACCAGCGAGAAGTCACGCGGTCGCATGGCTCACGCGACCGCGCGAAATGGAAGAAATCAGAGTGACGCGTTCGCGTGCCTGACGCGACCGCGCGGACTGGAAGCTACACGAATGATGCGAATGCGTGGACGATGCGCACGCGTGGTACGAAAAACGCTGAGTGACGCGATCGCGTGAACGACGCGGACGCGTGACGAGTGCGATCTGCAATATTACAGAAGTCGCTGGCACAAATTCCGGGCGGCATTTCAACCCAGTTTTTGGCCCAGAAACACAGATTAAAGTCCGGGAACATGCAGAGACTCAGAACATCAATTCATATCAGATCATAATTTAATTTTAGGTTTTAGATGTAGTTTTTAGAGAGAGAGGCTCTCTCCTCTCTCTTAGGATTTAGGATTAGGATTTTTAGAAATTAGGATTTATTTCTTCTTCATCACAGGTTCAATATTCCTTTTACTTTATATTTCTCTTCTACTTTGAGATACTTTAATGCTTTTATTTATGTTTGATTTATGTTGCCCAAATGGCTTATGAATATTTTCCATGTTAGATTTGACTGCTTTGAATGAATGTTATTTGAGGCATTCCAGATATTTATGATTTTAATTTAGCTTTCTACATTACTGGCTTTGGTTAAGAAATCAGTAACTCTTGAGTTATCAAACTCAAGGTGATCGATAATCGCTATCTTTGCTAATTAGCTTGAACTTCTATAATCCCAATCTTTTTCTAGGAATTAACTAGGATTTGAAGATCAAACTAATTAGCCACTTGACTTTCCTTCGTACCAGCAGAGGTTAACTAAGTGGAATTAAGATTCGATTTTCATCATCATTGATAAGGATAACTAGGATAGGACTTCCAATTTCTCATACCTTGCCAAGAGTTTATTTTACAGTCATTTATTTATTTTATTTGTCATTTATCATACTTGTTCCTCATTCTCAAAACCCCTAATTTACAAAACTCATAACCAATAATAAGAACACACCTCCCTGCAATTCCTTGAGAAGACGACCCGAGGTTTAAATACTTCGGTTATCAATTTATTTAGGGGTTTGTTACTTGTGACAACCAAAACGTTTGTAAGAAAGGACTTTTGTTAGTTTAGAAGCTATACTTGCAACGGGAATTTATTCTGAATTCTAGACCTAGCAAAAATCCTCTCTTCAAAATGGCACCGTTGCCGGGGAATTGCAAACGTGTGCCTTATTATTGGTTATTGTAATTTTTTTTCAAAAAAAATCAAATCTTTTTCAAAATATTTTCTTTTTGTTAGTTTTTGTTTTTATTTTCTTCTACTACTATGAACTCTCACCCCTTTGGGTATGAGTCTGGTTACAACTATGTTGCAGGAAGAGGAAGCTATAACAGGAATATGCATCAAGGTCAAAGCAATCAAAGATGGATAGAGCCAAGAGGATCTGATCAACCCTTTAGGCAACAACACCGTCCTAGATATCACAGACAAAGACCATTTTACAATGCATACCAAGCTGATAGATATGGTGGACCGCCAGTAGCTACCAACAAACCCCACCGTATGCTCAGAGACCATTCTCACAACATAACTTTGAACCACCACACTCACAAGCCCCTTACCACCAAACACCCCCATATGACCCTAACCCTTATCCACCACACCTACCACCATATGATCCATATATAGAACCACACCAATTCCAACCTAGTTACTCCCAAGAACCACCACCTCCATATGCACCATGTCCATATCCATCGACCCAAGAATCACATGCTCGCTTCGAAGAATCAGTAGATCAATTTCATGCAACTCTTCATCAACTGAAGCAAGCAATAAATTAATTATCTTCCAGACATTCGGACACTCAGGAAATCCCCATGTCTTCATGTGGAGAATCTAATGAAGAACGTAGCATGGAGGAGAAGTTAGAAACTCTGGTGGACAGTGATCAGCACAGTTTTGTATTGGAACAATTGGAAGAAGCTGCGCTTGCCATTGAAGAGGAAACAGTGGTTGAAGACTTAGGAGATGCTGAACCTCCATGGGAAATTCCAGTTATAGAGCCTCCTTCAAAGACATTTAAAACTGATGTTGAGGAGGGTGTACAACCTCCAAGGCATCTCATGATTGAAGACTTTGAAGGGGATGGTCAAGAGATGGATTCGATCATTGATGAATTCTTATCTACATTTGTGTCCTCTCCCATTGGACTTGACATGGAGATGAAAGAAGAAGAAACACAACCTCCCATGCCCTTGGTAAACAATGAAAAAGAGATTGAATTGGAAGAAATCCACCAAGAGGACGAGGTTGATATTGAAGAAGATTGCAAAGAGGTGGAAGATGTCGAAGAAGAGCACAAGGGAGTGGAGCTTGCACGTTCATTAGAAACACCTCCCCCTAAGTTGCCATCATCCTTCACAACATTCAAGTGGGTAAAATTCATATCCCTTAGCTTTCTAATTCCACTTGAATACGGGCTACTGGAGACGGATGGTCAACTTAGAGCTCTTTGTGGCATTAAGAGTAAAAGGAAGATGGTCAGTGGTAAGAATTATCCTGTAAGGTTCATTATATTTGGAAGCTCAAAGTTTAAACGCAAAGGTTGGTATAGAGCTCCACTGAATGGGTCTAAGAAGTTGTTTGGCCACTTCAGTGAGAATTCAGACTGCTTGCCACCCGGATGGAATCATGATAATCAACTTGAAGATGGGTGTAGAAATAAGATTTGGGATCCAGGAATATATGAGGATCAACTTTGGGAGCTCGAAGCTTGTGGAGAACTTCATCAACGCTTGGTAAATTTACTTAGTATTGATAGAGCTTATTGGAAATCCAAGCATTGGTGGAGGTTTTAGGATGAGTTCAAGCACAAGCCGCCATGACAAGGAGCTCGCCAAATGTCCAACTTAAGGACTTTAACTAAAAGTGCTGGGTGGGAGACAACCCACTATGGTATGATCGTTCCCTTTTTAGTTCTAATTTTAGTCTGTTTTTTGAATTTTTATTGAACCTGGAATTATTCATAACATCTGCATCATCATTCTGCATTTTGCATTAAAAAAAAAGAAAAGCACGCACGCAACGCGGCAGCGTCACTGACGCGTCCGCGTCCCAAGTGAATTAGGAAGAAAAGAATTTAAATAGAGAGTCACGCAAGAGCGTGGCTGGAGGCATGCCCATGGCACAAATCACCCCACGCGACCGCATTGCTGACGCATCCGCATCACATGGGAAACATGCCTCCCACGCGTCCGCGTCCCCCACGCGGCCGCGTGACCTTGTGATGAGTGGATATTTTATACGCTTTTTGGGGGTAATTTCATGTAGATTTTAGTATGTTTTAATTAGTTTTTAGTAAAATATTATTAGTTTTTAGGCAAAAATCATATTTCTGGACTTTACTATGAGTTTGTGTATTTTTCTGTGATTTCAGGTATTTTCTGGCTGAAATTGAGGGAGTTGAGCAAAAATCTGAGTTAGGCTGAAAAAGGACTGCTGATGCTGTTGGATCCTGACCTTCCTGCACTCGGAATGGATTTTTTGGAGCTACAGGAGTCCAATTGGCGTGCTCTCAACGGCGTTGGAAAGTAGACATCTAGGGCTTTCCAGCAATATATAATAGTCCATACTTTGCGCGAAGATAGACGACGTAACTTGGAAAGTAGACATCCAGGGCTTAATTACGGAGAAGGTGATGATCCGTGACACTCATCACCTTCCTCAATCCATGAACGTGTGCCTGACAACCACCTCCGTTCTACATCAGATTGAATGAGCATCTCTTAGATTCCTTAATCAGAATCTTCGTGGTATAAGCCGGACCGATGGCGGCATTCATGAGAATCCGGAAAGTCTAAACCTTGTATGTGGTATTCCGAGTAGGATTCTAGGATTGAATGACTGTGACGAGCTTCAAACTCCTGAAGGCTGGGCGTTAGTGACAGACGCAAAAGAATCAATGGATTCTATTCCAACCTGATTGAGAACCGACAGATGATTAGCCGTGCTGTGACAGAGCATTTGGACCATTTTCACTGAGAGGATGGGAAGTAGCCATTGACAACGGTGACACCCTACATAGAGCTTGCCATGGAAGGGACCTTGCGTGTAGGAAAAGGATTTCAAGGAAAAGTTGAGATTCAGAGGACAAAGCATCTCCAAAACTCCAACATATTCTCCATTAATAAAGTAACAATTCCTTATTCCAAATACTTTGATTTCTTATCATTAAATCCAGTTAATCTTATTGGCATCCTGACTAGGATTAATAAAATAAACATAGATTGCTTCAAACCAATAATCTCCGTGGGATCGACCCTTACTCACGTAAGGTATTACTTGGACGACCCAGTGCACTTGCTGGTTAGTTGTACGGATTACAAATTCGTGCACCAAGTTTTTGGCGCCGTTGCCGGGGATTGTTCGAGTTTGAACAAACTAAAGGTTTATTTTATTTCTTAGATTAGGAATAATCTATTTTTGTTGTTATAGAGTCATTAAATTCTGATAGGATAGTTTCTTTTCAAAAAAAAAATTTTTCTTTTCAAAAATATTATTTTTCTTAATTAATTGTTAATTTTCGTGAGTTTAGTGTCTTGTTCTAAGTTTGGTGTTGATTGCATATTTTATATTTTTCTCTAAATTTTTGAACTTGTGTTCTTTGTTCTTCATTGATCTTCAAGTTGTTCTTGTTTATTTTTCTTGTTTGATCTTGAGTTTTTCTTACTTTGAGTCTTTTCTTGTTTTTCTTGTGCTTTTTCAAAATATCAATTTTCAAAAATTATATTTTTATCCATAAATATAATACATTTTTAAAATCAACATTGAAGTTACTACCCAATTGGCTGGAGCTTTAGTAGTTGTTCTTCATAATTGGGTATCTTCTTTGGAATCTTTTTCAAAAATAATTTTTCTTTTATTGAATCTTGTGCCAAACTCTAAGTTTGGTGTTTTCTTGTTAATTTTTCTTT
The DNA here is from genome assembly GCF_003086295.3 of Arachis hypogaea. Classification (NCBI taxonomy): domain Eukaryota; kingdom Viridiplantae; phylum Streptophyta; class Magnoliopsida; order Fabales; family Fabaceae; genus Arachis; species Arachis hypogaea. The sequence goes on along the minus strand of NC_092042.1, from coordinate 57,454,808 downwards.
AATTTTCGAAAATTTGTCTTGGTTTTCTAAAAATTTTAAGTTTGGTGTTCTTTCTTTTGTTCTTGGTGTTCTTGTGAATCTTCAAGGTGTTCTTGAGTCTTTCTTGTGCTTTGATCTTAAAATTTTTAAGTTTGGTGTTCCTTGGTGTTTTCCCTCCAAAAATTTTCGAAAATAAGGAGCATTGGATCTAAAAATTTTAAGTCTTGTGTCTCTTGTGTGTTTTTCTCTTTCATCAAAAAAAAAAATTTCAAAATTCAAAAAAAATATCCTTCCTAACTAATTTTAAACTATTTTTTTCGAAAATTTTATATAAAAATTCAGATTTCAATTTCAAAATATTTTCAATTTCTTTTATTTATTTCCTTTCTATCTTATTTTATAAAATAAATTTTTATAAAATAAATAATATCAACATACATCTCATCTCTTTTATTCCATCATGGAATTAAGTGGGAATGAACAGTCCAGGAGGACTCTGGGGTCATATGCTAACCCCACTACTGCTTCATATGGGAGTAGTATCTGTATACCCTCCATTGGAGTTAGTAGCTTTGAGTTGAACCCTCAGCTCATTATCATGGTGCAGCAAAACTACCAGTATTCCGGTCTTCCACAGGAAGAACCTACAGAGTTTCTGGCACAATTTCTACAAATTGCTGACACAGTGCATGATAAGGAAGTAGATCAGGATGTCTACAGATTATTACTGTTTCCATTTGCTGTAAAAGATCAAGCTAAGAGGTGGTTAAATAACCAGCCTAAGAACAGCATAAAAACATGGAAACAGCTGTCAGAAAAATTCCTGAATCACTATTTCCCTCCAAAACGGATGAATCCCTTTATGATGCCTGGGAGAGATACATAGAGATGCTAAGAAAATGCCCCTCTGAAATGTTTTCAGAGTGGGTGCAATTAGACATCTTCTACTATGGGCTTACAGAAAAAGCTCAAATTTCTCTAGACCACTCAGCTGGTGGATCTATACATATGAGAAAAACAATTGAAGAAGCTCAAGAGCTTATTGATACAGTTGCCAGAAATCAACATCTGTACCTAAGCAGTGAATCTTCCATGAAAGAAGAAGCTAAAACAGTAACTGATGAACTCAGTCCTGTAGATCAGGCCAATGAATTCAATCAGCAATTAGACTTTCTAACCAAGTAGCTAGCCGAATTCAAGGAAATACTACAGGAAACAAGAATGGCTAACAGGAATATGGAAGTATAATTAAAGCAAACAGAAAGGCAACTGTCAAAACAAATAGCAGAAGAATGCCAAGCAGTTCAATTAAGAAGTGGAAAAACATTAAATACCTCACTTCAAAGCAGCAGGAAGCCAAGAAATGAACAGATGTCTACTCAAAACCCCTCTGAGGACAATCAGAGCCCAGAGAGGAATAATGCTGGCGCTGAACACCCAGACCATGCTCATTCCTGGCGTTCAACGCCAGAAACAAGCATGAATCCGGTGTTGAACGCCCAAAGGGAACATAGTTCTGGCGTTCAGACGCCAGTAACAAATGGGGAGATGGCGTCTAACGCCACTCCAGCTTCCACCCCTGGCATTCAAATGCCAGTGGGGGATCAGTCACATACAAGTGCTGATGACAACCCTTCTAAAAAGGCTTCCCAACCCACTTCTGTAGGTAATAAACCTGCAGCAACTAAGGTTGAGGAATACAAAGCCAAAATGCCTTATCCTCAAAAACTCCGCCAAGTGGAACAGGATAAGCAATTTGCCCGCTTTGCAGACTATCTCAGGACTCTTGAAATAAAGATTCCGTTTGCAGAAGCACTTGAGCAAATACCCTCTTATGCTAAGTTCATGAAAGAGATCTTAAGTCATAAGAAGGATTGGAGGGAAACTGAAAAAGTTTACCTCACTGAAGAATGCAGTGCAGTCATTCTGAAAAGCTTACCTGAGAAGCTTAAAGATCCTGGGAGCTTTATAATACCATGCACATTAGAGGGTACTTGTACCAAGCAAGCTTTATGTGATCTTGGGGCAAGTATCAACCTAATACCTGCATCTACAATCAGAAAGCTTGGTTTGACTGAAGAAATCAAACCAACCAGGATATGTCTTCAACTTGCTGATGGCTCCATTAAATACCCATCAGGCGTGATTGAAGACATGATTGTCAAGGTTGGGCCATTTGCCTTTCCTACTGACTTTGTGGTGCTGGAAATGGAGGAGCACAAGAGTGCAACTCTCATTCTAGGAAGACCTTTCCTAGCAACTGGTCGAACCCTCATTGACGTCCAAAAAGGGGAAGTAACTTTGAGAGTCAATGAGGAGGAGTTCAAGTTGAATGTTGTCAAAGCCATGCAACATCCAGACACCCCAAATGACTGCATGAGTGTTGATATTATTGACTCTCTGGTAAGAGAGGTCAATATGGCTGAGAGTCTCAAATCAGAGCTAGAGGACATCTTTAAAGATGTTCAGCCTGACCTGGAGGAATCAGAGAGAATAGTAGAACCTCTGAAAATCCCTCAGGAAGAGGAGAAACCTCCTAAACCCGAGTTCAAACCATTACCACCATCCCTAAAATATGCATTCCTGGGAGAAGGTGATACCTTTCCTGTAATCATAAGCTCTACCTTAGAGCCACAGGAAGAGGAAGCACTAATTCAAGTGCTAAGGACACACAAGACAGCTCTTGGGTGGTCCATCAGTGATCTCAAGGGCATTAGCCCAGCCAGATGCATGCACAAGATCCTATTGGAGGGTGACGCCAAGCCAGTGGTTCAACCACAAAGGCGGCTGAACCCAGCCATGAAGGAAGTTGTGCAGAAGGAGGTCACTAAATTACTAGAGGCTGGGATTATTTATCCTATTTCTGACAGCCCCTGGGTAAGCCCTGTCCAAGTCGTCCCTAAGAAGGGAGGTATGACAGTGGTTCATAATGAAAAAAATGAACTGGTTCCTACAAGAACAGTTACAGGGTGGCATATGTGTATTGATTATAGAAGGCTCAATACAGCCACCAGAAAGGATCATTTTCCTTTACCATTCATAGACTAAATGCTAGAAAGACTAGCAGGTCATGAATACTACTGCTTCCTGGATGGATATTCAGGTTATAATCAAATTGCAGTAGATCCCCAGGATCAAGAGAAAACGGCATTCACATGTCCATCTGGAGTATTTGCATACAGAAGGATGCCATTTGGCCTGTGCAATGCACCTGCAACCTTTCAGAGGTGCATGCTCTCAATTTTCTCTGATATGGTGGAAAAATTCCTAGAAGTCTTCATGGATGACTTTTCAGTATTTAGAGACTCATTCAGCTCCTGCCTTAACCATTTAGCACTTGTTCTGAAAAGATGCCAAGAGACTAACCTGGTTTTAAACTGGGAAAAATGTCACTTTATGGTGACTGAAGGAATTGTCCTTGGGAACAAAATTTCGAACAAGGGAATAGAGGTGGATCAAGCTAAGGTAGAAGTAATTGAAAAATTACCACCACCTGCCAATGTTAAGGCAATCAGAAGCTTTCTGGGGCATGCAGGATTCTATAGGAGGTTTATAAAGGATTTTTCAAAAATCGCCAAACCTCTGAGCAACCTGCTAGCTGCTGACACGCCATTTATATTTGATAAAGAGTGTCTGCAGGCATTTGAGACTCTGAAAGCTAAATTGGTTACAGCACCAATCATCTCTGCACCAGACTGGACATTACCATTTGAATTGATGTGTGATGCCAGTGACCATGCCATTGGTGCAGTGTTGGGACAAAGGCATGACAAGCTTCTGCATGTCATTTACTATGCCAGCCGTGTTCTAAATGATGCACAGAAGAATTACACAACCACAGAAAAAGAGCTACTTGCAGTGGTTTACGCCATTGACAAATTCAGATCCTATTTAGTAGGATCAAAAGTGATTGTGTACACTGATCATGCTGCTCTTAAATATCTACTCACAAAGCAGGATTCAAAACCCAGACTTATAAGATGGGTGTTGCTCCTGCAAGAGTTTGATATAGAAATAAGAGACAGAAAAGGGACAGAAAACCAAGTAGCAGATCACCTGTCCCGAATAGAACCAGTAGAAGGGGCGTCCCTCCCTCTCACTGAAATCTCTGAAACCTTTCCGGATGAGCAACTCTTTGCCATCCAGGAAGTGCCATGGTTCGCAGATATTGCAAACTACAAGGCAGTGAGATTCATACCCAAAGAGTACAGTAGGCTGCAATCCAAGAAATTGATCACAGATGCAAAGTACTATCTTTGGGATGAACCATATCTCTTCAAGAGATGTGTAGACGGAGTAATCCATAGATGTGTGCCTAAGGAAGAAGGCAGAAGATTTTATGGCACTGCCATGGATCACAGTATGGAGGACATTTTGGAAGTGAACGAACAGCCACAAGAGTCCTCCAATGTGGCTTCTACTGGCCTACTCTCTATAAAGATTCCCGAGCGTTTGTACTTAATTGTGATAGTTGCCAAAGATCTGGCAATCTGCCTCACAGTTATGCCATGCCTCAACAAGGGATCTTGGAGATTGACTTATTTGATGTATGGGGCATTGACTTCATGGGACCTTTCCCACCATCATACTCAAACACTTATATTCTGGTGGCAGTGGATTATGTATCCAAATGGGTGGAGGCTATTGCAACACCCACTAATGACACTAAAACAGTGTTAAAATTCCTCCAGAAACACATCTTCAGCAGATTTGGTACCCCTAGAGTATTAATCAGTGATGGGGGCACTCGTTTCTGCAATAAACAGCTTTACTCTGCTTTGGTTCGTTATGGAGTTAGCCACAGGGTGGCCACTCCATATCATCCACAGACTAATGGGCAAGCTGAAGTCTCAAATAGAGAACTCAAAAGAATCCTGGAACGGACTGTAATTAACCGTAGAAGGGATTGGGCAAGGAGCTTGGATGATGCTCTGTGGGCATACAGAACAGCATTCAAGACCCCTATAGGGACCTCTCCATACCAGCTTGTGTATGGAAAGGCATGTCACTTGCCAGTGGAACTGGAACACAAGGCCTACTGGGCAACCAGATTCCTAAACCTTGATGCCAAATTAGCTGGAGAAAAACGATTGCTCCAGTTAAATGAGCTAGAGGAATTTAGACTCAATGCTTTCGAGAATGCCAAAATATACAAAGAGAAAGCGAAAAGATGGCATGATAAGAAATTGTCATCTAGAGTCTTTGAGCCGGGGCAGAAAGTTCTGCTATTTAATTTTAGGCTCAAATTATTCCCTGGGAAATTAAAATCCCGGTGGAGAGGTCCATATGTAATTACAAGTGTATCACCATATGGATATGTAGAGCTTCAGGATAATGACTCTAACAAAAAGTTCATTGTTAATGGACAGAGAATTAAACATTATCTTGAAAGTAACTTCGAGCAAGAATGCTCAAAACTGAGACTTGATTAGAGCTCAGTGGTAGTCCAGCTAATGACATTAAAGAAGCGCTTGCTGGGAGGCAACCCAGCCATTCACAAAATTTAATTTTATTTGTTTTTTCTAATTGATTAAAATTTACAGGTAGATGCCAGAGTATCTTCAAGGTAAAAAAAAGCAATTGATTGAATTCACAAAGTTACAGGAGAATTTGGAAGTTCACTGGCGAAAAAAAGCCAGTAAGAAACATTTTGGGCGTTGAACGCCCAAAAGAAGCACCCACTGGGCGTTCAACGCCAGTAAGGGTAGCCATTTGGGCGTTAAACGCCAGAAAGGAGCATCTTCTGGGCGTTAAACGCCAGAAAGAAGCACCTTCTGGGCGTTTAACGCCAGATTGACAGCATCCTGGGCATTCAGAAAAACGCCCAGTGACAAAGGACTTCCTGGCGTTCAACGCCAGAAAGATGCATCAGCTGGGCGTTGAACGCCCAGGAGAAGCAACATTTGGGCGTTAAACGCCCAAAACATGCAGCCTTTGGGCGTTTAACGCCAGGATGGTGGGGAGGAGGTAAAATTCGTTTTTCTTTACAAATTTTCTAATTTTTTATGTTTCAATTCATGATTTCTTTCATAAACATGTTTCAAATTGTCATCCCTCAAATCAAATTAGTTTTCTAAAAATCCTAATTTCTAAAATCCCTTTTTCAAAAGTGTCCAATATATCTTAATTCATAAACACAAATCCTTTTCCAATCCAAATCTTTTTCAAATCTTTTTCAACTCATCATATCTTTTGGATTTCGAAATTGCCTCCCCCTCTATTCCTCTCCTTTCCTTTCTGTTGCTTGAGGACAAGCAAACCTCTAAGTTTGGTGTGAGTTGCCATGATCACTGAGCTAAAACTCATCAATATCATGGCACCTAAGGGAACAGGAAGAGCAAGGATGTGAACTGAAGGAACTAAAGCGTCAGAAGCTATTCCTTGAAGGACCAAGCACCCTACAGACTAGAGGAACATTCACTTCCCAAAATACAGGTTGTTAAGCTCTAATTTTAAGCTTTAACTCTGTGATAGTATTTTTATAGAAATTTACCTTAGAAGTTATATAGGAGTAGTAGTAATTAGTATCTCTATTTTGATTTTATCTCCAATTAAGCTATAATTTATTCTCCTCATCATTATCAAACATGAATAAATTAGTAGATTCTTAGAATAAAGAGGCAATATTTTTTTTCGAGTTCTTAATAAGGAAAATTCTAATTATTTATATGTGGTGGCAATACTTTTTGTCTTCTGAATGAATGCCTGAACAGTGCATATTTTTGATATTGAATTTTATGAATGTTAAAATTGTTGGCTCCTGAAAGAATGATGAACAAGAGAAATGTTATTGATGATCTGAAAAATCATGAAATTGATTCTTGAAGCAAGAAAAAGCAGTGAAAAACAAGCTTGTGAAAAAAAAAGGTGAAAAAATTTTTTTACAAGAAATCATTGGATCAAGAAAAGGAATAAAATCCAACAGCCCTTAAAACCAAAAGGCAAGGGTGAACAGGATCCAAGGCTTTGAGCATCAGTGGATAGGAGGGCCTAAGGAAGTAATTCCAGGCCTAAGCGGCTAGATCAAGCTGTCCCTAACCATGTGCTTGTGGCATGCAGGTCCAAGTGAAAAGCTTGAGACTGAGTGGTTAAAGTCGTGATCCAAAGCAAAAAAGAGTGTGCTTAAGAGCTCTGGACACCTCTAACTGGGGACTTTAGCAAAGCTGAGTCACAATCTGAAAAGGTTCACCCAGTCATGTGTCTGTGGCATTTATGTATCCGGTGGTAATACTGGAAAACAAAGTGCTTAGGGCCACGGCCAAGACTCATAAAGTAACTGTGTTCAAGAATCAACATACTACACTAGGAGAATCAATAATACTATCTGAATTCGGAGTTCCTATGGATGCCAATCATTCTAAATTTCAAAGGATAAAGGGAGATGCCAAAACTGTTCAGAAACAAAAAGCTACTAGCCCCGCTCATCTAAATTAGAATCTGAGCTTCACTTAAAACTCGGAGATTTTATTACTCTTTAAATTCTTTTTATCCTATTTTATTCATCTAGTTGCTTGGGGACAAGCAACAGTTTAAGTTTGGTGTTGTGATGAGTGGATATTTTATACGCTTTTTGGGGGTAATTTCATGTAGATTTTAGTATGTTTTAATTAGTTTTTAGTAAAATATTATTAGTTTTTAGGCAAAAATCATATTTCTGGACTTTACTATGAGTTTGTGTATTTTTCTGTGATTTCAGGTATTTTCTGGTTGAAATTGAGGGAGTTGAGCAAAAATCTGAGTTAGGCTGAAAAAGGACTGCTGATGCTGTTGGATCCTGACCTTCCTGCACTCGGAATGGATTTTTTGGAGCTACAGGAGTCCAATTGGCGTGCTCTCAACGGCGTTGGAAAGTAGACATCCAGGGCTTTCCAGCAATATATAATTGTCCATACTTTGCGCGAAGATAGACGACGTAACTTGGCGTTAAACGCCAAGTACATGCTGCTGTCTGGAGTTAAACGCCAGAAAAACGTCATGATCCGGAGTTGAACGCCCAAATCACGTTATAACTTGGAGTTCAACTCCAAGAAAGGCCTAAACTCGTGGATAGCTTTAGTCTCAGCCCCAGCACACACCAAGTGGGCCCCATAAGTGGATTTCTGCACCAATTATCTTAGTTTACTCACATTCTGTAAACTTAGGTTACTAGTTTACTATTTAAACAACTTTTAGAGATTTATCTTGTACCTCATGACATTTTCAGATCTGAATTACATACTTTTTGACGGCATGAGTCTCTAAACTCCATTGTTTGGGGTGAGGAGCTCTGCAGCGTCTCGATGAATTAATACAATTACTTTGTTTTCCATTCAAACACGCTTGTTCTTGTCTAAGATGTTCATTCGCGCTTAATTACGGAGAAGGTGATGATCCGTGACACTCATCACCTTCCTCAATCCATGAACGTGTGCCTGACAACCACCTCTGTTCTACATCAGATTGAATGAGCATCTCTTAGATTCCTTAATCAGAATCTTCGTGGTATAAGCCGAATCGATGGCGGCATTCATGAGAATCCGGAAAGTCTAAACCTTGTCTGTGGTATTCCGAGTAGGATTCTAGGATTGAATGACTGTGACGAGCTTCAAACTCCTGAAGGCTGGGCGTTAGTGACAGACGCAAAAGAATCAATGGATTCTATTCCAACCTGATTGAGAACCGACAGATGATTAGTCGTGCTGTGACAGAGCATTTGGACCATTTTCACTGAGAGGATGGGAAGTAGCCATTGACAACGGTGACACCCTACATAGAGCTTGCCATGGAAGGGACCTTGCGTGTAAGAAAAGGATTTCAAGGAAAAGTTGAGATTCAGAGGACAAAGCATCTCCAAAACTCCAACATATTCTCCATTAATAAAGTAACAATTCCTTATTCCAAATACTTTGATTTCTTATCATTAAATCCAGTTAATCTTATTGGCATCCTGACTAGGATTAATAAAATAAACATAGATTGCTTCAAACCGATAATCTCCGTGGGATCGACCTTTACTCACGTAAGGTATTACTTGGACGACCCAGTGCACTTGCTGGTTAGTTGTACGGATTACAAATTCGTGCACCACCTAGTAATCGACGTGAAAAGGATGCATAGCCAAAAGTTATGCTGGAGTGGTGCTGGATTAGTGCTGAACGTGCAAGCCCTACCATGCGGATGCATGGCTGACGCGTCCGCGTCACATCCCTATAATGGCCACTCACGCGATCGCGTCAACCACGCGACCGCGTCACCCTGGAATTTGGCAATGATGAATTTTTGAACAAAGAGTTGTGCGAGCGCGAGGCTGCCCTCGCGCCAGTAGCACAAAATGCATCACGCGTCCGCGTGACTGACGCGACCGCGTCGATTAATTTAAGCGCAAGTCGCGCGACCGCGTTCCCCACGCGTCCGCGTCACTTGCGCCGCACAACTTATCCAGGGCAGCCAAATATCTTATCTTTTCTTCCCTATATCTAATTCTTTTCTTCCCTTCTTATTTCTTTTCTTCTTTCTTCTTCCTTTTCTTACTTTCTTCTTCTCATCCCTCTTCACTTCTATTTAATTTATTTGCATAGTTTCATTCATTGCATTTTTATCATTGGTGTTAGAAATTTATTTATTTTGCTTGTGGATTATTCAAAGAATTGTTTGCCAATTATATAACTTTTTAAAAGGTTGCTTGCATGTTCAATTTAATACTTTCAATGACTTATTTACCATGCTTGCTATGTGTTTGTGAAAAAGCCCGTATGGCATCATGCACCACTTTTAAGTTATCCTACTATTTTAATGCCTGTTTTTCACAAAACCCTTTTCAATATTTTATTAATTAAATATAATTGTCAATACAAACGTTATTGTTAGTTTCTCACGACTAATAATACATTAAGGCTTTTAATGCTTGATTTACGCTACTCATGCCTTTGCCAGCATGCCAATAAACATCTTACATTTAATTGCCTCAATTTATCATGCTATGCTTCCATTGATGTCCTCATTTCATGGAATCGCGACCATGTGTTAACGACATTCTTCTTTATTTTGGCATGATTCTTACTAGTACTGCACTCTTCCTTGCTCTATCCCTTTGACTTCATGTCCCTTTCTCTTCTCCCTTTTCAGGATGGCCACCATGACGGGTAAAGAGAAAGCCTCTACAACGAGCAACAGCTGAGGAACCACAACCTCCACCACCTGCACATCTTTGCATTCATTGAGGACGGTGCAATCTTTAAGTGTGGGGAGGTCGATACCGATCTCCACGGGTTAGTTAGTCCTTTCCCAACACCAATTTTTGTTTTTCATTGTTGCATTTGCATGTTTGATTGCATGTCTGTTTTATTTTGTGCATATATTACCAATACTTGGTTGAAGTAATATTTTTCTTTTTCAAGAAAACTTTTTATAGTATTTCACTAATTTAAATTAAAAACTTTTTGAAAAAACTTGTTTGAAGAAATATTATTTTGAAACATGATTTAGAGCTCGAACACACAAAACCAGTGAGATTTTGAGCCTACTTGATTGGTTGCATTTTACCAACCAATATTTTATTTTTGGTGTGTGTTTTTCTCTCTAAACCTGTGATCTTTGTCTTGCTTAATTCTATATTTCCATTATTTGATGTATGCATGCACCTATATGATTGAGGCCTTATTTCACTGAGCTTACATACCCATATAGCCTTACCTTTTATTATCCTTTGCAAACCAATGTTGAGCCTATTTTACCCCTTGTTCCTTACTTTAGCTCATCACTAACTCTAAGCGAAAAACAATAATGTCCTTAATTTGAATCCTTGATTAGCTTAGACTAGTGAGAATGCTCATGAATTAAGTGTGGGGAAAAGTGGGTTTGGAAACGTTTGGTTTGGAATTGAGTATGTTAGACTTTGTGTGAAAATATGAAAAATGTTAAGAACATGTTTATGCATTCAAAACCTTAATCATATGCATTGAAAAAAAAATAAGACAGTGAAAAAAAAGCAAATAATAAAAGGGGACAAAATGTCCCAAAGTAAGTGTTGGTATCAATGCATATGTACTGAACTCAAATTTAGGATGCATGAATATATGGAAAACACAGTTAATGGGAAGTTAGATTTTGTATTTTAATTAAATGGATTGTCTTAAGTTAGGTGGAAAAAGTTTATGTTAATTAAGGATTCAGATTTTAGTCCACTTGGCCAAATACAATCCTACCATGACCCTAACCCCATTACAACCCTTAAAAGACCTCTTGATTTGTGTATTGGTGCATTAAATTTTTGTTGATTGTTAGATGAAGAGCAAGCTATAGAAAGCAAGATTAGTAGAGAATTGAGAGAATTAACCCTAGACACTTGAGAGTTAAAATGATATACACTACCAGTAAGGGTTCAGCGCTTAATTCTATGTTCCCTGCTTTCATGAGCTATCTTCTTCCTGCAAGTTATTTGTATTGTATTTTGTGATTTGAATTAGTGAAATCCAGTTCATATTTATTCTTGAAGGATTTATTTACTTTTTCACCAAGTAGGTAGAATCATTTTAGCATGTAGTTGCATTCACATTCATAGGTTGCATTGCATGAGTCTTGCCTTTCCCTACTCATTTATTTAGTCTCCTTGAGTTTAGCATGAGGACATGCTAATGTTTAAGTGTGGGGAGGTTAATAAACCACTATTTTATGGTTTAAATTGTGTTTTATTGAGTGGTTTTATCAAGATTTTCACCCACTTATTCATATGTTTTGCATGTATTTACAATTACTTCCTAAAAATATCCTATGATTAATAACTTGCTTCTTAAGGACCTTTTTGTTGTATATTTTTATCTTCCTTCGTACCATTCGATGCCGTGATCTGTATGTTAAGTGTTTCAGGCTTCATAGAGCAGGAATGGCGTAAGGAATAAAGAGGAAGCATGCAAAAATGGAAGGAACACAAGGAATTGAGGAGATGACCAGCGAAAAGTCACGCGGTCGCATGGCTCACGCGACCGCGCGAAATGGAAGAAATCAGAGTGACGCGTTCGCGTGCCTGACGCGACCGCACGGACTGGAAGCTGCACGAATGACGCGAATGCGTGGACGATACGCACGCGTGGTACGAAAAACGCTGAGTGACGCGATCGCGTGGACGACGCGGACGCATGACGAGCGCGATCTGCAATATTACAGAAGTCGCTGGCACAAATTCCGGGCCGCATTTCAACCCAGCTTTTGGCCCAGAAACACAGATTAAAGTCCGGGAACATGCATAGACTCAGAACATCAATTCATATCAGATCATAATTTAATTTTAGGTTTTAGATGTAGTTTTTAGAGAGAGGCTCTCTCCTCTCTCTTAGGATTTAGGATTAGGATTTTTAGAAATTAGGATTTATTTTTTCTTCATCACAGGTTCAATATTCCTTTTACTTTATATTTCTCTTCTACTTTGAGATACTTTAATGCTTTTATTTATGTTTGATTTATGTTGCCCAATTGGCTTATGAATATTTTCCATGTTAGATTTGACTGCTTTGAATGAATGTTATTTGAGTTATTCCAGATATTTATGATTTTAATTTAGCTTTCTACATTACTGGCTTTGGTTAAGAAATCAGTAACTCTTGAGTTATCAAACTCAACGTGATCGATAATCGCTATCTTTGCTAATTAGCTTGAACTTCTATAATCCAAATCTTTTTCTAGGAATTAACTAGGATTTGAAGATCAAACTAATTAGCCAGTTGACCTTCCTTCGTACCAGCAGAGGTTAACTAAGTGGAATTAAGATTCGATTTTCATCATCATTGATAAGGATAACTAGGATAGGACTTCCAATTTCTCATACCATGCCAAGAGTTTATTTTACAGTCATTTATTTATTTTATTTGTCATTTATCATACTTCTTCCTCATTCTCAAAACCCCCAATTTACAAAACTCATAACCAATAATAAGAACACACCTCCCTGCAATTCCTTGAGAAGACGACCCGAGGTTTAAATACTTTGGTTATCAATTTATTTAGGGGTTAGTTACTTGTGACAACCAAAACGTTTGTAAGAAAGGACTTTTGTTAGTTTAGAAGCTATACTTGCAACAGGAATTTATTCTGAATTCTAGACCTTGCAAAAATCCTCTCTTCACCCACTGAAGATTGTAACTGCTTCAACTCAAGATCAAAGGCCCATATCCAAGACTTGAAGAACTAACTAGAAGATCAAGAAGAGTAGTATATATAGGAGTAGTTTTGAACTAGAAAGAAGCTTGGCAATTTGGAGAACTATACCTTGTATATTTACTTTTCTGCACTTTTCTAGTTACTGGGGAATGTACTCTTTTCTACCATTTTCCATTTTCATTTCTAGAGCTATGAATAACTAAACCCCCTTTCATTGGGTTAGGGAGCTCTGTTGTAATTTGATGGATCAATTATAGTTTACATTCTTCTTCCTCTTTCTTTTCTCGTGATTTACTAGAAAGCTTTCGATCTTAATTCAATTGGTTAGTTGTCTTGGAAGAGAAACTCTCCATAATTGGATCTCCTCTGAGTCTTGGAAAAGGGATGAGGAGATCATTGACGTTAGGATTTTTGCTAGTAAAGAATTTTATAAAAATAGTCGCGTTGTAGATATAGATTCTAAACCAACAGAAATCCCTTCGTGCAAACGTTTTGGTTGTCACAAGTAACAAACCCCTTTAAAATTGATAACCAAGTATTTAAACCTCGGGTCGTCTTCTCAAGGAATTGCAGGGAGGTATGTTCTTATTATTGGTTATGGAAAAACAGTGTTTGGGGTTGAAAAAGGTTTCAAGCAAGAGAAATAGATTACAGAATTGATAAATTAATAACTAATAAAACTTTTGGCAAGGTATTATAATTGGAAGTCCTATCCTTATCAATTGTGATGAGAATTGGATTTTAATCCCACTTAGTTAACCTTTACTAAAGCAAAGGAAAGTCAAGTGAAATAATTAGTTTGATCCTCAAGTCCTAGTCAATCCCTGTGGGAAGACTAGCTTTAGAGCGATATGCCAATTTCAACCACTGCTTTATTTGATAATTCAAGAGTTACCAATTATTTAACTCAAGCCAAGAGGGAAAATTCTAAATTAAATGAAAGACATCATAATTAGAATAAAGCAATCATAAATCTGAAAATACCTCAAATTATATTAAATAGAAATATCAAATGTAACATGGAAAAGTTCATAGACAAATAAAAGAGAAAGTAAATAAAAAGAAACATTGAACCTGGGATCGAGAGTCACTCCTAAAACTAAGAGAAGTCCTAAATCCCTATCCTAAGAGAGAGAGGAGAGAACCTCTCTCCAAACTAAACCTAAATCATGGAAAGTAACTAAAACTGCCAGCTCTCCCCGAATGGATGCATTCCCCCACTTCATAACCTCTGGTCTATGCCTTCTGGACTTGGATTTGGGCCAAAAAGGGCTTCAGAATTCGCTATGAGCACTTTCTGCAGTTTCTGGTGCGTGGCCTCTGTCACGCGTCCGTGTGGGTCACACGGTCGCGTCGATTGGAGTTTTCCTTATCGCGCGGTCGCGTCAGTCATGCGGCCGTGTCATAGGTGTTCTTCTTTAGGTGCACGGTCGCGTCAGTCATGCGGCCGCGTCACTGCTTCTTTGCGCTTGGCATGCGGCCGCGTCGTCCATGCAGTCACGTGGATGCCAGTTTCTCCAAAACTCCGTTTTACGCTTTCCTTCCATTTTTGTATGTTTCCTTTTCCATCCTTTAAGTCATTCCTGCCTTAGAAGATCTGAAACTACTCAACACACTAATCATGTCATCGAATGGAAATAAAGGTAATTAAAATAATTAATTCTAAAGCATAGAAAACATGTTTTTCACATACATCACATAATAAGGAAGGGAAAGTAAAACCATGCAATTAATATGAATAAGTGGGTGAAGGATTGAATAAATCACTCAAATTAAGCACAAAATATATCATAAAATATGGGTTTATCAACCTCCCCACACTTAAACAATAGCATGTCCTCATGCTACATCCAAGGTAAAAAGTAAGGTTAAAGTGGTGGAATGCCATGCAATGCAACCTATGAATGTGAATGCAACTAGATGCAGAGATGATTCTACCTACTTGGTGAAAGAGTAAATAAATCTTTCAAGAACAAATATGAACTGGATTTCACTAATTCAAATCACAGAATACAATATGAATAACTTGCAAGAAGAAGATAGCTTATGAAAGTAGGGAACATAGAATTGAGCGCTGAACCCTTACTGGTAGTGTATATCACTCTAACTCTCAAGTGTCTAGGGTCAATTCTCTCAATTCTCTACTAATCTTGCTTTCTATGGCTTGCTCTTCATCTAACAATCAACAAAAAATTTAATGCATCAATACACAAATCAAGAGGTCTTTTAAGGGTTGTAATGGGGTTAGGGTCACAGTAGGATTGTATTTGGCCAAGTGGACTAAAATCATAATCCTTAATTAACATAAACTTTCCACCTAACTTAAGACAATCCATTTAATTAAAATACAAAGTCTAACTTTCCATTAATTGTGCTTTCCACATGTTCATGCATCCTAAAATTGAGTTTAGTACATATGCATTGATACCAACACTTACTTTGGGGCATTTTGTCCCCTTTTTATTATTTGCTCTTTTCTTTTTCTTTTTCACTTTTTTTTTATTTTTCTCAATGCATATGATTAAAATATTGAATGCAATAATATGTGCTCAACTATTATTTTGCACATTTTCACTAAAATATACAATACCCAATTATTCAAATCAAATAATTTCAAACCCAACTTCCCCACACTTAAATCATGAGCACTTTTACTAGTCTAAGCTAACCAAGGATTCAAATTAAGGACATTATTGTTTTCCGCTTAGAGTTAGTAATGAGCTAAAGTAAAGAACAAATGGGTATATTAGGCTCAAATTGGTTTGCAAAAGATAATGAAAGGGTAAGGCCATATGGGTATGTAAGCTCAATGAAACAAGGCCTCAATCATATAAGTGCATGCATACATCAAATGATGGAAATATAGAACTAAGCAAGACAAAGATCACAATTTTAGAGAGAAAAACACACACCAAAAATAAAATATTGGTTGGTAAAATGCAACCAATTCAAATAGGCTAAAAAATCTCACAGGTTTTGTGTGTTCGAGCTTTAAACTATGTTCTAAAATAATATTTCTTTAAACAAGTTTTTCAAAAAGTTTTATTCAAATTAGTGAAATACTATAAAAATTTCTTGAAAAAGAAAATATTTCTTTAACGAAGTGGTAAAATATGCAAAAATCAAACAAATATGCAATCAATCTTGCAAATGCAACAATGAACAAGAAAAATAAACCATTGGTGTTGAGATAGAAGAGTAACTAACCCATGGAGATCGGTATCGACCTCCCCACACTTAAAGATTGCACCGTCCTCGGTGCATGCTGAGATGTGCAAGTAGACGGGTTTCTTCAACTGATGCATTTCTCCAAAGATTGTGCAGATGGACTTGTTTGTTTCCCTTTTTAGAAGTGTCTCTTTTTCCCTTCCTCGGTGGCCATCCTGAAAGAAGAGGAAAAGGAAGAAAAAGTAACCCAGAAATAAAGATAAGAAAATAAATAAAGTATGGGTGTTAATGCCAGATAATAAGGGTCTCAATTACATGGTAGCTACAACATACAAGTGAAAAAATAATAGAAGCCATGGCATGACAGTTGGTGCAAGATTTGAAACATAGGAGAGGAGAGTGTGGGTAATGAAAGACAGTATAAGCTCATGTCAATGCAAAAAGGAATACAAATATGATAAAAGAATAGCATTGATTTAAATAATATTACCCAACAGTGTAAACAAGTCACTAAGCACCAGATAATACCAGAAAAGTTGTAAGAGTTGAATAAGAAAGTTTAACACCAATGAAAATAATGCAATGAATGAAAGTATGCAATTAAGTAAAACAAAATGAAAGATAAGAAGAATGAGAAGGGAAAGAAGGGAAGAGGAAGTAAGTAAGAAAGGAAGGGGGAAAATTAGGATGGGGAAGAAAAGATAAAATATTTTGGCATATAGGTGTGCGATGCTGGCGACGCGATCGCGTGGGTGACGCGGCCGCGTGGTGCGCAATAAGGTCAGGTGACGCGGACACGTGGGTCATGCGATCGCGTCATTGAATTTGTGCTAGCGGCGCGAGTGCAGCCTTACTTTCGCACAACTCTCTGTTCGAATTACAATTTGCCAAAAATCTGGGTGACGCGATCGCATGAGTGGGCTTCAGAAAGGAATGACGCAGACGCGTCGGCGACGCGGTCGCGTGATAGGGATTGTGCGTCCAGCACCAATCCAGCACCACTCTCGCACAATAATTCGTTGTGCACCCTTTTTTACGTCGAAAATCAGGGCACGCGGTCGCATGTGAGGCCATTATTCCCATGTGACGCGGACGCGTCAGCGACGCGGTCGCGTGGGACGATTTGTGCCACTGGCACGCCTCCAGCCACGCTCCATCATGACTCTCTGTTCAACTTTCTTTTCTTCATAACGCACTGGTGACGCAGACGCGTCAGCGACGCTGCCGCGTCGCGTGCGTAAAAATTTTTTTTTTTGATTATGCAGTATGTAGAGTGCAATGCTTAATATGAATGCTATGCATGATTCCAGGTTCAGTAAAAATTCAAAAACAAACAAAACATACTCGAATTAAAACTGAAAAGGGAACGATCATACCATGGTGGGTTGTCTCCCACCTAGCACTTTTAGTTAAAGTCCTTAAGTTGGACATTTGAGGAGTTTCCTGTTATGGCGGCTTGTGCTTGAACTCATCCAGAAATATCCACCAATGTTTGGAGTTCCAGTAGCCTCCATGGTCCCAAACAAGGCGCAGAAAGCCTTCAAGTAAGTTAAAGCAAGTGACAAGGCCCCAAGAGTGTTGATTTCTAGATTGAATTCCGGGGTCCCAAATCTTGCTTTTGCACCCGTCCTCTTGTTGAGCAATACTGTTCCAGCCGGGTGGCGAACAGTCTGAATTCTCATTGAAGCAGCCATACAACTTCCTAGACCCATTCAATTGAGCTCTACACCAACCTTTGCGTTTAAATGTTGAGCACACAACCATGTTGAACCTTGCAGGATAAATCTTATCTCTGACCATCTTCTTCTTACTCTTAATGCCACAGAGAGCTCTAAGTTGACCATCCGTCTCCAGTAGCCCATATTCAAGTGGAATTAGAAAGCTAAGGGATATGAATTTTACCCACTTGAATGTTGTGAAGGATGATGGCAACTTAGGGGGAGGTGTTTCTAATAAACGTGCAAGCTCCACTCCCTTGTGCTCTTCTTCGACATCTTCCACCTCTTTGTAATCTTCAATATCAACCTCTTCCTTTTGGTGAATTTCTTCCAATTTAATCTCTTCTTCATTGTTCACCAAGGGCATGGGATGTTCTGTTTCATCTTCTTTAAACTCCATATCAAGTCCAATGGAAGAGGATTCAAATGTAGATAAGAATTCATCAATGATTGAATCCATCTCTTGATTGTCTCCTTCAAATTCTTCAACTATGATATGCATTGGAGGTTGTACACCCTCCTCAACATCAGTTTCAAACGTCTTTGAAGGGTGCGGTGCTCTATAACTTGACTTTCCCACGGAGGTTCAGCATCTCCTAAGTCTTCAACCACTGCCTCCTCTTCTTCTTCAATAATTTTGGCTTCCTCCACTTGTTCCAATATCAAATCGTGCTGCTCACTATCCACCGGAGTGCCCAATTTCTCCTTCCTGCTACATTCTTCAGTAGATTTCCCACATGAAACCATGGGGGCTCTTTGAATGTCCGAATGTCGGAAAGGTAATCGATTTCTTTCTTGATCCAGGTATTTAAGTATGCAATCGTATACGTCCTCGATGATTTTCTTTTCAACTATTTCTTCACCTTCAAGCACAAAATCCTCATTGTTATCTTCCTTCACTAGTTCTTCAACCGCGCTGTCAACTTCAAGGGTCTCTACTATCTTCACCTTTAGTGCCTCTTCTAGCTCCTTATGAAGTATGGATTCGCGAAGATGATCCTTTCTCTCTTGTTCTATGTCAATAGTATCAGTGGGGATCATGTTGCTCTTGGATTGATGGATGTTGGTGCTCTTCCACGGATGATGGTGATGGGATGGGTGGATCATTATATGGTTGAAAAGGAAGTGCACTAGAGCTTGAGGGTTGATTGTTGAAGGTATTCGGTGGTCCAATTCGGGCGGCGAGAGCTTGTATAGTAGAGTTTAGATATGTAAATGCTTTCTCCATGGAGGTTTGGGGTGGATAGGAGGGTTCATTTGTTGGGAGAAAGGGTTCATGGTAGGAAGGTGGTTAATCTTGATAAGGATATGGAGATGGTGAATATTGAGGTGGTGGTTCTAAGTATGGCTCGTAGGGTGGTTGGTGTGGTGGATAAAGATTAAGGTCATATGGAGGTGTTTGGTGGAAAGAGGCTTGTGAATATGGTGGTCCAAAGTCATGTTGAGGATATCTATCATTTTGGTATGCATTGCAGAATGGTCTTCATCCATGACATCTTGGAAGGTGTTGTTGCCTAAAGGGTTGATCAGATCCTCTTGGCTCCATCCATCCTTGATTGGTCTGACCTTGAAGCATATTCCTGCTGTGGTTTCTATTTCCTTCAACAAAGTTAGAACCAAACTCAAAGCGAGAGGGGTGAGAATTCATAGTAGTTATCAAAAATAAAGGGGAAAAAGGAGAAACAAATAAACAAGTAAAAGAAAAATATTTTTTTCTTTAAAAACTATTTACAATAAAAAATAATAAGGCACACGTTTGCAATTCCCCGGCAATGGCGCCATTTTGATGTTAGAATTTTTTCTAGTAAAGAATTTTATAAAAATAGTCGCGTTGTAGATATAGATTCTAAACCAACATAAATCCCTTCGTGCAAACGTTTTGGTTGTCACAAGTAACAAACCCCTTTAAAATTGATAACCGAGTATTTAAACCTCGGGTCGTCTTCTCAAGGAATTGCAGGGAGGTATGTTCTTATTATTGGTTATGGAAAAACAGTGTTTGGGGTTGAAAAAGGTTTCAAGCAAGAGAAATAGATTACAGAATTGATAAATTAATAACTAATAAAACTTTTGGCAAGGTATTATAACTGGAAGTCCTATCCTTATCAATTGTGATGAGAATTGGATTTTAATCCCACTTAGTTAACCTTTACTAAAGCAAAGGAAAGTCAAGTAAAATAATTAGTTTGATCCTCAAGTCCTAGTCAATCCCTGTGGGAAGACTAGCTTTAGAGCGATCTGCCAATTTCAACCACTGCTTTATTTGATAATTCAAGAGTTACCAATTATTTAACTCAAGCCAAGAGGAAAAATTCTAAATTAAATTAAAGACATCATAATTAGAATAAAGCAATTATAAATCTGAAAATACCTCAAATTATATTAAATAGAAATATCAAATGTAACATGGAAAAGTTCATAGACAAATAAAAGAGAAAGTAAATAAAAAGAAACATTGAACTTGGGATCGAGAGTCACTCCTAAAACTAAGAGAAGTCCTAAATCCCTATCCTAAGAGAGAGAGGAGAGAACCTCTCTCCAAACTAAACCTAAATCATGGAAAGTAACTAAAACTGCTAGCTCTCCCCGAATGGATGCATTCCCCCACTTCATAACCTCTGGTCTATGCCTTCTGGACTTGGATTTGGGCTAAAAAGGGCTTCAGAATTTGCTATGAGCGCCTTTTGCAATTTCTGGTGCGTGGCCTCTGTCACGCGTCCGCGTGGGTCACGCGGTCGCGTCGATTGGAGTTTTCCTTATCGCGCGGTCGCGTCAGTCATGCGGCCGCGTCATAGGTGTTCTTCTTTAGGTGCACGGTCGCGTCAGTCATGCGGCCGCGTCACTGCTTCTTTGCGATTGGCATGCGGCCGCGTCGTCCATGCGGTCGCGTGGATGCCAGTTTTTCCAAAACTCCGTTTTACGCTTTCTTTCTATTTTTGAATGTTTCCTTTTCCATCCTTTAAGTCATTCCTGCCTTAGAAGATCTGAAACTACTCAACACACTAATCATGGCATCGAATGGAAAT
Organism: Arachis hypogaea; assembly: GCF_003086295.3. Classification (NCBI taxonomy): domain Eukaryota; kingdom Viridiplantae; phylum Streptophyta; class Magnoliopsida; order Fabales; family Fabaceae; genus Arachis; species Arachis hypogaea. Next base: position 57,433,786 of record NC_092042.1, on the reverse strand, counting down.
AAAGGTAATTAAAATAATTAATTCTAAAGCATAGAAAACATGTTTTTCACATACATCACATAATAAGGAAGGAAAAGTAAAACCATGTAATTAATATGAATAAGTGGGTGAAGGATTGAATAAATCACTCAAACTAAGCACAAAAAATATCATAAAATGTGGGTTTATCAATCATACTAAAAATGCTTTCTCATGTTGGACCAAATTGGGGTTTGGACAGATATAGTGACATGTAATCCTCCCAACACTTTGATTTGGAAATACATGTGGTATAATCAGTGACCATACTTCATCTCTTCCCATGAGCAATTAAATCAAGGAATTGGGCAATTGTTCAAGCTTAGAGAGATTGGGTTGCCAAGGAATTGGGACCCGATCATCTAAGATTGCCAAGGAGATCAATGAATGCATTGATTGAGGAAGAGATGAGAATGAATTTGATCCGGAGGATGCAACATCTCCTACGCCCAATAAATTCCCCATTTCTAATCTTACCCATTCTCTTTACTTTCTGTCATTTATCTTCATGCTCATTTCTCCAAATCTCCATTTAAGATTCTACAATTTACTTTCTGCACTTTACTTTCCCGCTATTTAAATCTTTTGCAATTCTCACTCAATTTCTGTTAGCTCAACTAGCACATCTTTCCAACTAAAGTTGCTTGACCAATCAATCCCTGTGGGATTCGAGCTCACTCTATGTGCGTTTTTACTTGACGACAATTCGGTATACTTGCCAAAGAGAAATTTGTTGAGAGACAAGTTTTCGTGCATCATCGGATCCAGCAGTGGACGTCGACCCACCTACCCAATCTCAGCCAGAGCATCGAGGACGATGCTTCATTCTAATTGTGGGGAGGTCGCCGTCGTCGTCATTGGCAGGATTTTCTATCTTGGGTGACCATTTTTAGACTTTTGTGTTATTTGGCCTTATTCTGTTTATTTTTAGTATTTGAGCACTTTACTTTATTACATTTTTTTGGGATTATTATATATACTAGCTATTTTGAATACTTCTGTTTCAGTTTATTGCATTTGACATCTTTTATTTGTATATATTTTTTAGATTTCTAGCTTGATTTGCACTTTTAGTTATTTGAGTTTATTGGTTGTGATTTGAAAATATGGTTTATTGAGCTTAGTTTATCCTTTTTGCATATGAGAATTTGGTTTGATTGAAAGAGGGAAATAAACTAAGAATTTTTTTCTTTTCTCAATCACAACATTGCACTTAGGATACATATAATAAGCTTAGTCAAAACAATGAATTTCTCCAAGGAATTTATCTATAGGGCACCAACCCAATTGATTGAAAATTTTTTGTGTTGAACTTGCATGAATTACACATATTGTGGATCATGTTTTGAGCTAAGAACACAAGCATGTGAGATTTGAGCCTAATGGTGTAGTTACATTGTATAACCACTTATTTTCCTTATTGTGTGTGATTATTCTCTTTCTATGATTGTGATCTTTGATTTGTTTAATTTTTTATGTCCATTATTCCATGTATACATGCATTTATATGATTGAGGCCATTGTTTCATAAAGCTCACTTACCCAAATAGCGTACCTTTTACTTTCCATTGTTAACCAATTTTGAGCCTATGCTTAACCCAATTATTCTTTATTTTAGCACATTACAAGCCTAAAGCGAGAAACAATAAATGTCCCTTGTTTGGATCTTTGATTAGCTTAGGCTAGTGAGAGTGTTTAGTATTCAAGTTTGGGGAAGGTTGGGAACATTGGGTTGGGATAAAAGGTGTTTTATATTTCTATATTTGGAAATTGGGTGCATACTCATGCATTGAATATGTTAAACCATATGAATTGATGCTCTTGTATATATTTTAGTGCAAAAAAATTATAGAAAAATGAGAAAAAGCAAAGCAATAAAAAGGGGACAAAATGCCCCAAGGTAATGTTCAATAATATCAATGCATATGGGATGTAAATCGAAAAGAGTAATGCATGAGTGTGTGTGTGAACAAGTGAGGATCATGGGTAGTTAGGTTTGTTTAGACTTTTATAGGTTTCTATATAGGTTAGGTGAGAAGCTTAGGTTAATCAAAGATTCAAATTCTAGTCCACTTTACCATATATAACCCTACCTTGACCATAGCCCCATTACAACCTTATGGAAAGTCCTCATGATATTTGTATGCATGCATGAAATAATTGTTGATTGTTAGATGAAAAACAAATTTTGGAAAGCATGATTAGGGGAGAATTGAGTGAATCAACCCCAAACACTTGAGTGACTAGAGCGGATACACGTCCGGTGAGGGTTCGATTGCTCAATTACATGTTTTCACCATGATCATCCCTTTTCTTGCAAGTTTGCAATTCTTTTTGATAATTCAATACAATTGTGGGTTTGATTTGATTTCTATTACTTTAGCCCTTATGCTTATATATGTTCTCTTGGAAGTAATTTATTTTGACCAAGCATTTTCATTCATATAGATGATTGCATTTAGATAGGTTGCATATAGTTTATTTGCATTGAATAATTGTCATACCCCTGTTTCCTTCTTAATTTAGCATGAGGACATGCTACTGTTTAAGTGTGGGGAGGTTGATAAACCCCATTTTTAGGGTTTATCTTGAGTTGAATTTAGAGGTATTTTATCATTTTTTTTCACATTTATTCAATGAAATAGCATGGTTTTGTAATTCTCCCTTGAATTGTGCTTAAGTGTAAAAACATGCTTTTTAACCCTTTAATATCCTAATTTGAATTCACCTTTGATTCCACTAGATGCCTTGATGTGTGTGTTAGTGAATTCAGGTTGAAAAGGCTAGGAATGGATCAAAGGGTTGAAGAGAAAAGCATGCAAAGTGAAGAAATCATGAGAAATCAAGGATTTAGAGTGTGCTCACCGACGCGCACACGCAACAAATGTGCACGCGTGGAAGTTGACGTCGCATGGCGACGCGTACGTGTGCACTACGCGTATGCGTGGATAGCAAATTTCCAAGCGATGCGTACGCGTGACCCACACGTATGCGTCGATGCTCGCACGTGACCTCATTAAAGTAAAAATGCTGGGGGCAATTTCTGAGCTTCCCATGCTTGAATCCAACTGATTCCAGAGGCTATTTCATGCAGAATTGAAGATTGGACAAAGGGGGGAGCACTTAGTGTAGTTATGATGAGCCTTTAGTTAGTTTTCTAAAGAGAGAAGCTCTCTCTTCTCTCTAGAATTAGGTTAGGTTATGATTAGGTTAATCTTTCTTAGATCTAGGGTTAATTTCATGTTTTCATCTACTTTTCCTTTACAATTTCTTGTTCTATTGTCTTGATCTCTCTCTTTCCCTTTGTTAATTTCTCATTTTGGTTATGTTTATGTTATGAATATTCTTGTCAATTTTAATTTCCTTTAATGCAATTTGAGGTATTTCATGTTAATTTTGCTTTCTTTAATTGTTAGTGCTGATTACTTGTGTTGGGTAGTAGTAGATTTTATTAATTCTTGAAATTTACTATGTTTTCCCTTTTATACCTTCCAAGTGTTTGACAAAATGCTTAGAAGGATGTTAGAGTAGAATTTTGTGTTCTTGGCTTGGGATGGTAACTTAGAAACCCTAGAGTTACTAATGTCCAAGTGATTGATAATTGATGTCCATTGATACTAGCTTTCACTAAGTAATTAGTGAGTGACTAGGACTTATGGAGTGGGATTGATAAAACTCATTTGACCTTCCTTCACTTGTTAGAGGATGACTTAATGGGATTGATCCTTGCGATTATCATATTGTGTTTAGTGACAAGGATAGAGATCCTTAACCATCAACCCTTGCCAAGACCTTTTTATCATTTGAGTTTCATTTACTTTCTTGTCATTTACTTTCTTGTCTATTATTCCCAAAACCCCAAAACACGTACCCATAACCAATAACAAGAATACTTTCCTACAATTCCTTGAGAGATGACCTAAGGTTTAAATACTTCGGTTTATTTTTATTGGGGTTTGTACTTGTGACAAACAAATTTTTGATTGAGGAATTGTTTGTCGGTTTAGAACTATACTTGCAACGAGATTTCATTTGTGAAATTCTTTACCGACACGAAAATTTTTACTTCATCAAGAAGAAGAAAATAAAAGGAGATGGAGGGGGAAGGCAATTCGGCCAAAGGGGGTTTTGTGGTGTACGAGAGGTGTATGTATGAAGGGTTAGTATAAGGGGTATTTATAGGAGTGGGCTAGGGTAGGTTTGGTCATGGGTGGGGTAAATGGGAGGAAAATTCGATTTTGAAGTGGGTGAGGGTTATGATGGATTTGGGGAAGTGATATGGATATGATTGGGCTAGGATTTAAAAAGAAGAGAGAAGAAGTGGGGTAGGTAGAGATGCTGTGGGACCTACTAGTCCTGAGAGGCTAGGGAATTCAAATTCCCTGCTCTCTGCTTTGGCATTTAAACGCTCAGGGTCTACTCCGTGGCTGACGTTCAATGCCAGCTATGCTGCTCATTTGGGGCGTTGAATGCCCAGCCAGTGCTCCCTAGCTAACGTTCAATGCCAGCAACACTCCATCCAGAGTATTCTATTTTCACTACTGAACATTTCTGTCTGTATTTTGACTGATACATATTGATGAGTTTGGAAAACTCTTACTTAATTTTGATGATGAACAAACATTATTAAAATATTTAATTACAAAATTATTAATTTGATCTTAATTCATATTTACTTAATTAATAATTTTTTTGTGCAGATTTTATATTGGGCCAAAAAATGAGTTTCTGGTTTAAGCCCAATAATCAGCCTTGCTGCATGTTTTATATTGAGTGGCTGAATTTTTATATTGATGGGCCGAGCTCAATATTGTTACAACCAAGCCCATGGTTAATTTTGATGAAAGTTCCCTGCTTGATCTGAAACAAAATCCATCAGGAAAGCAAATGTTAACTAGTTGGGCCAGTTTTAATTTTAATGCTACAAAGCCCAAATCTTATTGTTGATGAATGCTTCCAAACTTGGTCTGAAACCAAGATAAAATGAAAGTAAAATGCTTCCAACGGATCCAAGCTTTTAACCATGTGATGGATTTCAAAATCTATTACATTGTTAATTAATGCATGGAAAATATGAGAGAGAAAAGTTCAGCTGAATTGATTGATGGCCATAATGACTACACGCCACTCTAAGCTAGGGAAGTAAAAGCAACTTTTACCAACAAAGTGGTTTATCACATTGAATTGTTTTTCTTCTAAGTTGTTTATTCTCTCTCATCTCTTTCTTGTTTCTCCTTTGGTCCTTGTCCATGAAGCTATGGACGCTATGCTCATCAACAAAGAAAAAGAAGAAGTTGCATGCATCAAGACCATCGAGTTGATGGCACGAAAAAAAAAAAAGAAAAGTCTCGTGGCTAAGGACGAGACAAAAAGAAAAGTCTCTTGGCTAAGGACGAGACAAAAGAAAAAGTCTCGTGTGCAGTAATGAGATAAAAAGACCAAAAGTTTCCAGAATTGGTCCAACAAGTCAGCAAGTGCAATCAAGCAAAAAAGGGGGCTAAGATTCAACCCCCCATTCTCTTAGCCACTGAAACCATCAATTGGTATCAGAGCTTGGTCTCAAAGAGATCAAGCTTTGCAGCTTGGAGTAAAGATCCTCATGGCGGAAAACAGTGGCGCAAATGTGGTGTCTTACAATCTAATTGAAGGTCAATCAAGCAACAGACCTCCCCTTTTCAATGGGAAAAATTATACCTATTGGAAGGAGAGGATGAAGATATTTGTACAGGCAGTGGATTACAGACTTTGGAAGATTATCCTTGAAAGGCCTCAATTTCCAACTACCACAAGTGCTGAAGGAGTAGTCTCTCTCAAACCAGAAGCAAGATGGACCGAGGAAGATAGGAAGAAGGTAGAGTTAAATGCAACGGCAGTAAACCTGCTCAACTGTGCTATCAGCTTTGAGGAATACCGATGAGTATCACGATGCACAACGGTAAAGGAAATCTGGGACAAGCTACAAATCACTCATGAAGGAACCACCATTGTAAAGAAAGCTCGGACAGACATGTTGAACAGAGAATATGAAATGTTTGCAATAAAGGAAGGAGAATCCATTGATGAACTGTTTGAACGGTTCAACTCAATCATTGTTGGCTTGGATGCTCTTGGAACTACACATTCAGAATCTGTGCTAGTGAGAAGAGTGTTGAGATGTCTTACAAAAGAGTGGGAAACAAAATCTTTAATTATTTTTGAGAGTAGTAGCTTAGACTCCATGACACTTGATGATTTGAGAGGAAATCTTCTTACTTTTGAAAACTCCTATTTGAAAAAAGATTCAAAAAAGAAAGGAATCGCTTTTTCTTCTGTGACTAACCCTCTGGATGATGAATCCACTGATAACTCTTCTGAAAATGAGTTTGTGTTGTTTGCAAAAAAATTCAGGAAAATGATGAAACTCAAAGGCAAAGGCAGCAGCTCAAGGAGGATGAAGAAAGACCTTAGCAAAGTAATCTGTTACAATTGCAAGGAAATGGGGCATTTCAAATCTGATTGTCCCAAGTTAAAGAAGGAGGAAAAGCCGAAAAAGGGAAAGAAGAAGGGACTGATGGCTTCATGGGAAGATTTGGAAAATGACTCAGATGATGATGATGAAGAATCTGAGACTAAGTCACAGCCTTGTCTCATGGCAGATCATGTAGATCAGGTATTTTTTCAAAACCCTGACACCGAAGACCTTCATCTCATGATAGATTACCTCTCTGAAAAAATAAGATGTTTTCTGACTGATAATCAAGATCTTGAACAACAAATTTTCATTCTTAAAGCTAAAAATGATTTTCTCAAAGAAAAACTAAAGGAGGCCGAAACTGCTTATGATCTTGTTGAAGAAAATAAGCAGTTAAGAGCCCAAATTAGAAGCTGTGAAAGTGACCATTCTATCCTTGCATATGTAGACTGTTTCAAAAGAAATGAAGAGTTGCTTGAATAGGTTAAAAGGCTTAAGGAAGACTTAGCCAAGTTTACACAAAGTTCTGAAAATCTTAATCAAATCTTGGCTAGTCAAAAACCTCTTTATGATAAAGCTGGATTGGGATTTTATAAAACTGATGAGAAACCATCTTTTAAAGATAAACCTTCTTCATCCAATGACACAAGGTTTCAAGATCCCACCTACTTTAACAAAACAGCAACTCTAAGATTTTGTAGATTGTGTAATCGTAGTGGTCATTTTCCAGTTCAATGTTTCTTTGGTGAAAGGATGATTGGTGATAAAGTTTACAAAGTTGTTTTTGATTACAATGATTTGGGACATAGGAGATGGTTTAACGTGAAAGGATCCAAGAAAATTTGGATACCTAAGGTCACTTGAGCTTATTTTGTAGGTATGCCTAGCATCCAAGAAGAAAGAAAATATGTGGTACATGGATAGCGGATGCTCTAGGCATATGACCGGAAAGACAACCTTCTTCATAAAGCTTGATGAATATGATGGAGGACTTGTCACATTCGGTGATGATGCAAAAGGAAAAATAGTGGCTGTTGGGAAACTGGGTAAAAATCTCTCATCTTGTATAAATGATGTCCTTCTTGTACATGGCTTGAAGCATAATTTACTTAGTGTTAGTCAATTATGTGATTTGGGTTTTGAAGTTATTTTTAAGAAGTTTGTTTGCTTAGTTGTTTGTGAGAAAACTGGGGATGTTCTATTTGAAGCTAAAAGATGCAACAATGTGTATGGATTAACTCTTGAGGATTTAAAGGAACAAAATGTAACATGCTTTACCTCTCTTGAATCTGAAAAATGGCTTTGGCATAGAAAGTTGGGTCATGCTAGCATGTACCAAATTTCTAAGCTAGTCAAAAAGAATTTGGTTAGAGGAATTCCAAACATCAAGTTTGATAAGGATCTTACTTGTGATGCTTGCCAATTGGGCAAACAAGTAAAATCTTCTTTTAAATTAAAAGATGGAATCTCTACCAAAAGGCCATTGGAGATGTTACATATTGATCTTTTTGGTCCTACTAGAACTCAAAGTTTAGGAGGTAAACACTATGGTCTTGTAGTGGTAGATGATTACTCTAGATTTGGTTGGGTACTTTTCCTTGCTCATAAGAATGATGCCTTTCATGCCTTCTCCACTCTTTGCAAGAAAATTCAAAATGAAAAGGATTTAAAAATTGCCCATTTGAGAAGTGATCATGGAAAGGAATTTGAAAATCAAGATTTTAAAAAATTTTGTGATGATTTAGGAATTTCTCATAACTTTTCATGTCCTAGAACTCCCCAACAAAATGGGGTGGTTGAGAGAAGGAATAGAAGCCGTCAAGAGATGACTAGGGCTATGCTATGTGAGAATGAGATTCCTAAATTTTTGTGGGCTGAAGCTGTGAACACAGCATGTTATATTTTGAATAGAACAATCATTAGAAAAAGGTTAAAGAAAACCCCTTATGAGCTATGGAAAGGAACCCCTCCAAATCTTAAGTACTTTCATGTTTTTGGATGCAAATGTTTTATGCTTAATAATAAAGAAAATCTTGGAAAGTTTGATCCAAAATCCTATGAAGGAATGTTTGTTGGATATTCCACCACAAGCAAGGCCTATAGAGTTTATCTAAAAGAGCATAGAACCATAGAGGAATCCATACATGTTACTTTTTATGATTCTAATTTAATTCCCAGTACTGTGATAGAAAATGATTCAGATTGTGAAGAAGATGGAACAAGTAAAGAAAATCTCAAATCTGTGCAAAATGAAGAATCTGTCAGCCCAGTTTTGTCTCATCAGATTGGAGGAGACATTTTCATTTTGTCTCCTGAGCCAGCACGAGCAACTGAAACAGTGAGACCACCAGAAGCTCATCAAAGCTCTACACCTGTCCGAAAGCCTAGGGAATGGAAGTCTATGAGGGGTTATTGACGTTAGGATTTTTGCCAGTAAAGAATTTCATAAAAACAGTCGCGTTGTAGATATAGTCTCTAAACCGACAGAAATCCCTTCGTACAAACGTTTTGGTTGTCACAAGTAATAAACCCCTTTTAAAATTAATAACCGAGTATTAAACCTCGGGTCTTCATCTCAAGGAACTGCGAGGAAGGTATGTTCTTATTATTGGTTATGAGTTTGTAAATTGGGGTTTTGGAAGTAAGGTGGGAATATGTTATATGACAAATAATTTAAATGGCAATTAAAAATGAATAAATACTGTAAAGCAAACTTTTGGGCAAGGTATGAGAAATTGGAGGTCCAACGTAGTTATCTCTCTCTCAACTATAAGGAAAGTTGAATCTAAACTCCACTTGGTCAATCTTTACTAAAGCAAAGGAAAGTCAAGGGACTAATTAAATTGAACGTTGAATCCTATTTATTTTCTAAGAAAAGGTTGGGATTACTTAAGTTCAGCTCAATTAGCAAGATAACGATTATCAAATATGTTGAGTTTAATAACTGTTGAGTTACTGATTTCTTAACCAAACCCAAAAGGGGAAAAAGTAAAATTGCTAGAATAATAGAGGTGACCTTAGATGGAAGGCAATAGTAACTTAAATCAAAGAGAACAATCTTAACTGAAAATACTTCAAATATCATTAATTCAAAATACAGATCTGTAACATGGAATAATTCATAAATCAATTCAAATATTAAAAGCAAATAAATAAATAAAAGTAAACTGAAAATAAAAAAACATTAAACTTGGATCCAGAGTTACTCTCAAAACAAGAAGAAATCCTAAATCCTAAAGAGAGAGAGAGAGAATATCTCTCTAAACTAAATCTAAATCATGAAAACTAGAAATTGGCGAGCTCTCTCTGAATGGATGCATTCCTCCACTTTATAACCTCTAATCTATGCTGTCTGTGCTTGGATCTGGGCCAAAAAGGGCTTCAGAAATCGCTGGGGGCGTATTCTGTGAATTCTGATACGTGGCCTCTGTCACGCGTCCGCGTGGGTCACGCGGCCGCGTCGTCTGGAGCTTTTCCTTGCCATGCGGTCGCGTCGGTCACGCGTCCGCGTCGTGGGTGTTCTACTTGAGGCGCGTGGTCGCGTCAGTCATGCGGCCGCGTCGCTGCTTCTTCGCTTCTGGCACGCGATCGCGTCGTCCATGCGATCGTGTGGATACCAGTTTCCTTAAAGCTCCATTTTTCCTTCTCCTTCCATTTTTGTATGTTTCCTTTTTCATCCTTTAAGTCATTCAGCCTTAGAAAACCTGAGACTACTAAACACACTAATCATGGCATCGAATGGAAATAAAGGTAATTAAAACAATTAATTTTAAAGCTTAGGAAACATGTTTTTCACAATATGACATAATAAGGAAGGGAAAGTAAAATCATGCAATTAATGTGAATAAGTAGGTGAAGGATTGAATAAATCACTCAAATTAAGCACAAAAGAACTCATGAAATATGGGTTTATCAACCTCCCCACACTTAAACACTAGCATGTCCTCATGCTAAATCCAAGGTAAATAATTAAGGTTAAAGTGATGGAATGTTATGAAATGCATCCTATTCTAAATGCATCTACCTAATGAGTCATGCAATTCTAATTTATTCACTCATATATAAAGCCTACATGTAGTTAAATTATTTCGCATTCTCAAGGAGTTATATATACATATATAGCTAACCCTCAAATAATAACGCAAGTGAGATGAGAAAGAAAACATTAAAACTTGCAAGACAATTATTAATTTGAATAGAGATAAATGTTAATGAGCTATTGAACCCTTACTAGATTTTGTGTTTACTCTCTAATCACTCAGTGTTTATTGGGTTAATCACTCTATTCTTCTTTTTATTCTTCCCTTCTATAACTTTGTTTTTCGTCTAACCAATCAACAATTATAGAACATAGTCATACCAAAACTCATGAGGTCTTTAATCAAGGTTGTAATGGGGTTAAGGTAAAGGTAAGGATATATGTATAAGGCTAAGTGAGCTAATAAGTCAATCCTTAATTAGACTAAGATCTCACCTAACATACATATTTAGTAAAATAATGCTTTTTTACCTATTCTCCATATTTTCTCACTTTTGATGTGACATGCTCATGTTTCAGTTCTTGTTTTTATCCCATGTGCATTTATTTTTATTTTGCATTGGGGAGTTCTTTTTGTATCCCCTTATTTACATGCTTGAAAAATTACCCTTTTTTTTTAATACACATGGTAATTTTAATTAATTTGAATTTTCATGAGCATGCTTCCCAAAATTTTTGAGTTGCTTTATTCTTTCTAATTTTTCTATCTTTTGTTTTTATCAACTATGTTCCCATAAGGTTTCCCACATTTTACTCTATTAATAATTTTCTATCTTAAGCTAACCAAGGATTCACTTGGGATTTTTTTTTTTTGTTTTTCTGCTTAAGGCTAGTAATTTGGCTAAATAGAATAAAGAGGTTTTAAAAGGCTCAAGGGGACTAACAAAGGTGATGTAAAAGGTAGGCTAATCTGGGGTAAGTGAGCTAAAATCAAATAATGGCCTCAATCATTATTTTGGGATGTACCTATATTCTACAATCGGACATATAGACTAAAACAAAGTAAAGAACACCAGAATAAGAAAGAAGGTTGGAACACACAGGAATAAAAATTATGGTTTGAATGTAACCATACAGTTAAGCTCAAAACTCACAGGCTATGTATTCTCTAGCTGAAAAATCATTTATCACTTATGTATGTCATGCAGGTTTAAAAATTCTCATTATTCTCTTAAAAGGTAATTTAGGGTAGCCTTTGAAATTTTAATGTTTCTCCTTGATAAAATGTTGTCAGTTTAACTACATCATGTAATGCTATATATACAAGGTTTTATGGATCTAAATTTATTATGTTCAAGTTCCTAGCTTACTCTTTATTATTTTTGTCAATTTAAACTAAGCTATAATTAAGCTATCTTATGTCAAAAGGGTAAACTATACTAATTGATCCACTAATAAGTTAGAATTGCAACTAAACTAATGAACTAAATAACTTAAAATATGAACTAAAAATGCAAAATGCAGAAAATAGAGTAACAATACACAAGTAGCAATGTATAAGTACTCAGAAAATAACAAATAAAAGAAAAAAGAGAAAAATACAGAAAAGTATCCAAAATAAAAGAAAAGTATGTAGTGGTTCACCAAGATAAACGCCAGAGATGGCGACCTCCCCACACTTAAAATGAAGCATCATCCCCGATGCTCAATCAAGCCGGGTGTGAAGGAGTGTCATCACTGGTAGGGATGGTAGCTGGGGTCTCTGTGGTGGTGGTGGGCTGAGAGTCTGGCTGCTGTAGAGGAGGGACGGACTGGATTGGGATCTCTGGGTCTGCAGCCTCAAGCTGATGTGGGACCTCCTAGTGTGGTGCAGGCTGTTCTGCACCTGCCTGCTGATGAGTCTCCGCCTGGGGGTGAGGCTCCTCCTTGTGCTCATCCTCCTCCTCCTCTGATGGCTCTGATGGTGTGTCGGGCTCGGAGGGGATGTCGGCGCCCTGTCTGATCATCAGCTTCAGATGCGAATAACGTCGCCTGCTGCAACGCTCCAGTCTCTCATACCGGCGCCTGTTACGGCACTCCATCTGATCGAGCTGGCGGAATAGGCGGTGCACGAGGCGGTATACCGGCTCAGAGGCGGGTGGAGGTGCAGTGGTGGCAGCAGGTGCAGAAGTGGATGAAGAGGGTCCAGCAGACGGAGGGGCTGTCTCATCAGTAGCAGTGAAAGGTGGTGGTTTGTAGCCCAAAGCGAGGAAGTTCCTGCTGTGAGGAATGATCTTCCTGCAGTCCGCCGCTGGTGGTCTCTCATCGGTATCCTCCCATGGCACGTCAGCTCGACGGCCTAGCTGTGTAACCAGGTAAGGAAAGGGGAGGGTGCCTCGGACGTGGACCCTGGCCATATAAAGCCGGATAAAACGTGGCAAGTACAGGTCCTTACCCTCCAGCACACACCATAGGAGGGTGATCATGGCAGCCGGGATCTCTGTCTCATGAGTACTTGGCATCACAAAGTTGCTCAAGATCTTGTGCCAAAGCCGAGCCTCATCATTTAAGTACACTCTCTTGATCCCGCGAGGCATAGTGGTGTCCTGACCCATCTCCCAAGGAACAGCAGGGTCGAGAGCTATCCGGGCCTTTACAGCATCCCAATCAAACCTCATCTGGCCCATGTCCTCCTCAGCCTTTGCATAACCATCAGGCCGGTCGGATTTGGCTGGGAGCCAGAGAATGTCCTCTATGGCCTCCTCAGTGACCAGAATTTGCTTTCCTCTCAGGTTTACTGCATCTAGGGTAGTAAGGTAGTAGTTGCAATAGAATTCCCGTACCCAAGATGCATTGACCTCTGTCAGTGCTCTTTCCAGAAAGAACCAGCCTCTCTGCTTGATTTGCTCAGTGGTGTACTACTGGAAGGCTTCTAGAATCCTCAGAGTTCTCTCCAGGTATAGATTCCTGGAGTTTGCAAATACCGGGTACTTCAGCTCACAGTACCGGTTTGCAAATTTTATAGGATCAGTCGAAGGGAGCAGCTGGTCAGCTTTTTCCTGCGGTGTGAAGTTCTTCTCCCGCCAGGAGGAATCGTGCATGAGGTCAATAATGGACTGGGAGGAATCTCCTCGCTTGCGCTTTCCAGTAGCCTTGCCTTTACCTTTTCTCTGTGAGACAGACATCCTGAAAAACAGAAAACCAGGGAATGGATAAAATAGGGAAGCAAAAGACAATATAAACAAAGGAAACTCAAAGCAGCAAGGGAGAATAAGGAAAATGAGTAAATGAAATGTGATGGAATATATGTTAAATGGAAGAAATGGTCAATATGCCAAGGTGAGAAAGTTAGAGAAAGGGAAAATAATCAGACAAGAGAACAAAAGGGTTAGTATGGTAAAAAAGGAGTTAGTAAATTAAAATAAGGAGTTAGTAAAGTAAGTGGCATAGAAAAATTCCATATAACAAGGATTCACAGGTAAGAATAGAAGTACTCATAATCGAATAAAGAAAACAGGGTGATGCTGATTCGAATAAAAAATAAAGAAGGCAAAAATTGGAATTAGTGAATCACAAATGCAGTTTATGAACCAGGAAACAAAAAGGATAAGAAAGCTGGCCATAGCATTCATGAATTGGTTTGGGTAAAGTAGAGTAAATCAGAGTTTAGAAATGCCAAACCAAAACAAGAATGAAAACAATTTTAAAAAATTTGGGCAGCATTCCGGCTAAAATTGGATTGTCCCAGAAAACAAACAGCAATCACAGCAGTTTAAAAATAAAGCTGCATGTACATAGATGTAAAATAAATATAAAAACTCAATGTAACAGCAGCAACATACAAGAAATGTAGCATATGAATTAGGATTATAGCAGCACAGAGATTCACATAGGATAAAACAGAAGTAAGAACAGTGTAAGTAAACAGACTTAGATCCACTAACCACAACCTAAAAATCCACTAAGACTATCTATCCTAATCATGAACATAAACGGGAAAAAGAATACAGAAAAATGACGAACGGATAAAAAGGGCTGCGTATTACGGAACCTGGTAAGCGAAAGGGGTGGAACAGGGAAGAAAGTGGCCGCGGTGGCGTCCGGCGCGGTGGTGGGGCACGGCGTTGCGGTGGCGGCGGAGGGGGGCGGTGGGAAGAAGAAGGAAGGAGAGAGAAGGGGAGGGGGTGGTACGGCGGTGGTAGCAGGTCGGCGGCGGCGTCTGGGTGATGGGGCAGTGGCGGTTGGGAGGTGGTGGGTGGTGGCTGGAGGGAGAAGAGGCAGAGAAGGGGAGGAGGGTTGGGGGTTGGGGGCTGCGCAAATGATAGGGTTCGCATGGCTGGGGGGTTATATTTTCGGATCCACGCGGCCGCGTGGGGCACGCGGTCGCGTGGTTAGGGTGAAAAATGAGAGGGACGCAATCGCGTGGGGAGCGCGATCGCATGAGAGGGGGAAAAGAGGGGTGACGCGATTGCGTGGGTCACGCGATCACGTCGCTGGAATTCGTGCTAAACGCATGACTCCAACGCTGTTTCAGCGCAACTCTCTGTCTCCTTTTGGGGTGATGGGCAATCCATGCGACGCGATCGCGTCGCTCACGCGGTCGCGTGGGATTCGGTTTGGGTAAGTGACGCGATCGCATGGTGCATGCGATCACGTGGGCCAATTTGTGCGAATCGCACAAGGGCCGCACGATTCCAGCCCAACTTTCTATTCATTGGATCCTTACGCCGATATGTATATCACGTGGCCGCGTGCATCACGCGGTCGCATGGGTGGTATTTTTCGCGATTCGACGCGATCGCATGGGGCATGCGGTCGCGTCGTGCACCTTTTTTTTTAACTGAAAAATGTAGGATGCAGTGATTAACATGAATGCTATGCATGATTCCAGGTTAATGTTAAGATGAAAAAGGAAAAATGAAAACAATAAACAAGAAATAAATTGAAAAAGAAGCGACCATACCATGGTGGGTTGTCTCCCACCTAGCACTTTTAGTTAAAGTCCTTAAGTTGGACATTGGAAAAGCTTCCTGCTATGGCGGCTTATGTTTAAATTTGTCCAAAAATCTCCACCAATGCTTGGAATGCCAATAGCCTCCGGAGTCCCAAACTAGGCATGTGAAGCTTCTAAGCAGCTTCAATCAGATTTTCAGGCTCCCGGGATGACAAATGTCAGGATAGAGTCTATGATTTCAAGCCTTGCTTTTAAATCTGCCTCCGTTTTGATCTACATGTTTCCATTCGGGCGGGTTAAGAGGTAGAATCTCACCGTGTTGACCAAACGTCCTCCGTGATCCATGCAATTGAGCATGATACCAATCCGTGTACTTCGAGGTGAAGCGTGGAACCTTATTAAACCTTTTGCACCAGCTCTGAGTACGAGCCATTTCCCTCTTACTCTTAAAGTCGCAGAGAGCTCTAAGCTGGCCATCTGTTTCAAGTAAACCATATTCAAGTGAAAAAATGCAGTTAAAAGTTAAGGATTGTACCCACTTGAAGCTTGTATTAGGTGGTAATGGCCTTGGGATAGGTGTTTTTGGTGGTTCTGTAAGTTCTGTTTCCTTGTGCTGTTCTGTGAATTCCTCCACTTCCTTGCAAGGATCTTCAATTGTATCTGTATCCTGGTCAAAGTCTTCTGTGTCTTCCTCATCACTTGAGTCATAGATTGGAGGTTGAGAGAAATCTACCTCCGCATCATCTTCATATTCACTTGGGGAAGATTCTTCGATCTCAGAGAATTCACTGGCGGATGCAAGTTCATCACTAAGAGAACTAGACTTGTGACTATCATCATCAAGGGAAATTGCTTCCTGGATTATTCCGTCTGATTCCTCATAAATGACTTGCTTTGGAGATTGTACTTTATCCTCCTTAGCATCAACTGTGATGTCCCTGACGGGGTTCTCCTCAACTCTTGATTCCCATGGAAGTTCAGCATCTCCTAGATCTTCAACCAACTCTTCTTTTTGAACAATGACAGCTTCTTCTAATTGTTCTAGTACAAATTCATTCTCTGTCTTGTCCACTGGAGTCTCTAGTATTTCTTTCATGCTACGCTCTTCGTTAGACTGTCCACATGGAGCTGTGGTTGATCCTTGTATATTTGAGCGCCTAGAAGCCCATTGAATTAATGCTTGCTCCAGTTGTTAAACGGTTGTTTGAAATTTAATTACTGTTTCTTTGAGGTGATCCTCTGCTTGGCAGTTTGCTGGACATGATACAAAGGGAAGTGGTGATGATTGGGAACGATTGGATTGGTATTGGGGCAAGGAAGGATAATATGGTGGCGAATGGTGAAGAGAAGCTTGTGATTGTGGCGGTTCGAGGTTATGTTGAAAGGACGGTCTATATGTACGGGGTGGGGCTTGTTGGTAGTTACAAGGTTGTCCACCATGTCTTTCAGCTGGGTATGCACGGTAGAATGGTCTTTGTCCAGGATATCTTGGAGGGTGTTGTTGCCAAAGAGGTTGATTAGATCCTATTGGTTCCATCCATCCTTGATTGGTTTGACCTTGATGCACATTCCTGCTGTAACTTCTATTTCCTTTAATAATATTAGAACCAAACTCAAAGCGAGAGGAGTGAGAGTTCATAGTAGCAAATAAAGGTAAAAAGGAAAAATAAAAATAAAAATAAATAAGCAAGCAAAAGAAAAGTATTTACAATAACCAATAATAAGGCACACATTAGCAGTTCCCCGGCAACGGCGCCATTTTGACGTTAGGATTTTTGCCAGTAAAGAATTTCATAAAAACAGTCGCGTTGTAGATATAGTCTCTAAACCGACAGAAATCCCTTCGTACAAACGTTTTGGTTGTCACAAGTAACAAACCCCTTTTAAAATTGATAACCGAGTATTAAACCTCGGGTCGTCTTCTCAAGGAACTGCGAGGAAGGTATGTTCTTATTATTGGTTATGAGTTTGTAAATTGGGGTTTTGGAAGTAAGGTGGGAATATGTTATATGACAAATAATTTAAATGGTAATTAAAAATGAATAAATACTGTAAAGAGAACTTTTGGGCAAGGTATGAGAAATTGGAGGTCCAACGTAGTTATCTCTCTCTCAACTATAAGGAAAGTTGAATCTAAACTCCACTTGGTCAACCTTTACTAAAGCAAAGGAAAGTCAAGGGACTAATTAAATTGAACGTTGAATCCTATTTATTTTCTAAGAAAAGGTTGGGATTACTTAAGTTCAGCTCAATTAGCAAGATAACGATTATCAAATATGTTGAGTTTAATAACTGTTGAGTTACTGATTTCTTAACCAAAACCAAAAGGGGAAAAAGTAAAATTGCTAGAATAATAGAGGTGAACTTAGATGGAAGGCAATAGTAACTTAAATCAAAGAGAACAATCTTAACTGAAAATACTTCAAATATCATTAATTCAAAATAGAGATCTGTAACATGGAATAATTCATAAATTAATTCAAATATTAAAAGCAAATAAATAAATAAAAGTAAACTGAAAATAAAAGAACATTAAACCTGGATCCAGAGTTACTCTCAAAACAAGAAGAAATCCTAAATCCTAAAGAGAGAGAGAGAATCTCTCTCTAAACTAAATCTAAATCATGAAAACTAGAAATTGGCGAGCTCTCTCTGAATGGATGCATTCCTCCACTTTATAACCTCTAATCTATGCTGTCTGTGCTTAGATCTGGGCCAAAAAGGGCTTCAGAAATCCTGGGGGCGTATTCTGTGAATTCTGATACGTGGCCTCTGTCACGCGTCCGCGTGGGTCACGCGGCCGCGTCGTTTGGAGCTTTTCCTTGCCATGCGGTCGTGTCGGTCACGCGTCCGCGTCGTGGGTGTTCTACTTGAGGCGCGCGGTCGCGTCAGTCATGCGGCCGCGTCGCTGCTTCTTCGCTTCTGGCACGCGATCGCGTCGTCCATGCGATCGCGTGGATACCAGTTTCCTTAAAGCTTCATTTTGCCTTCTCCTTCCATTTTTGTATGTTTCCTTTTTCATCCTTTAAGTCATTCAGCCTTAGAAAACCTGAGACTACTCAACACACTAATCATGGCATCGAATGGAAATAAAGGTAATTAAAACAATTAATTTTAAAGCTTAGGAAACATGTTTTTCACAATATGACATAATAAGGAAGGGAAAGTAAAATCATGCAATTAATGTGAATAAGTAGGTGAAGGATTGAATAAATCACTCAAATTAAGCACAAAAGAACTCATGAAATATGGGTTTATCAGTTATCCTCATGACTTCATCATTGGTGATCCCTCTCAAGGAATAACAACAAGATCCTCCACCAAAAGGCAAACCGAACCTAGCAACTTCGCTCTCTTGTCACAAATGGAGCCCAACAATGTCAAACAAGCTCTTGAAGATCCATCATGGGTCAAGGCCATGCAAGAGGAGCTTGCTCAATTTGACAAAAATGAGGTTTGGACACTAGTACCTCATCCGAATGGTAAGAAGGTAACGGGTACTAAGTGGGTGTTTAAAAATAAACTTGGTGAGGATGGACAAGTTGTTCGTAACAAGGCTAGATTAGTGGCCCAAGGTTACGATCAAGAAGAGGGTATTGATTTTGATGAGTCTTTTGCTCCGGTAGCTAGAATGGAAGCAATTAGGTTGCTCCTTGCCTATGCTGCCTATAAGGGCTTCAAAATGTTTCAAATGGATGTTAAATGTGCTTTCCTTAATGGCTTTATTGATAGAGAAGTGTATGTGGCTCAACCCCCCGGTTTTGAACATAAAGATTTTCCAAATTATGTCTTCAAACTTTCAAAGGCTCTTTATGGTCTTAGGCAAGCTCCAAGAGCTTGGTATGAGAGGCTTAGTGCCTTCTTGTTGGAAAACCATTTTCAAAGGGGTACCACAGACACTACTTTATTCATTAAAGCATCTAATGATGATATACTTCTTGTTCAAGTTTATGTGGATGACATTGTGTTTGGATCGGCCAATGAGTCCTTTTGTGAAGAGTTTGGAAAACTCATGACTAGTGAGTTTGAAATGAGTTTAATGGGAGAGATAACTTTCTTTCTTGGCCTCCAAATTAAACAAACTCCTAGTGGCACTTTTATTCACCAAGGCAAGTATGCAAAAGAATTGATAAAGAAATTTGGGCTAGAAAATTCCAAACCAATGGGAACACCAATGCATCCTAACACTAAACTTGAAAAGGATGATGATGGTGTAGATGTGGATGAGACATGGTATAGGGGAATGATCGGCTCACTAATGTATCTTACTTCCTCTAGACCGGATATTGTTCAAAGTGTGGGTGTATGTTCAAGATTTCAATCTCACCCAAAAGAATCCCATTTATCGGCCGTTAAACGCATCATTAGATATATTAAGGGAACATGTGATTATGGTTTATGGTATCCTAAATCTGATGATTTTTGTGCAGTAGGGTTTTGTGATGCAGATTATGCGGGAGATAGAGTGGATAGAAGGAGTACTTCCGGCATGTGTTGCTTCCTTGGAAGCTCACTCAACATGTGGTCAAGCAAAAAACAAGCCACAGTGGCTCTATCCACAGCTGAAGCAGAATATATTTCCGCATCTGCATGTTGCTCTCAATTAATTTGGTTAAAAACACAATTGGAAGATTACAAATTAAAAATCAATAGTATACCCTTATTTTGTGATAATATGAGTGCTATAAACATTTCAAAAAATCCTGTTCTGCACTCAAGAATTAAGCACATTGAGATAAAATATCATTTCACTAGAGAACATGTGCAAAAGGGTACTATTGATATTCAATTTGTAAAATCTGAAGACCAAATTACTGATATTTTTACAGAACCCCTCTGTGAAGACAAATTCTGTACCTTGAGAAAAAGTTTGGGAATGTTTGATTTAAGTTCTGTTGAAAATTTTTAAAACTCTGATTCTATTCAATTTTATCTCGTAGGTTTGGACGAGATAAAATTGCATGCTTGTTGGAGGAGCTATGATTAACGGGGAGACTGTGCAGAAATAAATTCCAATAGGCCCCACAAAATCTGTTGACCCCACTATGACTGTTTTGTTAGTTCCTCACCTTTTTTGAAAATCAAATCTCAAAAGTTGTCCTATCATATCTAGTTGAAAGAGGGATAATGTCAAATCAAATCTTTCTTTTTTCATCTAATCCCTTGATTTAAGGCAACAACTTTTCAGTTTTAGATTTCAAAAAATTAAAAGGGAAATCATTTTTTGGTAATAACCACCACATAATGGTCATTAACCGTCCACTAATGGTCATTACTTCCACCATATTCTCTCTCCAAACCTCATTTAATGTGTCACCAACCTTGATTCTCTCTCCCTCAAGTCGGTTATTCCATTAACCTTTCATATTTCATTCCTCCATTACCATGAAAAAGAAAACCGCGCCAAGAAAGAGTGAAAGAATCCTTCTTTCTCAAAAACCATCACCACCCCAAACTCACACTCACATCCACATACATTCTACTTCCTCATCCTCTCCCTCGCCACCAACCAAATAGACCGAAGCCATGAGAAGAAAGGTAGTGGCACAAAAGAGTTCCGGAAGAAGAAGAAGTGGGAAGTTTAAGGAGCCCCAAGTGGAAGAAGAGCAAGAATCTCATACTTCTCCCATTCCTTCACCTCCACCCTCATCACCGAAGAGGACTACCCCCGAAAAAAGCTCACAGAAAAATCAGGAGTTTGCACTCAATGACACGACTGAACCTCCAAACTTGGAATCCATGGAATTCAGAGACAAGTATGGCAAGACTTACTCCCACTTTGATCCAAGCAGATTGAACTCTTGCACCTCTTTTGAGTTTCACAAAGAGGTTATGGAGAAGCGTCATTTGTGCACAACCTATCTTGTTAGCCTCGAAAATCTCAACAACAAGGGCATCAACATCTCCTCTCTATTTGAACTCCTCAACTGGAAGCCTTTGCTCCTCATCAAGAAACCAGTCTACCCTGGTCTTGTTCGAGAGTTTTATGCCAATATACGACTCATTGACGGTACCCTTCATTCCTATGTCAAAAGGGTTCAAATAGCCCTTGATGCTGAGACAATTGGAGCGGCCCTGGGCTTCAAGGATGAAGGACCACGAGCATACATGGTGGAAAAATGGGACACACAAGTTGGCGTTTCACACAAAACTGTTCTCCAGCACATTTGCGAGAACCTTTCTGGATTGCATGGCACCATCCCAACCCACAAAGCTCTAGGACCAGTCAATTCCCTGCTTCACCAAATCATCACCCATATTCTAACTCCCCAAAGTGGCTCACACAATCGAGTAACATTTTCTGACTATCTCATATTATTTGCTTTGGTTACCTCTACCCCTATCTCCTTTGATTATATTATGATTAGGCACATGTGGGATTCTGTTAGAAGCACCAGAAAGGCTAACCTGCCTTATGGTATGTTTTTAACTAGAATTTTTGAGTACTTTAAAGTTGATTTGTTAAATGAGACTGTAGAAAACAAGGTGTCTTCAATCAGAGGAGGAGGAGCGACTAAGGAAACCAAAGGGCGAAAATCTGCTGCATCGGATAGTGATTATGAAGGCAGGCCAGAATCTTCCAAAACAATCAAGTCCATCAAACAGATTTTGGGAGAATTTTCGAACATGGCAGACATGATGTTTTGATCCCACAAAGAGGCCCGCAAGCAAGCTTATGAGAGTGAGAAAGCTTGGAAAAATTGCAAAGAAAGGGTCAATCTGATGATGGAACATTTTAAAGAAGACTTGGGAGATGATAGTGAAGGAGACGCTGAGGAAGAAGATATTAATTTCTCTGATGATTAGTGACTGTTTCTTTTTTTTTCTATTTGATATTGGCTCTATTAGACTCAATCTGTTTTTTTTTGTTTGTATGAGCATGACTTGATACTCACTGCTCTAGGATAATCTCTAGGATACTTTGATATACTTTTGCTACTTTATCTTGAATATTTTGCTATGTTAATCATGTTTTGTGCAGGTGCCCCCATGATGACAAAAGGGGGAGGAAATTTAGTTTCCAAAATTGAAATTGGAAAACAAATAAAAACAGGGGATGAAATTTTCAAATTGAAAATTCATGATCACCTTTGTTCAAAGAATGCATGTTGTTATTGCATTTACTATGGTTGCTGCTTAAATTGCATTTGGTTTATCATGATTAGTTAATTCTCATTTGGCATTTGGTTTATAATGATGCTTGATTTATTTTGATGCCTAGCTGTTGATTCATCATTGATAAACTTGTTGGATTGAAAACTTATTTTTGGCAGTTCCTTTAAATTGTGTAATGTATTACAGCTGCCTTGTTTTGTTACTCAAATATTTTTCCATCATGGTGTTTTGCTCTGATATCCTAAACAGGAAAATGTTTGAAAAATATTTGGATACCTTTTTGAGCAGAAAATCAGGTTATGATATCAAATGAGTTTTGATTATCAATTTAAAATTGCTCATAAATCAAGCATTTAACATCATGAATATATATGCTAAATAACATTGTTACTTGAAGCTTGATTTTAATGTTACAGGTTAGTGCTTCCCTTGGTAAAATAGCATACATTGAGGGGGAGCCATGTGACATTTAGAAAGGGGGAGAAATTCAAAATCAAAGGGAGTATTCTTTACTCAATCTCTAAATTTCTTTCCATTTCAATTTTAATAATGTTTGTCATCAAGGGGGAGATTGATGAGTTTGGAAAACTCTTACTTAATTTTGATGATGAACAAACATTATTAAAATATTTAATTACAAAATTATTAATTTGATCTTAATTCATATTTACTTAATTAATAATTTTGTTGTGCAGATTTTATATTGGGCCGAAAAATGAGTTTCTGGTTTAAGCCCAATAATCAGCCTTGCTGCATGTTTTATATTGAGTGGCTGAATTTTTATATTGATGGGCCGATCTCAATATTGTTACAACCAAGCCCATGGTTAATTTTTATGAAAGTTCCCTGCTTGATCTGAAACAAAATCCATCAGAAAAGCAAATGTAAACTAGTTGGGCCAGTTTTAATTTTAATGCTACAAAGCCCAAATCTTATTGTTGATGAATGCTTCCAAACTTGGTCTGAAACCAAGATAAAATGAAAGCAAAATGCTTCCAACGGATCCAAGCTTTTAACCATGTGATGGATTTCAAAATCTATTACATTGTTAATTAATGCATGGGAAATATGAGAGAGAAAAGTTCAGCTGAATTGATTGATGGCCATAATGACTATACGCCACTCTAAGCTAGGGAAGTAAAAGCAACTTTTACCAACAAAGTGGTTTATCACATTGAATTGCTTTTCTTCTAAGTTGTTTATTCTCTCTCATCTTTTTCTTGTTTCTCCTTCGGTCCTTGTCCATGAAGCTATGGACGCTATGCTCATCAACAAAGAAAAAGAAGAAGTTGCATGCATCAAGACCATTGAGTTGATGGCACGAAAAAAAAAGAAAAGTCTTGTCGCTAAGGACGAGACAAAAAGAAAAGTCTCTTGGCTAAGGACGAGACAAAAAGAAAAGTCTCTTGGCTAAGGACGAGACAAAAGAAAAAGTCTCGTGCGCAGTGATGAGATAAAAAGACCAAAAGTTTCCAGAATTGGTCCAACAAGTCAGCAAGTGCAATCAAGCAAAAAAGGGGGCTAAGATTCAACCCCCCCTTCTCTTAGCCACTGAAACCATCACATATGAACCTAAAAAAACTTTAAAGAAAAATAAAATAAAATTAAGGAATTAAAAGAAATATAAATAATTAATTAAGGTTGTGTTGCCTCCCAATAAGCGCTCCTTTAACGTCACTAGCTTGACAGTTAGCTCCTTAAGGCCTTGGTGTGGAATTTATAACCCACACTTACTAACCGGCAAGTGCACCGGGTCGTACCAAGTAATACCTTACGTGAGTAAGGGTCGATCCCACGAGGATTGATGGATTAAGCAACAATAGTATTTGATAAGATTAGTTAGGCAAGCAGAAAAGAGTGTTTTGGTATTCAAAGAGCATTAAACACAGACAAATAAATAAGTTGGGAATAATATAACGACAAGATAGTTAAGGTTTCAGAATTATCTATTTTTCCGAATTAAATTTTTTATTACTAACTAATTTAATCATGCAAGATATAATTTCATGGAAAACTATATGTGACTAGGCCCTAATTCCTTAGACCTTCCTAGTCTCCTCTAAAATTCATTAACTGCCAATTCCTTGGTCAGTTAATTCCAATTAGAGGGTAAAAATCAATTTTCAGTTTATATGCCACAAAAATTCTAATTACCCAAAAATAAGGGGATTATATGTCACGTATCCCATTAAATCCAAATAATTAAAATTTAGGATAATATGTTTTCAAGCTATTGTTCAAGTAAAGAGCTTTTCCAAGTTTTACAAGAACTCAATTAGAACATGGGTCATACTTCCGTTCCACCCATATTCATAAAATAAAGAGTGAAAACAATTATTGAAATATAAATCAAAGCATGGAATAAATTAGAAAGATCAAACGAATTAATCCATTACAAATAGACAGAGCTCTTAACCTTAACAATGGAGGATTAGTTGCTCATGGTTCAAAGAAGAAAAATAAGGGTTCTGGTAACAATCTGATAAAAAAAATGGTCCTGTCTAAATGTACCGAGTTTCTATTTATTACTAATCCTAATAAGTTTTAAAATCAAAAATTAAAAAATAATATCTTTTCCTAAAAGATAAGATTTGAATTTAAATTCGAATTAATTAATAGATTTTCAGTTGATGGTTAGGGACCACTTGCTTTGTTCATTCTGCAGCTTCTAATCTGTGTTTTCTGGGCTGGAAAGTGGGTCAAAACAGCCTAAAATTCGTAACCAGCGTCATTTGTAATTTTGCAGATCGCGCATGTGACGCGTCCGCGTCGTCCACGCGCTCGCGTCATTTGTGCATATTCCAGTTCACGAGTTCGTGTCAGGCACGCGATCGCGTCATTGCAATTTCTCCATTCCGCGCGGTCGCGTAAGCCATGTGTCCGCGTCGGTCTTCGCTGGGCATCTCTTTGGTTTCTTCTTCTTTTCTGCAGAAACTTCATCAAATCCATCCGAATGCTACCTAAAATAAATAAAATTGCACAAAACTCAAAATAGCATCCATAGTGGCTAAAATATAATTAATTCTCAATTAAACTCAACAATTTAGATGCAAATTTAAACTTAAACTGTTGCTTGTCCTCAAGCAACCAAAACTAATATAGGTTTAGGATGTGAATTTGCATGAGAATGAGAGTTCGATTAAGCTCATGTCTCTTTTTATAGTGGGGTTTATAACTGTAATCCTAAATAGGTTTGGCATCTCACTCTCCTTTGAATCAAGAATGTTATTGTTATTCGGAATTAGAATCCGGATAATATTATGAATTCTCTGATCTTTACATTTCAGTTTAATCCTTGAACACAGTAACATTTACTTTAATTTATTTTTCTTTGGTGCTTTGCACCTTGAGCCTAGCCGTGACTTTAAATGTTTTGTCTCAAGCTTTACTTGACACAGAAACACCACAAGCACTTAACTGGGGAACTCTCTTTGAGTTCTAGTTTTTCTTTTAATTACTCCCAGACAGTGGTGCTCAAAGCCTTTGGCATACTCTGTTAAATGTAATTGATCTCAACTCTAGGTGTTCTGTCTCAAGGATTACTTGACACAATCACACCACAAGTATATGACTAGGGAAACAACTCTTTGAGCTTTTAATCATGTCTGACCTCCCTAGTCATTGATGCTCAGAGCCTTGGACCTTGTTTTTATTTTTTTATTTTTTTTCGCTGTTTCTTTTGCTTCAAGGATTAAATTTTTGTTTATTTCAGAGAAGTCATAATAATTCTCTAAATTCCTATTCCTTATACATCAACATCCCTTGATTCAAATTCAAATATGCACTGTTCATATCATGCATTTAAAAATCACAGAAAATACCACCACATTTAAGTAAATAAGACTATTCTTAGAATTAAACTCAATTTCTCATGCAATACATCATTTTTTTTCTTTTCTTTTTAGATTCAAGTTCAGTGAGTGGTACATGAAATATCTTTTTAGCATTAAAGAAATTTAAAAAAAATCCTAGGATTCTAACTAATAAAAGATCATGCAACAGACAAAATAAAATAGCAGAAAACCGGAACATAACATAGAAAAAGAAGGAGGAATAAAAACGAAAGGAACTCAACCACCTTAGTTATCCTAGCGGTCGCTTTATTCTTCAGGTTGCGCTCCTTCGTGAAGATGATTCGCCTCCCTTTTGTGCCAGAAAACCAATAAGCGCAGCGTCAACACCGAACTTAAAGGTTTGCTTGTCCTCAAGCAAAGAAGAACTTTCCAAAACGACGCAGAAGCGTCAGGCACGCGATCGCGTGCCCTGGATTTTATGCTATTTGCGCGAAGCCAGCAGCGTGCCCACGCGATTTTCTGTTCGCATGGCTTGGGATGCCTATTTTCATACGACGCGATCGCGTCGTTCACGCTAACGCGTGGATGGCCTTTTGTGCAATCGACACGATCGCATCGGTCACGCGTCCGCGTGACCAATTCTGTGCGTTTAGCATAACTCTTGCCCCAAGCCAGCACAACTCTCTGCCCAAACACTCTTTTACGTCGGTTTCGCAGGTCACGCGTCCGCGTCAGTGACGCGGCCGCGTGGATGGCAAAAAATCACAAGCGACGCGAATGCGTGGGGCACGCAATCGCGTGGGCTTCTTTGTGCAAAATGCTCCATTCTCGCGCCACTCCCGCGCAACTCTCTGTCAAATTTTTTTTCACACACATCCATCTGACGCGAACGTGTCAGCGACGCTTTCGCGTCGTGTGTGCGTTTTTTTTTTTTTTGAAATATAGCTTGAGGTGTTCGGTTCTTTCGCGCCACTCGTGTGTGCATGATTAGAAAATTAGTAAGAACTCAATAAAAATAAAATAACTAAGAGAAATTACTACGAAAAATAGTGAAGGATACGAAATTATCGGGTTGCCTCCCGACAAGCGCTTCTTTAACGTCACTAGCTTGACGTTCAGTTCTGCTAGTTCAGCAGATGAGTGGACCTCTGGCGGTCAATCTCGCCTCCAAGATAATGCTTCAACCTCTGGCCATTCACGGTAAATTTTCTGTCAGAATTTTCTTCTTGTATTTCCACATGACCATATGGTGAGGCTCTGGTAACCACAAACGGCCCTGATCACCGGGACTTCAGCTTCCCGGGAAAGAATTTGAGCCTTGAATTATATAGAAGAACTCTTTGTCTTGGCTCAAAGACTCTGATGGCAATCTTTTTGTCATGCAGTAACTTGGTTCTTTCCTTATAGAGCTGGGCATTCTCATAGGCTGAATATCTAAATTCATCAAGCTCATTCAACTGAAGCATTCGCTTAATTCCTGCAACTTCTGAATCAAGATTCAGATACCTAACTGCCCAATAAGCCTTGTGCTCCAGCTGAACTAGTAAGTGACAGGATTTGCCATAGACTAACTGATAGGGCGACATGCCAATTGGAGTCTTGTATGCTGTTCGGTATACCCAGAGAGCATCATCAAGCTTCCTAGACCAGTCCTTTCTTGAAACGCTGACGGTCTTCTCCAGAATCCTCTTAGGCTCCCTGTTAGAAACTTCAACCTGTCCACTTGTCTGAGGGTGATAGGGGGTTGCCACTTTATGACGGACTCCATATCTATGCAGAAGAGAGTCTAGCTGTCTGTTACAGAAGTGACTTCCTCCATCACTAATGAGTGTCCTTGGGATGCCAAACCGGCTAAAGATATACCTCTGAAGAAAGCCCATTACCACCTTGGCATCATTGGTGGGCAAAGCCACAGCTTCCACCCGTTTGGACACATAGTCCACTGCCACTAGGATATAGTTGTTTGAATGTGAGGGTGGAAAAGGTCCCATGAAATCAATACCCCACACATCAAACAACTCAACCTCAAGAAGTCCCTGCAGTGGCATTTCATGGTTGGCAGGGAGATTTGAAGCTTTTTCACATCTGCCACAGTGCTTTACAAATGCTCTTGAGTCCCTGAAGAGAGTCGGCCAGTAAAACCCGCTCTGAAGGACTTTTGTAGCTGTCCTCTCACCACCAAAGTGGCCTCCATAATCAGACCCATGACAGTGCCAAAGAATCTGCTGCTTTTTTCCTCATCTGGGACACATCTCCGGATTATTCCATCTGAGCACCTTTTAAAAAGGTATGGTTCTTCCCAAATGTAGTACTTTGCATCAGTCAATAGCTTTTTCACTTGTTGCCTACTGTACTCTCTTGGGATAAAATTCATGGCTTTGTAATTTGCAATGTCTGCAAACCATGGTGCCTGCTGAATGAGGAACAATTGTTCATCCGGAAATGTCTCAGTCACAGCTGTGGGTGGTTGTTCTCCTGCTTCAGGCTCAATTCTAGAAAGATGGTCAGCTACTTGATTTTCTGACCCTTTCCTGTCTTTTATCTCAATATCAAACTCCTGAAGGAGTAACACCCATCTGATTAATCTGGGTTTAGAATCCTGTTTGGTTAGAAGGTACTTCAACGCAGCATGGTCAGTATAAACAATAACCTTAGAACCAAGTAAATAGGACCTAAACTTATTAACAGCATACACAACAGCTAATAATTCCTTTTTTGTAGTTGTGTAATTCTTTTGAGCATCATTTAACACACGACTGGCATAATAGATGACATGTACAAGCTTGCCATGCCTCTGTCCTAAAATGGCTCCTATAGCAAAATCACTAGCATCACACATTAATTCAAATGGTAAATCCCAGTCAGGGGGAGCTATAATGGGAGCAGAGGTAAGGTTTGCCTTCAGAGTTTCAAAAGCATGCAGACAATCAGAATTAAAGACAAAAGGAACATCAACAACCAACAAGTTGCTCAATGGTTTAGCAATTTTAGAAAAATCCTTTATAAATCTTCTATAAAATCCTGCATGACCCAAGAAACTCCTAATTGCCTTAACATTAGTTGGTGGTGGTAATTTTTCAATTACCTCCACCTTTGCTTTATCAACCTCAATACCCTTACTTGAAATCCGGTGTCCAAGAACAATGCCTTCTGTAACCATAAAATGACATTTTTCCCAATTTAAAACAAGGTTTGATTCTTGACACCGTTTCAAGACAAGAGATAAATGTTTAAGGCAGGATTCAAAAGAATTACCAAAAATAAAAAAGTCATCCATAAATATCTCAATAAACTTTTCAACCATATCAGAAAAAATTGAAAGCATACACCTCTGAAAAGTTGCTGGAGCATTGCAAAGTCCAAATGGCATTCTCCTGTAGGCAAATACTCCAAAGGGGCATGTGGATGCTGTCTTCTCTTGATCTTGAGGGTCCACTGCAATTTGATTATATCCAGAATATCCATCTAGAAAATAATAAAAGGCATGACCAGCTAACCTCTCAAGCATCTGATCAATGAAAGGGAGGGGGAAATGATCCTTCCTTGTAGCAGTGTTGAGCCTCTTGTAATCTATGCACATTCTCCATCTTATGACTGTTCTTGTAGGAATAAGTTCATTCTTTTCATTCTTGATCACTGTCATCCCGCCTTTTTTGGGAACTACCTGCATAGGACTTACCCAAGGACTGTCAGAAATAGGGTAAATAATACCTGCTTTCCATAGTTTCATTACCTCTTTTTGGACCACCTCTTTCATAGTTGGATTGAGTCTCCTTTGTGGTTGCACAACTGGTTTGGCTTCATCTTCAAGAAGAATCTTGTGCATACACTTAGTTGGACTAATCCCCTTCAAGTCACTAATGATCCACCCAAGAGCTGTTTTATGACTCTTGAGCACTGAAACAAGCGCCTCTTCCTCTTCAGGTTTCAGAGAAGAGCTAATAATCACTGGATATGAATCATTTCCACCCAAGAACACATATTTCAGGGAAGGAGGTAAGGGTTTGAGCTCAAGCTTGGGGGCTTCCTCCTCCTTGCTTGGCGTGTTCATCAGCTTCTTTTGGGGTGGTGAATCATCAACTTCAACTAATTCATACTCAGAAATAGGATCCAGAACATCATCGAGTACCTCAGATTCCAGTACTTCTTGAACAAGTGGTTCGATAACATCTATTTTCATGCACCCCTCAGAATCATTAGGGTGCTTGAAAGCTTCAATAAAAAGGGTCTACCAAGTATAATAGAGGGTTTTACCTCCTCTTCCATGTCTAATATAACAAAGTCAACAGGGAAGATAAATGGTCCTACTTTAACAAGTAAATCTTCAACCACACCCACAGGTAATTTAATAGAAAGATCAGCAAGTTGAAGAGAAATACGAGTAGGTTTTACCTCCTCAATTTGAAGCTTTTTTCATCACTGAAAGTGCATGAGGTTGATGCTAGCTCCAAGATCACATAAAGCTCTCTGAATGCCGACTTCTCCAATGGTGCAAGGAATGACAAAGCTTCCTGGGTCTGGCATTTTCTCAGGAAGGGTGTGTTGAATAATTGCATTGCATTCCTTAGTTAATACCACGGTTTCTTGCTCCTTCCAATTCCTCTTGTGGGTCAACAATTCTTTCATAAATTTGGCATAGAGAGGCATTTGCTCCAGAGCCTCTGCAAAAGGGATGTTGATCTGCAGCTTCTTGAAGACATCTAAAAATTTAGAGAATTGCTTTTCCTTGGACGCTTTCTGAAGCCTCTGAGGATATGGCATTTTTGGCTTATATTCAGGAGCCTTTGGTAAGGCGGGATAGTTGTCAAGAGAGTCAGGAAACGGGTTGTCTGCACGCTTAGGAGGGGCGTGTTCTACCTCTTCATTCTTCTCCTCTCGAGCTTCTCCTTCAACTGGATCTTCATTGACCTTGGTCTCAGAACCAGCTACCTTACCACTTCTCAATTGAATGGCCTTGCAATCTTCTCTTAGGTTCACCACTGTATCACCAGGGAATGTATTTGGAGACCTTTCAGGTAATTGCTTGCTCATTTGACCCATTTGCACCTCCAGGTTTCTAATGGAGGCCCTGGTTTCTTGCATGAAACTCATCATCATTTCCCATTTAGAATCTTCTTAGGATTTAGAATTTGCCTGCTGAGGTGGTTGTTGTTGCTGAGACTGAAATTGGCGGTTATTATAGTTGTTCTGTTGAAAATCGCCTTGAGGATTATTGTTGAAGTTTTGAGGTCTCTGAGGTTGATCTCTCCACCCAAAATTTGGGTGATTCCTCCACCCCTGATTGTATGTCTTAGAATATGGATCATTGTTGGGATTTTTAGGACCACTCCCCATGTAATTCACCTGTACAGAAGAATATTGAGCATAATCATAATTATCATTTTGCATAAAATTACCTGCCATGTCATAAGAGACTTCCTGTGTTAGATTTTGGTTGTTGATAGCTGAGACTTGCATGCCACCCATCTGTTGAGTAAGTAGATTTATTTGCTGAGGCATCAGCTTGTTCTGAGCAAGAAGAGCATTAACAGCTTCTACTTCCAACACACCTCTCTTCTGAGGGGTCTTAGAGTTCACAGGATTCCTGTTAGATGAGTATAAATATTGGTTGCTTGCAACCAATTCAATCAGCTCAATAGTCTCCTCTGGTGTCTTCTTCTTGTGCAATGAACCACCTGCAGAAGTGTCTAGGCTCATGTTGGACATCTCACCCAAGCCTTCATAAAAGATATCCAGTTGGGTCCATTTGGAAAATATGTCTGGAGGGCATTGCCTAGTTAGTAGCTTGTATCTCTCCCAAGCTTCATACAGAGTTTCACCATCCTTCTGTCTGAAGGTCTGAACCTCCAACCTAAGCTTAGTCAGCTTCTTAGGTGGGAAAAATTTTGTGAGAAACTCAGTAACAACCTTGTCCCAAGTATCCAAACTCTCCTTTGGTTGGGAATCTAGCCATAGCTTTGCTTTATCTCTCAGAGCAAACGGAAAAAGCATGAGTCTGTACACCTTTGGATTCACTCCATTTGTCTTTACAGTATCACATATCTGCAGAAAATCAGATATGAACTGATTTGGATCTTCATGAGGAAGTCCGTGATACTGGCAATTTTGTTGCACCAAGATGACCAATTGTGGCTTCAACTCAAATTTGTTTGCATTTATAGGAGGCACCACAATACTTTTTCCATAAAGATCTGCAGTAGGGGCAGAATAAGAGCCAAGCACTCTCCTCTGTTGATCATCCCCATTCGGATTTACCACATTGGCATTAGCATTATTATTTGCCATAGTGGATTCTGCAGCCTTGCAAAGTCTTGCTTGTTGTAAATGCCGCCTGAAAGTCCTTTCAGGTTCAGGATCAAAGCCTAAGAGATGTTCTTTGTCTCTGTTCCTGCGCATAAACAAACAGAACACAAGAAAGAATGGGAATCTCTACGTCAGAGTGTAGAGAATTCCTAGTGAGGTAACCTGTGTAAAGAGATTAAAATATTGAATAAAATAAATAGAAGAATAATAAATAGGTAACACCAAACTTAATTTCAGAAATTAAGAGAAATATTGATCCTATTTATTTATTTTTTAAAAAAAAATTTTGAAAAATAATAAAATAATTTTTAATTAAAATTGAAATTAAAACGCCTAATCTAAACAATCAAACAATTAATAGTTGTTAATCACAGTCAATCCCCAGGCAACGGAGCCAAAAACTTGGTGTGGAATTTATAACCCACACTTACTAACCGGCAAGTGCACCGGGTCGTACCAAGTAATACCTTACGTGAGTAAGGGTCGATCCCACGAGGATTGATGGATTAAGCAACAATAGTATTTGATAAGATTAGTTAGGCAAGCAGAAAAGGGTGTTTTGGTATTCAAAGAGCATTAAACACAGACAAATAAATAAGTTGGGAATAATATAACGAGAAGATAGTTAAGGTTTCAGAGTTATCTATTTTTCCGAATTAAATTTTTTATTACTAACTAATTTAATCATGCAAGATATAATTTCATGGCAAACTATATGTGACTAGGTCCTAATTCCTTAGACCTTCCTAGTCTCCTCTAAAATTCATTAACTGCCAATTCCTTGGTCAGTTAATTCCAATTAGAGGGTAAAAATCAATTTTCAGTTTATATGCCACAAAAATTCTAATTACCCAAAAATAAGGGGATTATATGTCACGTATCCCATTAAATCCAAATAATTAAAATTTAGGATAATATGTTTTCAAGCTGTTGTTCAAGTAAAGACTTTTTCCAAGTTTTACAAGAACTCAATTAGAACATGGGTCATACTTCCGTTCCACCCATATTCATAAAATAAAGAGCGAAAAAAATTATTGAAATATAAATCAAAGCATGGAATAAATTAGAAAGATCAAACGAATTAATCCATTACAAATAGACAGAGCTCCTAACCTTAACAATGGAGGATTAGTTGCTCATGGTTCAAAGAAGAAAAATAAGGGTTCTGCTAACAATCTGATAAAAAAAATGGTCCTGTCTAAATGTACCGAGTTTCTATTTATTACTAATCCTAATAGGTTTTAAAATCAAAAATTAAAAAATAATATCTTTTCATAAAAGATAATATTTGAATTTAAATTCGAATTAATTAACAGATTATCAGTTGATGGTTGGGGACCACTTGCTTTGTCCATTCTGCAGCTTCTAATCTGTGTTTTCTGGGCTGGAAAGTGGGTCAAAATAGCCCAAAATTCGTAACCAGCGTCATTTGTAATTTTGCAGATCGCGCATGTGACGCGTCCGCGTCGTCCACGCGCTCGCGTCATTTGTGCATATTCCAGTTCACGCGTTCGCGTCATTGCAATTTCTCCATTCCGCGCGGTCGCGTGAGCCATGCGTCCGCGTCGGTCTTCACTGGGCATCTCTTTGGTTTCTTCTTCTTTTTTGCAGAAACTTCATCAAATCCATCCGAATGCTACCTAAAATAAATAAAATTGCACAAAACTCAAAATAGCATCCATAGTGGCTAAAATATAATTAATTCTCAATTAAACTCAACAATTTAGATGCAAATTCACTAAGAAAAGATAGATAAGATGCTCACGCATCAGGCCTTCTTTATACAGGTGTTTCTAATGATTTGGCAAATTGCTTGTCTTTTTCTGCCTTTTAGAGCTTCTAAAGGTATGGCAGCTTGCACAGATATTTCGGGGCCTTTGGCAGTGCATGATGAGAATCCAAGATAACTGAAAAAGGGGTTATCAGGGTATCTGGGGGATACATCCCTTGGATTGGCATTTATAGCTCCTCCCATCTCTGGGCATTGAACGCCTGAGCTACCCGCTCCTAGGCATTCAGCGCCACCAATGGTGCCTTGGGTTGTGGTGTTTTCATGCCCTGGTGTCTCCTCTGCATCCTGCGCCCTTTTGTTCTGAGGTTGGGTGTTCAGGGTTCTACCACTCCTTAGTTGAATTGCTTGGTACTCCTTCCTTATCTGTTCAAATATCTGCTGTTTGGACTGGTTCAACTGTGCTTCCATATTCTTGCTGAAGGCTCGGGTCTCCTGTAATACTTCTTGTAGGCTCAGTACTTGTTGTGTGAGAAAGCTCAGTTGCTAGGTTAAAGATTCATTTTGTTCAAGAATGGTGGGTTTAGTGGATATGACCTTGACTTCCCCCTTCATTAAGGTTTCACTGGATGAGTATAAATATTGATTATTGGCGACCATCTCAATGAGTTTATCTGCTTCTTCGGTCGTCTTCCTTATGTGTATTAAACCACCTGCAGAGTTATCCAGGGACATCTTGGCCATGTTCGAGAGTCCGTAATAGAAAATATCCAACTTAACCCAGTCTGAGAACATTTCAGTGGGGCATCGTCTGAGCATCAGCTTGTATCTTCCCCAAGCATCATGAAGAGACTCGCTTTATCCTTGTTTAAAGGTCTGAATATCCATTCTCAACTTACTTAGCTTCCTTGGAGGAAAGTATTGATTCAGAAACTTGTTCACTACTTTACTCCATGTGTTCAGGCTTGCTTTGGGTTGAGCATCCAACCATCTCTTTGCTTGATCTTTTACAGCAAATGGGAAAAGCAACAGCCTGTAGACGTTAGGGTCTACTCTGTTGGTCCTCACAATGTCACAGATCTGCAGAAAATTAGCGAGGAACTCATTGGGTTCTTCTTGTGGGAGTCCATGAAAGTGACAGTTCTCCTACACTAGAGTGATCAATTATGGGTTGAGCTCAAAATTTTCTACTTTGGTAGGAGGTACACAAATGCTCCTTCCATAGAAATTAAGAGTGGGAGCTGTGTAAGACCCCAAGGTTCTTCTGGGTTATGCATTCCTAATTGGATCTATAGTGATTTTAGTATTCCTGTACCAACAAGAGACAAAGAAAAGTTGGAGTCTCTATGTCAAGGTCTAAAGAGCTCCCAATGAGATATCCAAAAGAAATAAAATTAAAATAAAGTGTCCAATTAACAAGAAAATTCGAAACAAGAATGCAGGAATTAGTCTTTAAAGTTTTAAAATTAGACAAAAATTGTTTTTTTAAATCGAAAGTAAATAAATAAAAAAAATAACTAGAAATTTTGAAAATTTTTTAAAGAAATTAGAAAGAAAGGGGTTTAAAAATTTTTGAAATTCAAAAAGAAAGAGAAAACACTAAAGAAATACTAAACTTAAAATTTGAATTTAAATGAAAATAAGATAACTTAAAACAAATCTTTGAAAATAAAGAGAAAGATAAATAAGTTAAGTTCAAAAATTTAAGGAAAATAAATAAACTAGTAACCAAAATTAAAAAGAAAATCAAGATAAAATCAAAAATCAAGAGAAAGTCGAGAATCAAGGAAAAGATAAATAAGATAAAGATTTGAAAGTCAAGAAAAATAAGATTCGAAAATTAAAAAGGAAAGTTAATCAAACCAAAAAGAAAATCACTAAAGAGACACTAAACTTAAAATTTAAAATTAAATTAAAATAAGATAACAAGAAAATTTTGAAAATTAAAAG
Organism: Arachis hypogaea; assembly: GCF_003086295.3. Lineage (NCBI taxonomy): Eukaryota > Viridiplantae > Streptophyta > Magnoliopsida > Fabales > Fabaceae > Arachis > Arachis hypogaea. The sequence continues at coordinate 57,397,513 of NC_092042.1, read as the reverse complement.
GGAAAGATAAACAATATTAATTTTAAAAATTTGAAGAAAAAACAATAAAAGAAAACCAAACTTAAAAATTTTTAAATCAAATAAGAGAGAATAACTAAAACAATTCGAACAAAAAGAAAAAAAAAAGGAAAAGATAAACAAGATAGAAATTGAATGTTCAAGAAAGCAAACAAGATCAATTTTTGAAAATCAAGAAGAACAACAATTAAACAAAAACTAAAAAAATACCTGAACTAAGCAACAAGACAACTGGTAGTTGTCAATCACGAACAATCTCCGGCAACGGCGCCAAAAATTTGGTGCGCAAAATTAGAACTCGCACAACTTTACCGGTAAGTGCACCGGGTCGTCCAAGTGATACCTCAGATGAGTGAGGGTTGATCCCACAAGGATTGTTGGATTGAGCAAGTAATAGTCATCTTGCTAGACTTAGGTAGACGAAAAGTAAAGAGAATTGTTGTTGTTGTAGGCTTATAAATTAAGAAAGTAAAGAAAAGCAATTAAAGATTGTTAAAGAGCTAATATATAGAAGTACTTAAGGTTTCGGATATGCTTATCTTTCTTGATTAATACTTCATGTCGACTATTTAACAATAAATGATTCATTCTATGGCTAACTGTAAGTAATTAAATCCCAATTTCTTGGCAGTTTAATCTCTTCTGATTCTCATCAAAAGCCAGGGTCAATAATCATTTGATTTGAACGAGGGTGAAGCTCAGGATTTTAGTTTAGCGGCACAAAAACCTTAATTACCAAAAATTGACAGGATTTCATGTCACATATCCCAATCAGCCGCATGTAACCCTCAATTTAGGAGGAGTGTTTTTAAGCTGTAGCTCAAGCGACCTTGGTCAGAGTATCACAAGAGCTCGTGTAGAATCAGAGGTTATACTTCCATTCCAGCCCAGATTCATAGGACTAAGAATGAAAACAACACCTTAGAATTGAATCAAACATTAATTAAAAGAGAAGAGTAATAATATTAATCCATAGGAATAAGCAGAGCTCCTAACCTTAACCAGCAGGTTTAGTTACTCATACTTTATAGAGAAAACATAAAGAAGATTTGAGGTAATGTGTATATGATGATCTAAAACCTAAGTGATCTCCTCTTTAAATAGTAAATGCTAACCCTAAAAGATGTCAATTTAATTTAAGAATTACAAAAATAAAATAAGAGAAGCTTAAAGAGTGCTAAAATCCACTTTGGGGCCCACTTGATGAGTGTTTGGGCTGATGCCTGGTGTTCAACTCAGGTTCTATGCATTCAACTTGGAGAAGGGGGTGTGCTTGCTATTTTCTGCTCCCTGGATGGCAGGCAGTTTTGGGCGTTCAACTTGGGAGGTCAGTCTTTCTTGGGCGTTGGACACCCAGGCTTGGCGTTTAATGCCCGTTTTGGTAGTCATTCTGGAAGAGAAGTATAAACTATCATATATCGTTGGAAAGCTCTAAAAGTTAGCTTTCTAATGCCATTGAGATCGTATCAATTGGATCTCTATAGCTCAAGATATGTTTGTTGGACTGTATGAAGGTCAGAATTAATAGCATTTGCTATGCTTTCTTCGTCTCTGAACAAGATTCTGCCAAACTTGCCCAAAAATTACCTAAAATCATTGAAATAACACTAAAACTCAAAGTAGCATCTAAAGATGAATTTCGTACTGAAACATAGTAAAATTTAATACAATCTAACTAAAAACAACTAGAAAATGCAATTAAAATGGGTATAAGATGCTGACGCATCAAGGAGGAGGATACAAACACTTTTATCAGATTAGATTTTTATTGGAGTTACAGATCATAAGAAATCCTCCATGCACGACTTTGGCTATTTCTTTTTGGGAGAGAGAGAAATTTATGTCTTATATAATGTGTGATTAGTGAGTCATGTCACTTAATTAGGTGGAGAAGGCATGCGTCACGACACGTGGCGCATTAAGCGCAACGTGTTGCGTTTTTGAGCTACTAAGTCAGTGAAGTTAAATTTTTAAATATCTTAAAAGGTAATTAAGGTAATTAAACATAGTAAAAATTTAAATAAATGTCTTAACTAGTGGTATTTAATTAAAATAAGGATTAGATAAATTATTAATGTAAATGAGATTTGTAAAGCTGAACTTTTTCAATCTTTCGAGTCCAATATCAAGTGATCATCCTTTGTCAAATAAAATTAAACAATAACATAATATTAATATTACATTATTATTCTTTTTATTTAAAGATCGCAGAAAGAAAAATTTATCATAGACATTATGCGAAAAAAACGTAAAACTTGCATATGCAACTCTAATGCAAAAATCAGGATATTACAGTCACATCAGTACACCAGTAACTAAAATAGGTAACAGACTAACATCATACTTTTTTGTACCAATTTTAAACATATAATTGATACATAGAATCTCTTAGACAATTTTATGTACAACATTAATGTCAAAAACCACCTTAAAACTTAACTCTATTTAAAACCGTTAAAATTAAATTGTTGACTGAAAATATTTATTTATTTCTTTTTTTATCCTTAAACTCCATTATTCGAATCCCTTCTTTGCACACCCAAATCACTCTCTTCGTTTTCCTACATCTTTTCCAATTCCTATAACCACCAAAAAACGAAAAGAAAACAACAATGAGTTATATATGAGCCGAGATTAGCAAGACTTTTATTAAATTAGGCCAGAATAATTAATTTTATTTTTAATTAAAAGTCTATATAAAATATTAGTTAAAGCTGGATGATTTAATAATCAATTATAATAGGTAGCCATCCTAGTCCTAAACGTTATATTTGATTCGTTTTTCAAAAGGGCTATTCACACACTAAACTTAATTATTAAAATTGGATATATTTGTGTATAAAATATACGTATAATTTAATTTATTTTAATGTATATTTTATATTATTAATTAATTTTAATATACACCTAGTATTGTTGTTTTTTTAAATAACTTTTACTTTTCTTTCATATAAATGCAAGTTATACTAGAAACTAATAGCATCATGACATTTAAATTGAAACGAGAGATAATTGAAATTTCTAAATTACCTATTAAGATTAAAATATCACATGTTTGGTTAAACCAAACAACATCCAAGAAATGAAAATTTTACATCACCTAACAAATAGATAAATCTAAGAATCAAAATTCTCAATGACCAAAGGTTGACAATAGGTGTTCAAAAACCAAGAGATCAGAAAACAACACCACCTAACTCTGGAGGCGCAAGTTGCTGTGTTATAGTAGGGTTTGACAATCTTGAGATAAAATATTTGTGTCTTCGGTTAATGAATCCACCGTTACTTGGCACAAAATATGGTATTTCTTTTTCCCACCACGTAACTGCCATGTTGTGATTCCTGCATGAAATTGCATGGTTAAAGAAAACGTGACATGCGCTTTCTTGTTCACATTTGTCACGCTCTCTTGGACTTCTTTAGGTAGGCTATTATCTTTCAACTCTTTCAATTCTAACGTCATCGTCGTTGAGCTACAATGTTCTTGAAAGACAGTTGGAAATGCACCCGATGCGATTTCTTGTTGATTTTCCGAGAGGGAAATCTGCCCTTCTTTGTACAAAATCCCAGCTTTCGAATTCGGATTGTGGACTTGTAAAGTGATGTTGTATATTGGGTTGGTTCCATTCTGGAAACTAAACTGTTGGATTACGAATCTTGGATCCTTAGGCTTATTTAACATGATGTAAAAGCCAATTAAGAGGCAACCAATGCATAAAACAATGCCAATGTACATAACAATTCTTGCGTAGATCCAACATTGTCTCTTTCTACCGACTTTTGCAGTTGTTTTCTGATATTTCTCAGCGATTCGGGCATTTTCCGGAGGAGGTACACGGTAGACTTGGTCCCTAGGGACTTGGATAACGTAGGTTCCATTATTATTGATGTTTTCCAATTGGGGCTTGCAGAGTTGGTTTTGATTGGGGTCAACTTTAGGCGATTGCGGCGATGAAAATGATGGAGTCCGCTCCTCCATGGGAGTATGGGGAGCGGTGAGATGTGGAGAGGAAGGAGAAGGGATCGGAGGAGAGAGTAGTCAAAATTGTTTGCGTGGGAGGTAAAAGTGGGGTTTGTGCATGCTATGCACATTGCATGGAGTTGGAGAGGATGAGATTGGGAGAGAATTATGGGTTAAAAAATGTGAGATGGAGGTTTTGGAGAAAAAACAATTAAAGAAATGAAAAAAAGTGACATTGAGAAGATATCCCAATATTAGATTAAATTTAAGGATGTTTTTGTGTCCCAATTAATTTTTGTCACTTAACTCGTGGTTGAGATTCAAAGTCAAATTATTTCGTTGACAAAAAAAAGTTAATTATTTTTTTTGGTATTGGGTTCATCTACTGTAAAGATACAAATCTGTACAGATTTACAGATTTTTGTTTTATCGATTTAAAAGCGTATCACTAAAAAGTGTTGCTTAAAGAGAAAGTGTTACCCTTAATCATTAACTTGGCTATTTTTTATCGTCGATTTTTTCAAAATTTCTATTAACTCTTCGTATTTTATTTTGAATAAGTTTATAATTTGTATAGATTCAATTGGTGGTGCTTTATTTAAATAATTTGTAAATTCATAATTTAAAGTATTGACCATTTCTACTATTTCTCTTGCATTTATTTCTAGTCCTTGTTGTATATTTATAATTTTCATTTATAACTTTTCAATCTTGTTTTAGTTTATAATATTCTTTTTGTATGGATTATTGTATATAAAATCTTTTATCTGTTTGTCTTTTTCTTTAATATAATTTCTTAAATCCTCAATAACTTCTTTTGTTTCTACACTTTCTCTTGTTTCTAAATATCTGTTTAATTTTTCAATTTCATTCTCCATTTTTTCTTTTAACAGCTTTAATTCTTTTAAGTCATAATATGGTTTTTCAGGCATTTATAAATTTTTTAAGTTTAATTCCAGCTTGTTTATATTTATTCTTATTTCTATCCTTTTTATTATAAGATCATTAATTTCAATCTGAAGATTATTTAATTCCCTTTTACACTCCTTTATTTTACTTTTTAATTTTCTCGTCCTTTTTCTTTTTATTTTATTTTCTGTTTTTCAATCTTTTTATGCTTCATTATTTATTTTAAAATTTCTGCAAACTCTATCAGCGATTCATCACTATTTTCTAGAGATTCTATTAATTTTTCTAGTTCTTCAACTTCTCTTTTCAACTTGTCATAGATTATTTTTAGGGCTTCAAATGCTCTTTGATTTATTTCAGAATAATTCAAATGATTTTCTCTTTCAGAGAGCTCTTGTTTCTTGTCTTGATAAATTACATATATTTCTTCTTTATTTATTGTCATAATTTAATGTTTAGGGTTTCATTTAATTTTTCGACCTTTTTTGTTAGTTCTTTTATTTCAGAATTTTCTTCTTTAATTTTTAACTTAGATAAACTTAAAGGGCTATTAATTTTAGATTCTCTTATTTGAAAATTCGATGAAACTAATTTTCCTGATGGTTCTTTTAATAATAGAACTGGGTTTTCAATAGCTTTATATTTTGGTATTTCTGTTTTTACAATTTTCTGAAATAATTCATCAACATAAATTCTTTCTCTGTTTTTAAATATTATACTATGATGGCTATTTGTTAAAGCATAATTTATTGCATATGTAATTGAAAATGGTTCGTCATCTTGTTCCATTAGATTCTTTCTGTGAAATTTATAAGCCAAACTTATAGATCTTCCAAGATTTTCAGTTGATAAAGGTATAGCGTATCCAAGATGGGCATTGAATTTAACATTTACGTTTGCCAAGTTTCCATGAACAATTCCAATTATTTGATCTATTGGGTCATCAGTAATTCTTTTGTCACAGATTGCTAAGTTTATTGGTGAATTAATTCCTTTCATATATGTAGATTTGATTAAGACTTGTATAGTACTAATATGAATCCATCCAATTTTAGATCTTTTTTGTTGATCCTTAATTTTCTCAATCTGTTTACTCAATTCTTCATCATTTATCAAAGCTATTTCAAGTTCTCCATTGGCGGATTTTATCTTTATAGGGGCTTCAAGTTGAATTTTTCCATAATATATTATATTTTTTCTATTAAAAACTTCTTTAAAAAGATTTTGTTTATTAAAATTTTCATTTGATTTGAGATTTAATTCTGTTTTTAGAACAGCTTGCTTTTCATTATCTAATAAGGCAGATAATCTATAATAATAAGATTCTTCCGTTAATTCTAAGCTTTCTAAATAATTCATAACTAAGAGATTAGGATAAAGGCGTACCTTTCTGGAGAAAAACTTCCTTTATTTAGTATATTTTACATAAGATGTTTTTATCTCCAGAGGGGAGATTATAGATATTAACTCCAGAGGGGAGTTTAAAACTATTTTTTCCTAAGGGAATTCTATTTTCAGACTACAGAATCGCCTCGGCAGCTTCCTCCTTGCTCTCCTAGCATATGAGTACTCTTAGCCTTCTGCTTTCTGTTTTCTGATGCTTTCTACAATTGCCTAAGCATCCTATTTATAATAGTTGGGTTTGATGGACAATTCCCATCCTTACCCTTCTTATGACGTCATTGCTTACGTCATTGTTTGTTTTCTTGCACCAGCTACATTGTTGGTGCTCTATGACCTAAGTGCTTACGTCACTATGCAATAATGTTAAGAGATACTTCAGATGCACTGTCCTCCTCTTTTATCATGTGACCCTCAGATGCATTGTCTTCTTCCTTCATCATGTGAGTTGATTCTGTTTCATTATTGCTTTCTTCAGATATCTCTGAGGCACATAGCTGGCACTTGTGGTCTTCTCTGTCTTTTATCAAATAGCAGAGATTCCTCTTTATCCCTTCAGGAAGCTTTTCTAAAAGTCCAGATAAGTTGTAGAATGCTGATTCAAATTCCACCAAGAGTCTCATCTCTCTTTCTTCAATTTCATTTCTTTTACTGGACACAAGCAGAGTATTTCTACTTTTATAATTAATCCTTGTGTGAGATTCCTTCGTTATTTTTTGAGTTCTTTCAAAGACCCTTGCTAATGTGCTGGCTAGCCTTCCTTCATGACTGTAAATTGTTAAATCTTGAATTTGATCAATTGGTTGAAAATTTCCTGGGAAGACGGACATGAATATTACTTGGTGTGCTGGAACCAAGCATTCTTCTTCTTCATTAAAAATAGGTTGACTGTTTGTAAATTTTAGGGATATATCCCTTGGATTTACATTGTCAATCATATTTTTAAATCTCTTTACTGCATCAACGAATCCTGCAAGAAACTCACTAATAATTTTTAGATCATTAAAAATTAAAATTGTATCAATTAATCCATACTGGAAAAACTGATAGGTGTCAGACGGGGAAGCATCTGGAAATATAACCATATTTGTTAGCTGTTCTTTGGCAATAGGATAATATCCCAAAATTGCCCTTTTTTCTTCAATCCAATTCAGGACTATGTTAAGGGTTTCTCTGAGATTTGTTCTACAAACCCTTTTCTTTTCCTTGATTTCAGCCCTTGTAGGAATGTTTCTTATTATCCATGTTCTCTGGATTTGAATTGGAGCTTTATATGCTCTTTTTAGGGTTTGCTCTGGATGGAGAGCTTCATATTCCTGAAGGATTCCTTTGCCTCTTCCAGTGTTAGAAACCCTCCTTTATGAATTATCCTTGATTGATGTGTGAATGGTGTTGCTTTTTCCCAGGCATCATATACTTCTTTCATGGGGCCATTATAAATTACATAATATTTTTTATCTTGGGTAGATTTTTTAATAATTTCAGCAATTGTTTTATTTTTTGAAATTTTTTCTTCACCTGATTTGTCCACCATGCTTAGCTGGCTGAACTCTGATGGTTTTGCTTGTTGTGTTGATTTCATTGTCTCAATGGCCTTCTTGAGAGATTGGATCTGTGTCCTTATTTGCTGGCAATGCCTGCATTTTTCGAGTTCTTGCTCATATTTTTGAATTTCTTGATCTAATGCGTTGTAGACGAACTCCATTCTCTTGTTAATGTATCTGCAATAACATTTTTGTCACCCTTAATATATTCAATTTTTATTGGATATTGTAACAAAAATAATTGCCATCTTACCAATCGCCCATGATTATAATCAACTTTTAAATTATATCGTATGAAACCTGTTAGGTAACTTGAATCTGTCCTTGATGTAAATTCTCTGGGTAGTAAATCAATTTTCCATTTCTTAAGAGATTTAATTGCTGCTAGAGTTTCCTTTTCATGAGTGGTATATCTCTGTTCTGTTGGAGTAAAAGTCCCCGAAATATACCTGCAAAGTAATTCCTTTAGGGAATATTTAGAATCTAGTGATTCTTTTTCTTGTTCCAAACTTGTTATAGCTTTCTTAGCTTTTAGACAACCTGACCATGTTATGTCTGAAGCATCTGTTTCTACTATTAAATAGTCATTTTCTTCTGGAATATAAAGTTCTGGAAGTTTTTCGCATAATTCTTTAATTCTTTGAATTTGCATACTATCTTTTTCATCCCATTTCCATTCTTTTTTAGTACTTATTTTTGAAAATAAGCTTTTAGTGTATTCTGTTATATTCTTTAAAAATCCTTGATCAGAAATATAATTTATACATCCTAAAAATCTTTGTAATTGTTTTCTATCTTCTATTTTATTAGGAAATAAATTTACCTTTTCTAGAACATTTGGTTGAAGTTTTAGTTTTCCTTGGGTGGATAGAATTAATCCAAGAAACTCTATTTCTTGTTTTGCTATTCTTGCTTTCTTTTTGCTAAGAACTAATCCTTTTTCTTTACATCTTTCTAAAACTATTAATAATTTTTGAAGATGATCTTCTTTATCCTGTTTTATAAAAACTAGTATATCATCAATGTACACTAAAACAAATTCATTTAACTCTTTTAGATTTTCTTTCATAAATCTTTGATAAATACCTGGGGCTTGTTTTAATCCGAATGGTAATACATTCCATTCATAGAGCAACACACTTGTTGATTCTTTTGTTGGGCAAGTAAAAGCAGTTAAGTTCTTTGTTTCTTCGTCTAAACGAAGTTGCCAATATCCTGATTTTGCATCAAGAGATGAAAACCAAGTTGCTCCTTTGATTTTTTCTAAAATAGAATCTTTTCTTGGAAGTTTATGAGCATCACCAATAGTTGCTTCATTCATCTTCTTATAGTTAATAACCATTCTTCGTTTTTCCCTTTTTATTTCATTATTGTTTTCGACATAAAAGGCTGGAGCCGCATGAGGACTTTTACTTAATCTTATAATTCCTTTTTCTAAAAGATCTCTACATTCTAATGAGAACTCTTCTCTATCTCTTGCGAAATAAGGAATTTTATTTGGAACATTTATCTCTTTTGTAGAATCTTTTAATTTAATGCTTACTAATTCGTTATTTGTATTTTTAATATCTAAAGGATTTTCAGCACAAATTTCATCCAAAAGTTCTTCTATCTTTATTTCAAGATTATTTTTTGGAATTTTTATCTGAAAGTATAAATTTAAATAACATGTCTCTAATATAGAAAATATTTTAAATTTTAGAATCTTATCTATAGTAGTAGTTGGTATTTTTATACATTTTGATTTTTGATTTATTGAAGAATCGTGTGGAGCTTTTAAAACTATATATGTTAATTCTTGAATGAATGGATGATATAGCCTTAAAAAGTTATTTCCTATGATAAAATCCATTCCAGAATCTAACATATATATAGATGGAACAATGAACCTATAACTTTGAATAAAAATTTCAGCCATCTCTGCTTTTTGGTCAATTTTATGTATTGATTTGTCAGCTATTCTAACTCTTAATGGTTTCTTTAATTTTTTCCAATCAAGTTTTATATTTGAACTAGCAAAGCATTGTGTTGCTCCAGAATCTATGAAAGCATTTATAAACTTTTCTGTTATTTTTATAGTAATAAATGTGGCATTATTACTCAATCTCTGAGTCTGTTTCTGAGACATATTCAAAAATATAGTCTAAGTTATCATCAGATTCCTCTAATGGTTCCATGAAACAAGACTTAGCAATTTCTATTTGTTTAGTAAGATCCTTTTTATCCTTCTTTTTTGGACATTCATTTGCATAGTGTCCTTCTTCTTGGCAATACCAACACTTACAATTTTCTTTTTTATTTGGGCAATAGTTATTTTTTTGTCTTTTGTTTTTATTGCTATTTTCCTTCCTAAAATACCTCTTTTTTCTCCAGTTTGGATAGTATTTTCTTTTTCTAAATTGATATTTTCTTTTTCTTTGAAGGTTTTTATTAAGACCATATTTTTGAGGTATCTCTTCATTATCCTGACAGCAAATTCTAATTATATTTGCAAATCTTTTTTGAGTCGCTTCTTGCATACAACATTCTTTTATTTCCTCTCTTATTACAGAGGTTGCTCCACCAAAATTATTTTCAATTGTCCCTCTATTTATTTCTCTTATAAATCTTCCCATTATAAATTCATTAGCAGGATATGGAAGTTTTGTTATATACATACTAAGATAATGATTTTTATCTTCTTCTTTTAATTTGTAATAATGTATTCTATATTCACATATATAAGACTCCACATTACATAAATCATATATCTGAATATTAGCTAAATGGTTTTTTGCTTCTTGATATTCTTTATTATAGACTTCTTGTCTATGATCTATAATATTTTTTCCAAAAAATTCTTTATATAGAATCATCATTATATATAATATCTTATCATAAGCTGTTGTTTTTACTGCTAATTCTTCTATTACTTGGTTTTCTATTGATGTCATATAATCTCTTATAGTTCCTTTAGTATGAAACCCTATGTAATTCCAAATGTCTCTTCTAGATAATTCACTAAATTTTGGATTGGTAAAGGCTTCTAATAAGAAAGAATTTAACCAGTTTTCGAAAATTTCTTTTTCATTCTTTTTACAGTCTAGATCGAGCATTCTATCTCCTTCCATTTCCTGGATTTTAGGAACATATTTTGATGGTATTTTTGTATATTTTGAATCTTTATTTATAAACCCTTTTTTTTAAAAGTATAATTATCAAAACCTGTTTCCCATTTAAATTGAGATTGATTATCCTTAGATGTTCCAGCTTCATTTTTTAATTGTATTGGAATTGCTGGTTCTTCGTCATTAGAATAATCTAGGATGTGTTCTTCATTTTCTATATTTTCAGAATTTACTAATTCTTCTTCTATTTGAAATCCCTGTTCCATAATATTATTTTCTTGAGCCATTTTTAATTGTTTAAAAAGCATTGTAACTTCTTCTAATTTTTCTTCAATATTCATAATTTTAGTGGTGGTTTTACTTTTAAATCTGTTATGTTGATTATATTTTGAAATTTTTCTTCTTTGGGATTCTCTTTTTCCTTATTTCTTTGAAACTTTATGGATACTAATATTTCTTCAAGCATGTCTACTATAGAATTTAATTGTGGGTTAAAGGTATGATAAAGATGTGGTGAATCATCTCCATGGTAACATTTTTTAGAAATTCCGTGTGAAAAATAAGTTTTTTCGGGTTTTTGAAATCCTTCAATAAAACTTATAGTAAAATAAAGATTTTGAGAAAAATCATTTTGTATTGATTTTAAGAATTCGGTGTCATTACAGTTAATACTAGTTAAAATCATTAATCTTTGATCTATTAATTTTGATCTTCTAATTTACTTTTTTCATTAGGTGACGCTTTTCTTTATGAAGAGTTACGGTTTTAAGTGAAAAGTGTGGCTTGAGTTTTGCCATGTAAACACATCTTTAAAATTTGCTCTGTATCCTATATTTCTCTTTTGGTATTATGTTTACTGTTTAGACATATTTTCAAATAGAGTAATTACTCGTTTATAAGGTTTCTAATATCGAAAATTTCTGTTTTCATGTTTTAAATATATATAAAATAGGATCAAACGTATTTTTGTTATATAATATAATTTTTTCAATTTAATCTATTTAACCAAAATAATTATTTAGAATTTTTAAAATTTTCAGGTACTATTTTTAAAGTTTTTAATTTTTTTAAAATTATTTTATATTTCACTTTTCAAACTAAGTTGAAAGAAATTGTATTGTCAAATAATAATAAATGTTGGAGACTATTTTATGTATTTTTGTTAATTTAATGTATTTTAAGGTAGCGTTTGGTTAATGTTCATGTCCCTCTAAAATATGGATAGAGTAACATACATCAGTCATTTGATTTGGTGAGACACAGAAACTTAATGGACACGGAAAGACATAAATAGATATAAATATACAAAATTTATGTACCATCTTTAAGTTGAGACACTAAAACATAGACATAAAATACTGAATTTTTTTCTTTTTGTCCTTGAATAGTTTTTAAATTTCAATTCTAACTGCAAATCCTAATAACATTTCTTTCTCCCTCTCTCCTTCCTTCTTCCCTCTCCCTCTTCACTCCTCCATCTTCTTCTCACTACAACAATATAGACTATTTTTTAGAATTATTATGTGTAAAAAAAATTAAAATTGATCAAAAAAAATAAATTTTGATACTATTTTAACTGTGGAAATATATTAATAAAAGTTTTGTCAAAAATAGTATTTTTGACATATAAGTAATTGTAAAAAAAGTTTAAATCTTATTTTGATAAATATTGGCCGTTAAAAATAATTTGTTAAAAGAATTTGAGAATATATTTTTTGTGATACTTATTAATCGTCAAAAATACTATTTATTTTGACACTTATTGACCATAAAAAATTCTCAACAAAATTTTTTAACAAAGAATGAGATGAGATCTTGAAATTGAAGAATAAACTGAGATTTTGAAGATGAATAATGAGTAATATGATCCTAAATTGAGAGTAATGTGATGCCAAAATTGACGGAGCTCAACGAAGAAAAAGAATAATGGAATAAGTTGAAAATAAATAAGTGTCAAAATTGAGGAGTAATTTTCTACAATCAAATTATTCATCAAAAAAATATAAAAAATTTGACATTTGTGATATTTGTCAAAAATATATATTAATTTTTACACTTAACTATAGTCGTTAAAAAAATCATGTTAAAATAACTCTCTTTTCTTTTAGTGTATGTCACTATCCTCTCCCTCAATCACGTCTTCCTTTACCACTGCCGCTGTCACCATTCTTTGTCACTCGTCCAGATTTGTCACTCACCACTAAAATAGTCGTAATGTTGTCACCATACAGCTCTCGCAAAACAGTAAAATCGCAGCACCATCTCCATCCAACCCTCACGAGATAGCAAGTGACATATAATTTGGATTAAAACAAATTTTGAAAATTGTGTTTTCTTCTAAGATTTGATTGGACAGAATTAGCTTGAATATGTAACATATAATTCGACTTAAGAACTACTTTTAAATCTTATTTGAATCTAAAAGTAGTTTTTGTGTTTAATCTCTTGATTAATTAATTGAAAACTAATTAATGCATAAGAAACTGAGGAGCCAAGGAATTGGAAATCAGTTACTAAATATTTGTTGTGAAAGATCTTTGAAAACTTCAAGATAAGTAAACAATGTTTGATTTCTCTAAAAGTATAAATATCTCCAAATTCCTTGACTCTCACCATCTTTATCTTATCTCAAATCAACATTCAAGCTCTCTGTCCGTAAGCATTTAATAGCACTCAAGGTTCTCAAACTCTTAGTAAGACACAATCTTACCCCCTTCAAATTTGGTTTTATTAAGCTAATTAGCAATTTAATCTAATAATTATTACTTGTTCAATTTTTTAATTCTTGTAAGAATGATATTAACTTACCGTGGTATTATTTGAATAATTCGGTGTACTTATCGCTATTCGTAAACTGTAATTTTTGCTCATAAATAGTTTTAGCCTCAAATGCTAACATTTTAATAAAATAAACCTCTAATAATTTTGATATGATTACCAATTGATTTAGTATCTTTTCTTACCATTTTTTTATTTCTAAATCGTCTCAAAAGCATTTCGGCTGGTTGTATGAAAATCTTTGTTTATAAATCAATATATCATGTTTTCTTAGAGACTCATGCTTGAAAAATATTTTAGTGTGTATATGAAAGAGATTCTTGAGTTATAATTCTTAACAAGAATTATCTAAGTCCTATATTAGGATCTTCATAATCTTTGACGTAACTTCTTGTTTGCTTCATTGCTTTCCTTATGTTGTTGCATGATCCTCAATCTTCTACGATTAATACTTGAATTCATGCATATTCATATACACTTATAGTCAAAAGACCTATTACCTTAATAACTAAATAAAATCTAAGATGATAGGTCAATTTTTGTTTTCTTATCATCAAGCATGCTATTATCATATTGAATTTTCTATATTGTAGATATTATGATGATGTCATGACAGAGGGGATATGCTACTCGGGAAGTTGAGTTGCTAAAGAAGAGGCATATCCCTTGAATCGTTATACTATCAATCCATAATTTCGAACAATATAAAATTTCAAAATAATAATGGCGTGCACAAGAAGAAAACAAGATCTGAATTAACAGAAAATTCAAAACAATAATGGTATAGCATGACTTTAAGATATTTATTGTTCACTTTTACTTATTATTTTTAAGAGTTAATAGTCAAATTAATCTTTAAAAGATACGACATTTTTTAAATTCATCTCTGAAAGATTTTTTTAATTAAAATAGTCTTTCAAAGATTGCGAATTAATCATATTTGTCCTCCAATCACTCTATTAACAATTTTCTTCAAAGATTGATGTTGTAAAACATTAATTGATAACATATATAATACTTGATATGTCTAATTGGATATTTATCAAATATGTTTATGACAATTTATTAATTTAGTTATTTTTTTCAATTACAAAAGTCATATTCCTAATATGACCTAGTGACTAAATTGATAGATTTTCGTAAACATATTTAGTCAACGCCTAATTAAACATGTTATGTGTCATGTATGCTATCAGTTAACATTTTACATCATCAATCGTTGTCGAAAATTATGAGTGGAGTAACAGAACGATAGATATGATTAATTCGTAATTTTTGAAGGACCAATTTGATTGAAAAAATCTTTTAGGGACGAATTTAAAAAATGCCTTTATCTTTCATGAACTAATTTGACTATTAATCCATTATTTTAATCATACATAGTTATTTCATATTCTACTTTGCCAGTCTATGATTTCTTAACTCCAAAAACCTGCTAACTTAGAATGGTTTTCAAAGAGTAACTTAGACAATTTTAAGTTTCTTAAGGAGGTGCCAACTCTCACTACAAAAAAATGGGTATAAAATGGCATCAACATAATGGCGGTTTTATAAAACCGCCGTTATATTCATAACTTCAGGCGGTTTATGCAGCTGCCATAATTTACTCATAGAAAGCGGTAGTTTTTTGGTGATTTTGGCGGATTTAAACGCCATTACCTGCTCCTGCTTCACTGATATTAAAACACTTTTATTTCACTAATAAACATGGTGCTATTCAATGGAACTTCCATCGCAATGTGAGGATAAGAAGAAACTCCATCGCAGCATGAGATCTGCGATTTCATCCACAACGCTCTTCTCTGGCGGCAATGTCGTTGTTGCTGCCTTCGAAGGAGCGCTCTTCTTTGATTAGGTTTATTGGCTTCGATTTGAGGGTTCGTTGCGCCGTCGCTCATCTCCTCCTCACCACAAGTAACGCCATTATTGCTGTCCTTGGTGGAGCTTCTGTTATCTGGTTTTGTGCATTTTAGTTGATCCTGAATTTTCTTAATTCTAATTTGGTTAACCTTTTACAGAGCTTTTATTTTCTTTTTCCCCTTCAATGGTGGTCCTGCTTGGTTGAATCTGAGTTTTGTGAAGCTTTCGTCTCAAGAGCTCTCTAAGTATATTCTCTTGGTTAATTTTCTTTTTCCTTCTAGGTATAATCTGAGATCGCACATCGGAGGGAGAAGGAAAGGAGAACGAGAGTGAGTTCATCTGAAACCCTAAATCTTGTCGCCGCCATAGTCACCACCATTCATCTCATGTATGCCGCTTCCATCAACCTTCTGCGTTCGAGTGAAGGCGCCTCCTCTATCAACGTGTTTCCAAATCTGGTCACTACGCTATAACTTATGAGATTGAGCAAAGCACCTCTTCCATTAATGTGTCTCCTCCGCCAGTGGCGCCGGTACGTTCTCACTTCTGCATTCTCTTTTTCTTCGATCCACTCAACATTGCTCGTAGTGTGTTTCTGTTCATTTGCAATTTCTATTTTTATTCTCCTTCTCTTCTTGTTCATTCTCAATTGCTTGTTTACTAACTGTATTTCGGTTCAGTATTGTTATGCTTGCCATGTGGTTGATGAATTTCTTGAGAGAGATGGAAAAGAGTGGAACTTGTTGTCTGTTATAGATGATAATTCTTTGGTGCTTATTACTATAACTACTGCATGTTCATCATTGTGTATTTTTGAAATTCAAAACTAGCTTAGCTCCCAATGTGAATCCAGCAAGGACATGCTTTCTTTGTTTACTTTTTTCATCAATGTCATGACTTGCATGCTCACATTTTTTTATTTACTTGAAGAAAGAAATAAAAGATTCAGAAGATCTTCCACATTGGATATGCTGATAAGGTATTGAAATTGGAATTAATTAATTCCTATCATAGATAAATTTTTAATCAGTTATGTCTTTCAATTCTTCTATGTCCAGATATTTTGGAATTAAAGCTATGGCAGAAAATAAAGGCATGTATGTAAGGATACTGAATGAACATTTTCTAAATTTAAGAAATTCAATGAAATTAAAAAGAAAGAAAAAAATGAATTACAGCATGAGAGTAAGTAATGAAACGAAGAAGTTGCAGCTTCTCGTGCATTAGTGTTGCTCTCTTTTGCTCTCTAGAAGCCATGGGAAGAGTGTGTTGTTTCTGTTTCTTGTGTTTTGCTATATATATCAACTTCTGCAGATCTCTATCTGAAGCTATTTATATATAATTAGAGAGCTAGGAACTTCCTATAAGGAAGACCTCTCATCAAATAACACAATTTACTATTTATTTATTTATTGTTGTTGTGTTTTTTTCCTCAGAAACTATCAAAGCTTCTACTGTGGTCCGAGCGCTCGCCATTGTCAACCTCAGTGCTGTCCAAGAAGGGTAGAATCTGCTATCCAAGTTGGTGCTACAATAAGAACAAGTCAGAGGCTAGTGTGTTAGTTCAACATGTAGCAATTGTCTAGTCTCCATGTTGAGAATAGACTCAAGGAAGAGGTATAGAGCATTTGCTGAAATTTGACATGTTTCTGTTGTTAGATTTAGTCATAGTTTGTACACATAATAGAAGTATAAATAATTTTGTTCCTCTGTGCTATATGTTGAAATATTTTTAGTATTTAGGGAACCAAATTTTATATGCCAGATTTTGTGCTTATGATAGGCTTAAATATTTGTTTAGAAATCAACCTTAACTTGAGTAGCTAACAATTGTGCTTTCTATCTAAGTTATAAATCCACATCTACTTTATTGTTATAAATTGTAAATGGAGAATAATATATTCGCTTTACTTATAAATTCTGTGGTTTACTTCATTATCTTGTGACCTATCTTTGTGGTTGCCAATTTGATGACAGGTTTTGAAGTGGAAAGATGTGGAAATTAAAGAGCCAAAAGAAGGCGAGGTTGCTAATTTGATGACAGGTTCTCAAGTAGGTATTGTCATCAATCATTCACACTCTCTCTTTCTAATTACCGCCTTCTTCAACTGCATTTTTACTCCATTTTCTCCTTGTGTTGCTGCAGTCAAGGATGCGGTCTTGAAATTGAACCCGCTTTTCACAAAGAACAATCTATTGGTTTCCGTTGCTGCTGGAGTCAAGCTCCATGATCTTCAGGTTTCTCAATGCATTAGTTGGTTTTGGACTATTTGACACAGGGTTCCTTGTGGTACATATAACACCAGCACCACTTACTGCATTATTAATAGTGAAATTCACAATTATTTTCTCATTACTAATATGGTTTAGCATACTATTCTTAATCTGAACCATTTGTGTTAGGTTGGGAGCTGCGTTGAAATTGGAATTCCCATGCTAATACTGTTTATAGCCTTATCTCAGGTACAATTCAAAAGTAGGAAATAATGGATTAGGATTCTCTTGTGTCTATCTTTCTTAAGGCATATAATTTTCTTAGGGTTATTGCTTTAGAGATTGAGCTTGCTGAAGCATTGCAGGCCAAGAAGAAATCAAGCATGCAATTTTAGAGGTACACCTTTCTTTTGGAGTAGTAATTAAATTTTGGTACATATAGATGCTAATTTTGGAAGCACTTCACCTTAAATTTACCATTTTCTTTGTTCTCGGTTAAAATTTGATGACTGGTTAGAATCTAAATTCTGATATGCATAATCTTTTTTACTCTTTGAAATGAAGTAATGATCTTTTTCTTGTTTTAGCAATCAATTGCATTTTAAAATAAGTACTTTGCTGATTGAATTAAACAATCTCCAAAAGATGTTAACACTGTTGTTTTGCACAATTAATTAATGTAGAAGAGTTTTATACTAACATCCAATTAAGAGTCACTTTTATCTATGTGGCAGTTCCTAATTTAACGGTGCAAACGAGTTTTATACTGACATTGCATAGAATTAAATGCTACTTGTTTCTCTTTTCGGCATATATGAACATGTAGTGGAACAACACAACCAATAGGATTCAATTTATTTCATTTCATTGAATTAATGCAATCAAATTCAATCCTCTTGTTTACAAATTCCAATAGGATTGTACCGTATAAAAACAAGCATTCATAATTTATTATAAATGGAAATAAACATACATAATTTACAAGCAGAGCAAGGCACACCATTATTATTATTACAAAGGGTGTATATACATAATGAAGGCTATGTTTGAAAAAGAATTGTGTATCAGATTTTTCTCAATTTTTAATTATATATATAATAGAGGTAGATTTTATATAAAAAAAATAAACAAAAACTTACTTTTGTATTTTTTTGGGGTTTAAAAAACCCCTACTTTTGCATGACTCGGAAATTTAATACCCTTATGACTTTGGGCTAGTTTTATTAAAATTGGAACCAAATTGCAAAGTAGGTGGAAGTAAAATAAGCCCAAATTGTAGAAATGAAATGAAACTAACTTGGGTTGCTAATGCTGATACAGCAGGATTGTTGTTATTTTGAAGCTCATCCAACAGAGTCAACGTTTGGTGCCTGATGAAATTCAGCTGAGCCAAGTAATTCTCATTCTCATTTCTCTCTCTCTCTCTCTCTTTCTCTCTCTCTATTTTGAATATCACAAATTTAATTATGTTTTAGGATTAGATAATATGCTTAGTCATACAATATTACATCTTCTTAACTAGATGAAAGAGATGCAAACTACTCATAATGATAGTAACTTTACTCAAGAATTTCACAAGCTTTTCAAAATGATTGAATTATTAGTAACACCTTAGATTTGAACAATTTAAAATTCATTGCTACAAGTAAAAACAAATTCAGTTAAGAATGCCTTATTTTTCACGCTTGAATTAGATTATTGTATGGCATGGGAAGCAATGTCACCAAGTTGGAATAATGGTTTCTTAAATTTAATAACACATTAACGGTTCATATCTAAATTGAGTCTCTATTTTTATTATTTCTTTAGTTCTGTTTTATCTTTAGCAGCAATTAAACTTGAGATTAACTAAGGGTTACAAATAGTACAGCAACTTGTTTTATATACTGATATGACAAATCTGGAATTGGTTAAGGGACATTTTTTCTACTGCATGCAGGTTCTGGATTTCAGCCTTCATCCTCAAGAACTCAAGTCTGTGTCTTATAACACAATATACCACTCAATTAGGCAAGTTTCTTCCATCTTTTATTCCCTCTGATTCTTTTTAGCTGTCACTGTTGCTTTTTGGTACATCATTGATCAATTGACATTGGTCCAAGTAACATAAATAACATATAAATGGAAATTGAGAGAATATTATTGACTGTTGATAACTCAATGTAACTCATCCAGTAGGTTGAAAATGACACCAAGTAGTGTTTTAATTAAGCTCTCTGCTGTTTCTGGAGATGCTTCAACAATGCATACTATGCAAGAGTTGGAGGAGTAAGCACATCTAAATCTAATTCCCTCTGGTTTGTTGCAGGAAACAATGTCGGTGGTCCTCGCCGGACTTGTTGCCACTACAAAAAAAGAAGTATAAAAGAGAAAGGAAGTCCCAATCTCTTGGATCTAAAATTCCATCCGAAGACGCGAAGTTCCACCGAGTTTGCTGTCACAGAAGGAGGAAACTTTTGGCCTCCAAATCTTATTCATCATCACTTAGCTAAGCTACTTGTCTTGTATATTCATATTCTAAGTAGTAAAAATAGCACTTATTAGATGGTTTAAATACATTATTAGATATTAACATAGTTTAGAGAACTGGATGTTAGATTTGACTGATTAGTGTTTATTGCAATGCTTGTATTTTGGTAAGTTTAGTAAGACAAGGTTTTGTATAGGAGTTATTAATTTTGATTTTCAATAATAAAAAATTATATATTATATTATTATTTTGTTTTTGAGTTATATAATATTTCATGTATGGATTATGATTTTTTGCTATTGTGAAATTTTAATCACAAAATTATTTATTTAACGCGATAAAAATGACGGTAAAAATTGTTAAAAACAACGATAAAAAATGTCACTGTCAGGGTAAAACGGTGGTTCAAAAATGCCATTTTAACCAACCAAAACGCTACTGTCAGGGTAAAAATGGCGGTTCAAAAATGCCGTTTTAACCAACCAAAATACCACTCTGTCAGGTTAATAATGGCGGTTCAAACTGCCGTTTTAACCTATCCAAAAACCGCCATTTTAACCCTGGAAATAATGGTGGTTTGAACTGCCATTTTAACCAACCAAAACGCCACTCTGTCAGGGTAATAATGGCGGATCAAACCGCCATTTTAACCTATCTAAGAACCGCCATTTTAACCTTGGAAATAACGGCGGTTTGAACTGCCGTTTTAACCTATTCAAAAACCGCCGTTTTAACCCAGGGAATTGTGGCGGTTTTCAGAAAACCGCCGTAATAACCAAAATGGCGCCCAGAATTACGTCGCTTTACGGAACCGCCATTATTGGTAATAATGGCGGTTCAAACCGCCGTAAATACCAAAAAAAACCGCCATTTTTACCAGAATTTTTTGTAGTGTCTGAAGTTAAGCGTATAGAAACTTTTAACTAAAGACCCCAAAATTTTTTAACATATTATATTAGCATTCATTTAAGCAAAGTAATAGGTTTTCTGGCCCGAGAAAACCTTTAGTAGCTTACACAATTTGCAAATTCTTGAGTAGATACTAACTTAAACCTCATGTATGGACTCGAAAGGTCAAGATCACCATCCTCGATAGGAGGGGCATTTTCTATCAACAGGAGACATCCTTAAAACATCAGGTTCTTTTCCAGCAGGGAATTTCACAATCTTTCAAACAAAATGTTGCTAAATAGTATAACCATCTCGGTATATTATCCATCCTTTCACATCCTTAGAACCTGGCAACACAGAAGAATGTTAGAAGTTGAAAATTTGACATGGAATATATGGAATTTATGGAAAATTTAACCAGTAAGTGTATCGGATCGTACCAAATAATACTTCAAGTGAGTGAGGATTGATCCCACAAGAATCGATGGACCAAGTAACAATGGTTGAATGATTTACTTAGTCAAACAAGCAGAAAATATTGTTTCGGAGTTCAAGTGCATTAAACAGTAAATCAGGAATTTAGAAAGCAAGCAGTAAATTTGGTGTGAAAACTATAGTTAAGGTTTCAGAGGTATTTATGTTTCTGGATTAATATTTCTTACCAACTATTTTAATCATGCAAGATCCAATTCATGCCAAACCCTAATTCCTTAGTAATTTAGTCTCCTCTAACCTAGTCAATTGCCAATTTCTTGGTCACTTAATGTAGATTAAAGGGTTAAGTCCAATTCTAGTTTATTAGCCACAAAAACCCTAATTACCCAAATATAAGAGGATTATACGTCACATATCCTATTAAGTCCAGGTAATTAGTGATTTAGGAGGCATTACTTTTAAGCTAGTATTCAAATGAGTTAACTTTTTCAAAAATCAACAAGAATTCATGTAGAACAAGAGTTATTTTTCAATACACTCAAATTCATAAGATGAAGAACGAAAGTAATCCTTGAAATTAAATCAATACAATATAAAATAGAGTGACAATAGTATTAATTCATAGAATAAACAGAGCTCATAACCTTAACAACAGAGGTTTAGTTGCTCATAGCTCAGACAAAAATTAGGATTCCAAAAAAATGTGTAATGTCTACAATGAAGTAGAAGAGAAGAGAGAAGAGCCCGAAGGGCTAAATCTTTTCCCTTGTATATCTAACTTAATTTGATTTAAAAATAAAAAGGAATAAAAAATTCTAAACCTAAAAAATTGTGTTTCGAAATAATAATTACCAAAAGAAATTAAAATAAAACTAATTACTAATAACAATCTAAGCCAACACAGCCTTCTTTAAGAATCATATTTGTGTTACTGGCGCTAAACGCCAGACTCGGTGTTTAGCGCCGATAGTGTGGTATTCTGGGCGTGCTTTACGAAGTCTTCCGTGTAAAATGCTAGGTCGTTGCGTTTAGTGCCAACTCAACAAAGAGCTTGCACGCGGTACGAGGTATTTGGCGCCAAATGTCAGGTAGCAGCGTTTAGCGCCAGCTTGCTAGCATCAAATTTCTTTCTTTTTCTTCTACATGAATTCTGTCAAATTTGCCCAAATTTTTCCTGAAACAAATAAAACCACAATGTGCCTCAAAGTAGCACCCAAATAGGCTTCAAGGACTAAAATCTCAATAAAACTCAATAAATTCACATCTAAAATAGTACGAAAACATAGAAAAGATACTCACGCATTGTAACACCAAACTTGAATTGTTGCTTGTCCTAAAGCAACCAAAACAACCTAAATATGAAATTTGGGTCTGCCCAAGAATTGAGTTTTCAATTAAGCTCCTGTCTCTTCTCTAAGTGGGTTAACAACACTGTGATTCTGAATAGTTTCGGCATCTCACTATCCATTGAAACTCAAAAATGTCGATGTCCTTTAGAACTAGAACTCGGATAATATTATGAATTCTCTTCCTTTTTAACCTCTGATTAATCCTTGAACATGGCATTTTCTTTTGTTCTTTTCTTTAGTGCTTTGCACTTTGAGCCTAGCTGTGATTCTAGATGTTTTATCTCAAGTTTCACTTGACACAGAAACACCACAAGCACTTAACTGGGAAACTCTTTGAGTTCTGGTTTTTCTTTTTATTTTTTCCAGTCAGTGGTGCTCAGAGCCTTTGGCATACTCTTTACTTGCACTTGGTCTCGACTCTTAGTGCTCTGTCTCAAGGATTCCTTCACACATTCACACCACAAGTATATGGCTAGGAAAACAACTCTTTGGGTTTTTAATCACATTTGACCTCCCTAGCCATTGATGCTCACTGGTGCACGGAATTGTGATCACACTTTTCACAACTCCGGTACAACTAACCAGCAAGTGCATTGGGTCGTCCAAGTAATAAAACCTTACGCGAGTAAGGGTCGATCCCATGGAGATTGCCGGCTTGAAGCAAGCTACGGTCATCCTGTAAATTTTAGTTAGGCGGATTGAATTAGTTATGAGTTTTAATAATTGAAAGATAAATAAAATGTAAATTAAAATAAAGATACTTATGTAATTCATTGGTGGGAATTTCAGATAAGCGTTTGGAGATGCTTTGTTGCTTCTGAACCTCTGTTTTCCTATTGTCTTCATCCAATTATGCGTGCTCCCTTCCATGGCAAGCTGTATGTTGGTGGATCACCGTTGTCAATGGCTACCATCCGTCCTCTCAGTGAAAATGGTCCAGGTACGGTTTCTATACGGCTAATCAACTGTCGGATCTCTCGTCTCAGATGAAAAATACTAGGCACAGCTACCGCACGGCTAATCATCTGTTGGTTCTCACTTGTGTCGGAATAGGATCTCTCTATCCTTTAGCACACTGTCACTGCGCCCAACATTCATGAGTTTGAAGCTCGTCACAGTCATCCCGTCCCAGATCCTACTCGGAATACCACAGACAAGGTCTAGACTTTTCGGATCTCGAGAATGCTGCCAATCGGTTCTAGCCTCTACCATGAAAGTTCTAATCTAATAGATTCGAATGCTCTGTTGTCAGGAGAGGCAAGTCAAGTCCATGGATCAGAGACCCAAGAGACTATACTCTGGCTGTCATCCAATGACTATGTTGAACATCATGTAGACCGCTTGTGGTTGTCAAGCATGCGGATCTTGGCTAAGCGAGTAACGAAGATAGTGGGTGATTGTCACGGGTCACCCCTTATTCTGACTGAACTGAATTAAGTACGAGAGTATATCTTGGAGAAGAAGTAAGTGTGAATTGAAAGAGAAACAATAGTACTTGCATTAATTCATGAAGAACAGCAGAGCTCCGCACCTTAATCTATGAGGTGTAGAAACTCCACCGTTGCAAAATACATAAGATAAAAAAGGTCTAGGCATGGCTGAATGGCCAGCCTCCCAAATGTTAAAAATGGCATAATCCTCCAAATACAATAATAAAAAGTGCTATTTATACTAAACTAGTTACTAAGGATTACAAAAAATAAGTAACTAAGTGCAGATAGTGCAAAAATCTACTTCTGGGGCCCACTTGGGGTGTGCTTGAGCTGATCATTGAGCTTTACACGTGCATAGGTCTTTTCTAGAGTTAAACGCCAGCTTGGATGCCACTTTGGGTGTTTAACTCCGGTTCTGGTGCCAGTTCCGGCGTTTTATGCCAGAAAAGGGTCTCTAGCTGGCGTTGAACGCCAGTTTGGGCCATCAAATCTCGGGAAAAGTATAAAGTATTATACATTGCTGGAAAGCCCAAGATGTTAGCTTTTCAGCCCAATTGAGAATGCCCCAATTGGACTTTTGTATCTCCAGAAAAACGTGTTTGAGTGCAGGGAGGTTAGAATCCAACAGCATCTGCAGTCCTTTCTCAGTCTCTGAATCAAATTTTTGCTCAGGTCCCTCAACTTCAGCCAGAAAATACCTGAAATTAGAGAAAAACATATAAATTCATAGTAAAGTCCAGAAATGTGATTTTTTCATAAAAACTAATAAAAATATAATGAAAAGTAACTAAAACATACTAAAAACTACCTAAAAATAATGACAAAAAGCGTATAAATTATCCGCTCATCACTCACCGCCTTGGACCTTGCTTTTTATTTTCTTTTGTTTTTGCTGTCTATTTTACTTCAAGGATTAATTTCTTGTTTAATTTAGAGAATCCATAATACTTCTCTAAACTCTAGTACCTCAAGAATCAACACTCTTAACTTCAACATCAATTATGCACTATTCTTTTTCTTTTTCTTTTTCAATCTCAGTGAGCATACATGAGACAACTTTTCAAAATATGCATAAAATACTAATTTAATTAACTAAACTAGAAGAACTAGTAATACTGCTAATCATGCAAAGGATTGAGAACTAAATACTAGAAAACGGGAAATAAAATATAATAACTGAAAACAGAAATAAGGAAAATATCAATAAAGAAACTCAACCACCTCGGTCCTAGTGCCTGCCTCCTCTTGAAAATCCTCGCTGAGCTCAAAAATCACACCTCAGCTATTCCATCTCCCGTCTCTGGTTTTATTGTTCCTCTACAAGCTGCTAAAGGAGAGCGGAATGGCCCTCATGGTCCATCCTTAGCTGATCAACGGACAATGCCAGATGTCAAATGGATGATGTCAATTGATCGCAGTAATCCTGTAGAGGAAAATAGTATTCCTAAGGTATCTCAGGCTGTTGAGGCTGAGGTGTGGGAGTCGGCTCCTCTCTCAGGGATCTATGATACTCCAAGTGTACTCCATAGTCTTTTTAGAGATAGGCTGCACGATAGGGATAAGAGTGTCATGGTCAATCTGCACCCTAGCAGTCTCACAGAGGCGGTAAACCAAGTGTGGGAACGCCATCTTAGCATGGGTGGAGGCATTAGAAGTAACATTGTATATCTTCTGTGGAATCACCCACTCCACATCCACCACATGACTGAGCATGATACAGTAGATCATCACTGCTTGGTCTATGGTCACCTTAAATCGGTTGCTCATACAGATGATGAAGCACTGAATGAACTCCAACCATCCTCTAGCAATCGGCTTCAGATCGTGCCGGCCCAACTGGTAAGGTTGCCTCTCAAAATTGAGCCTCCACTGGGCTCCTAGAAGGCATCTGTCTGTGAGTATCTACTCTAGCCTCTTGTCTTTGTTGACCCTCTCAATATAGGACTCTTCATCATCCTCATCCCCAGTTTGTGATAGGCGAAGTGTCTCTCTCATGCTCTGTGGTCCAAAGTCAATGACTCGCACTCGCACCATAGTCCTCAAATTTTTGGGGCTAGGGTTTACACCTTTCACGTGCTTGTAAGTCACCCAAGTATTAGCATAAAACTCTTGGACCATCAACTGGCCCACCTCAGTAACTGGGTTGCACAATGTGCCTCAGCTCCTCCTTTGAATCTCAGCCTGTAACTCTAGATACTCGTCCGTTTTATGGTCAAACCAAACCTCTAAAATCACCTTCTTCCCAAAGTGATCTCATGAAAATGGTCCTCATGGACCTTGGAACTGAATCGATTTGCATCAAAAGGACCGGTCACTAGGGCCTTCTCCTTCCTCTTCCTAGAGGAAGACTCTCCGGTCTTGGGTGCCATAATTGATAATAAGAGAAAAATAGCGGCGCGGCCATACCAAACTTAGAAATTTGATCATCCCTAGGCAAAGAATAAGAAAACAGAGGGAGAAGGGTCGAAGTAAGTAGTGGTGGAAAGAAAGAAGAGAAAGGGAATTTGTATATATATATATATATATATATATATATATATATATATATATATATATATATATAATAAATTGTGAGGAGGGATTGTGTATAGCGAAAAGAAAGAAAAGGGAATTTGAGATGGGAATGTAAAGAAAGGGTGATTTGTTGTGTGAAAAAGAAGTGGTGAAAGGGGGGATAAATAGTGGGGGGGGGGGAAGGTTAGGGGAAGCTAAAAAATTGAATTGAAGTTAAGGAGGAGGGGGTAACGGTTAGAAGGGGGAGGGATTTGGGGGAGTGGAATAAGATTTGATTGGGGGAATGGGTGGTCTGTGGGTCCCACGAAGATTCCCTTTCAAAATTGAAATTCCTTTTCAAAACTGGCTTTCGGGCGCTGTTGGCGCTAAACGCCAGCTTCGGCGTTTAGCACCGCAACACTTTTCTAAAAAGAGTTTTTATTATAGGATGAGGGGTTGGCGCTAAACGCCCAAATCTGTGTTTAGCGCCAGCCAGACAGAAGCTAATTTCAATTTTGTAACATCCTCGGCGCTAAACACCGCTCTTGGCATTTAGCACCACAGAGACAATGGCTTATTCCTGGATGGTTGATATCCTGGCGCTAAACGTCCAGGCCTGTGTTTAGCTTCAATGTCGACGTAAATGCTCCTCGAAGTGAGTGCTCGCTGGCGTTAAACGCCCAGGTCCGCGTTTAGCGCCACCCAAACATAGGCCTTTCCTTGAAATTCGTGCTCTTTGGCGCTAAACGCCCAACATGACGTTTAGAGCCAGAGCACCTGAATCAATTATTCTCTAGGGTGTTTTATTTTCTCTTCTGATTCTTCCTGTGCCTGTTTTAAACACTTTGCATGACCAAAACATATATAAAAAGGTTGAAAACCTTAGAAAACCAAAATAGAATGATTAAACTAAAACCAAAATAACCATGAAACTATAATCAATATAACTATAAAACCAAAAATCAAAATAACTGTAAAACCAAGGATACGGATAGTTGGGCTACCTCCCAACAAGCGCTTCTTTAACGACATTAGCTTGACGTTCATCTTATGCTAAGCCGGTAGATGAGCAGACCTCTGGCGATCAACCTCGCCTCTAAGATAGTGCTTCAGTCTCTGGCGATTGACAGTGAACCTTCTATCCGAATTTTCTTCCTGAAGTTCCACATGACCAAACTAAGACACTCTAGTCACTGCAAATAGTCTTAACCACCAGGACTTCAGCTTTCCGGAAAAGAGTTTAAGCCTTGAGTTAAATAGTAATACTTTCTGGCCTAGCTCAAATGCTCTTGTGGCTATCTTCTTGTCATGCCACGCCATGGTCTTTTCTCTATAGAGCTTAGAATTCTCATAAGCTGAATTTCTTAATTCATCAAGCCCATTCAGTTGAAGGAGCCTTTTCTCTCCTACAACCTTGTCATCAAAGTTCAAGAACTTTGTTACTCAATATTCTTTGTGCTCCAACTCAACTAAAAAGTAGCAGGCCTTACCATAGACTAACTGGTACGGGGACATGCCGATAGGAGTCTTGAACGTCGTTCGGTATGCCCAAAGAGCATCATCAAGCTTCCTAGCCCAGTCTTTCCGTGAAGTGCTAACGGTCTTCTCTTGAATCCACTTGAGTTCTCTGTTAGAGACCTCAACCTATCCACTTGTTTGGAGTGATAAGAGGTTGCCACCTTTTGACGGTCTCCATATCTTTGAAGAAGTGAGTCCAACTGTCTGTTGCAGAAGTGGCTTCCTCCATCACTAATTAGTGTCCTTGGAAAACTTGAATATATCTCTGAAGAAAATATATCTCTGAAGAAAGCTCAACACCACTTTGGCATCATTAGTGGGTAAAGCCATTGCTTCCACCCACTTGGACACATAATCAACCACCACCAAGATGTAAGTGTTTGAGTATAAGGGTGGGAAAGGCCCCATGAAATCAATACCCCACACATCAAACAACTCAATCTCCAGAATTTTTTGCTTTGGTATCTCATGGTTGTTAGGTAAATTCCCAGCTCTCTGACTCTTGTCACAGTTTCTCACAAATTTTTGAGAGTTTCTAAAGAGAGTCGGCCAATAAAAACCGCTCTAGAGGAACTTAATAGCCATCTTCTCACCACTAAAGTGGCTACCATACTCGGAACCATGACAATGCCAGAGAATCTAATGTGACTCCTCATCTGAGACACAATGCGGGATTATACCATCTGAGCATCTCTTAAAAAAGTAAGGTTCTTCCCACAAGTAGTACTTAGTATCATTTAAAAGCTTTTTAATTTGTTGTTTAGTGTACTCCTTAGGGATGAACCCCATGGCTTTGTAGTTTGCAATATCCGCAAACCATGGAGCCCTCAGAATCATAAAGAGTAGCTCATTTGGGAGTGTCTCAATCATAGGAGTGGGTTGTTGCATCCCCTCTTCAAGCTTAATCCTGGAAAGATGGTCAGCCATTTGATTCTCTGATCCATTCTTGTCTCTGATCTCAATACTAAACTCCTGAAGAAAGAGCACCCACCTGATCAATCTTGGTTTAGAATCCTGTTTGTTTAGAAGGTACTTAAGAGAAGCATGGTCAGTAAAAACAATAACCTTAAAACCAATTAAATAGGACCAAAACTTACTAAAAGCATGAACTACAGCTAGTAATTCTTTTTCTGTAGTTGTGTAATTCTTTTGCGCGTCATTCAATTCACGGCTAGCATAATAAATGACGTGCATAAGCTTGTCTGATCTCTATCCCAAGACGGCTCCTATAGCATAATCACTGGCATTACACATCAACTCAAATGGCGAATCCCAGTTGGGAGGAACTATAATGGGAGCAAAGACAAGCCTAGCTTTCAGAGTTTCAAAGGCATGCAAACAATCATTATAAAATTAAAAGGAATGTCCGCAACCAAGAGGTTGCTCAAAGGCTTATCAATCTTAGAAACATCCTTTATAAATCTCCTATAAAATCCTGCATGTCCCAAAAAACTCCAAATATCCTTAGCATTAATGGGTGGTGGTAATTTTTCAATTACCTCCACCTTAGCTTTATCAACCTCAATTTCCTTACTTGAAATCTGGTGTCCAAGAATAATATCTTCAGTGACCATATAATGAAATTTTTCCCAATTTAAAACAAGGTTTGTTTCTTGGCACCATTTCAAGACTAAGAAAAGATGCTTAAGGCAAGAATCAAAAGAATTACCAAAAACAGAAAAATTATCCATAAATACCTCAATGAACTTTTTAACCATATATGAGAAGATGGAAAGCGTACACCTCTAAAAAGTTATTGGGGCATTACAGAGTCTAAAAAGCATCCTCTAGTAAGCAAATACTCCAAAGGGATGTGTGAATGCCATTTTTTTCTGATCTTAAGGGTCTACAGCAATATGATTATAGCCAAAGTATCCATCTAGGAAGCAATAAAAAGTATGGCCGGCTAACCTTTCAAGCATCTGATCAATGAAAAGTAAAAGGAAGTGATCCTTTCATGTAGCATTGTTGAGCCTCCTGTAATCAATGCACATGGGCCACCCTGTGACGGTCCTTGTGGGAATAAGCTCATTCTTCTCATTCTTGATCACTATCATCCTTCCTTTCTTCGGAACCACTTGCACAGGACTCACCCATGGACTGTCAGAAATTGGGTAAATTATCTTGACTTCCCAAAGCTTCATTACCTCTTTTTGGATCACTTCTTTCATGGTTGGATTTAACCACCTCTGTGGTTGCACAACTGGTTTAGCATCATACTCAAGCAAGATCTTGTGCATACACTTAGTCGGACTAATCCCCTTTAAATCACTAATGGTCCACCCAAGAGCCGTTTTATGACTATTGAGTAGTTGAAGTAATGCCTCCTCCTCCTCATGCTTCAAAGTGGAGCTAATAATCACTGGATACGAATCATGCTCACCTAGGAAAGCATACTTCAAAGAGGGAGGCAAGGGCTTCAACTCAAGCTTCAGAGCACCTTCCTCAGTGCTAGGCGTGCTCCTTCTGAGGTGGTTAATCATCAATCTCAAGTAAATTATCCTTAGAGGTGAATTCTATAACATCATCAAGCTCTTCAGCTTCAAATACCTCTTGAATCAGAGGATGAATAAGGTCAACTATCATATACCCCTTAGAATCACTAGGGTGCTGTAAAGCTTCAAGCACATTAAGGACAACTTCCTCTTCATTAATTCATGGAGTTAATTCACCCTTTTGAACATCAATAAGAGCTCCACCTGTAGCTAAAATGGGTCTCCCAAGAATAATAGAGGTATTTTTATCCTCTTCCGTATCCAGTATGACAAAATCAGCAGGAAAAATAAATGGTCCTACTTTCACAAGTAAATTTTCAACAACTCCAAAAGGAAATTTAATTGAACAATCAGCAAGTTGAAGAGGAATATGAGTGGGTTTTATTTCATCGATTTTGAGCTTTCTCATCAATGAAAGTGGCATGAGATTGATGCTAGCTCCAAGGTCACATAACGCCCTCTGAATAGTGATATCTCCAATGATTCAAGGAACCAAAAAGCTCCCCGGATCTTGTATCTTTTTAGGAAAATCCTACTGAATGATAGCACTGCATTCCTTTGTTAACACCACTGTTTCACTTTCTTTTCAGTTCCTCTTGTTAGTCAACAATTCCTTCATAAATTTGGCATAAAGCAGTATTTGCTCAAGGGCCTCTGCAAAAGGAATGTTGATTTGAAGCTTCTTGAAGACCTCAAAAAATCTAGAAAATTGCTTGTCCTTGGAGGCCTTCGGAAGCCTCTGAGGATATGGCATCTTAGGCTTGTACTCAAGAGTCTTAGGCAATGCCAGATGTGTCTCAAGAGTGACTGGAAAGAGGTTGTCCGGGTGTCTAGTGTAAGAACCGAGACTAATTGACCATCTAATTAAATAATTAATATTACCCAAATTAGGTTCCAAAAATTTAGAATGAGAATTAGAGGATTTAAATATGATTTTTGGACTCAGTAGATTAGGCAACTAACTAAGGATCTTCATTATATTCTAATACTCCCCATTCCAACTCCTCCGAACCTCCCAACCGTCACAAGAATCATTTGTTTCAAACATAATTATTACATGCAAGTAAATCACAATTAAGATTCAAATACAACAGATAACAGGTAGCAAGTAGTTTATGCAATTAGTTAGGAATTCCAAACAAAGCACACTAAACAAACACATAGATGCATATGATGCATGCCTATCCTATGGCTGGTGAGTCTCATCTGTCTGTTATCAAGCCAACCCAATGTGTCAGGTAGCTAACACGCGCACAGTCTCTCTGTTGCACGTTAATACCATTAGAGGGAATCCATGCCCTGTCACCATTAGAGGGTATCTGTGCCCTGTCACAATTAGAGGGTATCAATGCCCTGTCACCCTTACAACCAAAAAGAAAATACAAGCATACTCACATCCAACATTTTCCATTCATGATTCATTTACTACATTCGTTCATTATTCATATATGCATCTTCGGTATACTTGACACATTTTCATGCTTCCTCAATTAATCATAATCATTTAATCATCAATCATATTTCAGTAATACTTATTTATTCATTTTCACTTACATTCATTCATTCATTCATTCGATTTCATTAAGGCTAAAATACCTCATACGTACCCCATTCCTATACTTCCCATTTATATTCAACATGTCTCAAGTTTTTCCTCACATCCAAGTACTATATTATTATGACTTAATCTCTTCACTATACTTAAAACTAATATTTAGGGTTTAAAGGAGTAAAATTAGAGGTTTAAAGGTTTAAAAGCATGTTAAGATCATAAAAATACAATTTTGCTGAAAACAGGGCCACGCGTACGCGTCGGTGAGTTTTTTCTTGATCGCGTACGCATGCATCTTGCTCACGTACACGAGATACCAAACCCGAAAGGGTTGGTCACGTACGCGAGTTCTGCGGAATGGGAAAAATGCTAAGTGCTGCATTTTCATCCGTTCTTCAAACGGTGTAAACTTCACGGACCCAATTTTCATATGAGATAAGTTTGAAAGTATTTGGGAGTTCGGAAGTCCAGTTATGGCTCATTGAAGTTTGGCCAAAAATCAGATTTTCACAAAAATTCTCAAAGATTGCTAAACCTCAATTTTCACAACAATTCAATTCCAACCCTTTTAAAAAATTACCAAACCATGTCAAAACAAGTCCTAACATTTCTCAACACCCCTTAATTACTCCACAATAGACCAATTCACAATTGTAATCACTTCACACAATATTTCATATCCAAACAACATCATACATAGTCATCAACTTCTATACACACACACACACACACACACACACACACACCACAAACTTGCTTTACCCACCGCCATCAACTTTCTCATGCCATTATTCATCAACTCAAGTATTTGACAACAATTCAACACAATATGCATATCAATACATGGTTCAACCTTCACATACATTAATATACATCACAACATTATTAACCTCATACATATCCACCAATTTCAATCATCAACATCATGCTTATTTCAATCTCATATTCACTCATCAAATATCATCATTATTCATTCAAATCATTATTTTATCAATTATTTATATCAAATACAATATCAACTTCACGACCACTATAGTACCAACAACAACTTCAAATTCACTAACCATTATACATATACCAAGTTATACCCACATCATTCATACAAGCCTCTATCACAACCTCCAAAATCATTAACCACATACATAATAATCAAACTCAACCAACAACAACATCACAATTCAATTTCTATCTTAAGGTCACTAGCCTAAGTTTTCATGCCACATTATATTTTAGATACGAAAAATCGAAACTATACCTTGGTCGATTCTCTAATAAACCTGGAATACTTCAAGAGTTTCCCGCACCACAACTATCAACCACAGCTTTCAAAATTAAACCCAAGCTTCAATTTCCCCAATTAAGTTCCAATTCTACAAGTTTGACCTCCAATTTGAGTTTCTCACCAACAACATTAAATCTAAATCACATATATCACTATAATTAATCTCTAAACTCAATAATTCCATAAGAGAGTTAGGGTTCTTACCTTGCCCATAACTCAAGTGAGCCACACCCAACAAAACCCGTGAGCTAACTTGAATCTAAACACCGAAATTATAGAAAATTCAACACCACACTCAATAAATTTGAAATTCAAGGGCTGGAAAACTGGTGAGAAATTGTGCCTTACATCTTAATTAATGTAGTGGGCTTTGTAGAGCTCAATGTTGCGGTTGCATGGCCGCAAACAGTACGGTGATCGAAGCTCCAAATCAAAAGTTATGTGGATTTGATTATGGAAGTGAGAGTTTGTGTTTTTGAGAGAGTGTTCTTCCTCCTTGCTGAGCATTCAGCGTTTCAGCATGCATGAGGAGAGACAAATGAGCTGAACTCATTTTGTTAAGTAAGAGGATTGGGTCCATGGGCCCGATTTGACCAGTTCGGCCCGTTTGGCCCAATCTTGGGCCAAATTCTTTAAAATTAGTGTCAAAATTCTTGTTTTAATTAGCTCTTTCACATTAGATTATAAAATTCTATTTTCTAATTTCTCAGGTTTTACATCCTACCTCCTAAAAGAAATTTTTGCCCTCAAAAATATCGTTCACTACAAGAGTTCGCGCGAGTAGTTTCCTTCCCAACCTAGCGGATAGTTTCTCGGCCGTTATCAATCTTTACAGCGACTTATCTCCCACATTTCTTCCATTCTAACCTTAGATGTCTTAACGTCCCCCGTCCCCCCCCCCCAACCAATATTTTTGCTTTCGCTACGTCACTCTGATAGCTTTTTATTAAGGACTTACCTAATCGCTTATGTTAGCCAAACCCCTTTTTAAGATAACTTAAGGTCTTCAACTATAAAGCAAGATTTTTCATTCAACCATAGGTTATGAGTTAATACCATTCTTCGATATCATCCAAAGCGGTTAAAAATTGAGTTATCAGTTCCCTTATTACCTCAAATCTGACGAGCGAATCCGGCTACAACCCGATCTCTTCTGTGTGGGCAATCTCTGAGCAGATGTCCTGGCTTTCTGCAATTGTAACATAAGCCCGAACTATAACGACACGGCCTAGTTACCCAAATATAAGAGGATTATATGTCACGTATCCCATTAAGTCCAATAATTAGTGATTTAAGAGGAATTACATTCAAGCTAGTATTCAAGTGAGTTAACTTTTCCAAGAATCAACAAGAATTCATGTAGAACAAGAGTTATTTTTCAATACACTCAAATTCATAAGATGAAAAATGAAAGTAATCCTTGGAATCAAAGCAATACAATAATTAAAATAGAGTGACAATAGTATTATTTTTGCGTCTGTCACTAACGCCCCGCCTTCAGGAGTTTGAAGCTCGTCACAGTCATTCAATCATTGAATCCTACTCAGAATACCACAGACAAGGTTAGACCTTCCGGATTCTCTTGAATGCCGCCATCAGTTCTAGCCTATACCACGAAGACTCTGATCTCACGGAATGGCTGGCTCGGTTGTCAGGCGAGCACTCGGTTGTCAGGCGATCAACCATGCATCGTGTATCAGGAATCCAAGAGATATTCACCCAATCTAAGGTAGAACGGAGGTGGTTGTCAGGCACACGTTCATAGGTGAGAATGATGATGAGTGTCACGGATCATCACATTCATCAAGTTGAAGAACAAGTGATATCTTGGAACAAGAACAAGCGGAATTGAATAGAAGAACAATAGTAATTGCATTAATACTCGAGGTACAGCAGAGCTCCACACCTTAATCTATGGTGTGTAGAAACTCCACCGTTGAAAATACATAAGAACAAGGTCTAGGCATGGCCGAATGGCCAGCCTCCCAAAGAGGGTTCAATCATAAAAACATGATCAAAAGCTATCGTTACAATACAATAGTAAAAGGTCCTATATATAGAGAACTAGTAGCCTAGGGTGTACAGAGATGAGTAAATGACATAAAAATCCACTTCCGGGCCCACTTGGTGTGTGCTTGGGCTGAGCATTGAAGCATTTTCGTGTAGAGACTCTTCTTGGAGTTAAACGCCGGCTTTTATGCCAGTTTGGGCGTTTAACTCCCATTCTTGTGCCAGTTCCGGCGTTTAACGCTGGGAATTCTGAGGGTGACTTTGAACGCCGGTTTGGGCCATCAAATCTTGATCAAAGTATGGACTATCATATATTGCTGGAAAGCCCAGGATGTCTACTTTCCAACGCCGTTGAGAGCGCGTCAATTGGGCTTCTGTAGCTCCAGAAAATCCACTTCGAGTGCAGGGAGGTCAGAATCCAACAGCATCTGCAGTCCTTTTTAGTCTCTGAATCAGATTTTTGCTCAGGTCCCTCAATTTCAGCCAGAAAATACCTGAAATCACAGAAAAACACACAAACTCATAGTAAAGTCCAGAAAAGTGAATTTTAACTAAAAACTAATGAAAATATACTAAAAACTAACTAGATCATACTAAAAACATACTAAAAACAATGCCAAAAAGCGTACAAATTATCCGCTCATCACAACACCAAACTTAAATTGTTGCTTGTCCTCAAGCAACTGAAAATCAAACAAGATAAAGAGAAGAGAATATGCAATGAATTCCAAAAACATCTATGAAGATCAGTATTAATTAGATGAGCGGGGCTTTTAGCTTTTTGCCTCTGAACAGTTTTGGCATCTCACTCTATCCTTTGAAATTCAGAATGATTGGCTTCTTTAGGAACTCAAAATCCAGATAGTGTCATTGATTCTCCTAGTTAAGTATGATGATTCTTGAACACAACTACTTATTGAGTCTTGGCCGTGGCCCAAAGCACTCTGTCTTCCAGTATTACCACCGGATACATACATGCCACAGACACATAATTGGGTGAACCCTTTCAGATTGTGACTTAGCTTTGCTAGAGTCCCCAACTAGAGGTGTCCAGGGTTCTTAAGCACACTCTTTTTGCCTTGGATCACAACTTTATTTCTCTTTTTCTTTTTTTTTTCTTTTTTC
This sequence comes from Arachis hypogaea, assembly GCF_003086295.3. Classification (NCBI taxonomy): domain Eukaryota; kingdom Viridiplantae; phylum Streptophyta; class Magnoliopsida; order Fabales; family Fabaceae; genus Arachis; species Arachis hypogaea. The sequence goes on along the minus strand of NC_092042.1, from coordinate 57,360,668 downwards.
GTTTTCTTTTCTCCCCTTTTCTTCTTTTTTTTCTGTATTCACTGCTTTTTCTTGCTTCAAGAATCATTTTTATGATTTTTCAGATCCTCAGTAACATGTCTCCTTTTTCATTATTCTTTCAAGAGCCAACATTCATGAACCACAAATTCAAAAGACATATGCACTGTTTAAGCATACATTCAGAAAACAAAAGTATTGCCACCACATCAAGATAATTAAACTGTTATAAAATTCAAAATTCATGCAATTCTTCTCTTTTTCAATTAAGAACATTTTTTTTAAGAGAGGTGATGGATTCATAGGACATTCATAACTTTAAGGCATAGACACTAAGACACTAATGATCACAAGACACAAACATAGACAAACATAAGATCTAAAATTCGAAAAACAGGAAAATAAAGAACAAGGAAATTAAAGAACGGGTCCACCTTAGTGATGGCGGCTTGTTCTTCCTCTTGAAGATCCTATGGAGTGCTTGAGCTCCTCAATATCTCTTCCTTGTCTTTGTTGCTTCTCTCTCATGATTCTTTGATCTTCTCTAATTTCATGGAGGAGAACAGAGTGTTCTTGGTGCTCCACCCTTAGTTGTCCCATGTTGGAACTCAATTCTCCTAGGGAGGTGTTTAGTTGCTCCCAATAGTTTTGTGGAGGAAAGTGCATCCCTTGAGGCATCTCAGGGATTTGATGATGAGAGGGGTCTCTTGTTTGCTCCATCCTCTTCTTAGTGATGGGCTTGTCCTCATCAATAGGGATGTCTCCCTCTATGTCAACTCCAACTGAATAACAGAGGTGACAAATGAGATGAGGAAAGGCTAACCTTGCCAAGGTAGAGGACTTGTCCGCCACCTTATAAAGTTCTTGGGATATCACCTCATGAACTTCTATTTCTTCTCCAATCATGATGCTATGGATCATGATAGCCCGGTCTATAGTAACTTCGGACCGGTTGCTAGTGGGAATGATTGAGCGTTGGATAAACTCCAACCATCCTCTAGCCACGGGTTTGAGGTCATGCCTTCTCAGTTGAACTGGCTTCCCTCTTGAATCTCTCTTCCATTGGGCGCCCTCTTCACATATGACTGTGAGGACTTGGTCCAACCTTTGATCAAAGTTGACCCTTCTAGTGTAAGGATGTTCATCTCCTTGCATCATGGGCAAGTTGAATGCCAACCTTACATTTTCCGGACTAAAATCCAAGTATTTCCCCCGAACCATAGTAAGCCAATTCTTTGGATCCGGGTTCACACTTTGGTCATGGTTCTTGGTGATCCATGCATTGGCATAGAACTCTTGAACCATTAAGATTCTGACTTGTTGAATGGGGTTGGTAAGAACTTCCCAACCTCTTCTTCGGATCTCATGTCGGATCTCCAGATATTCACTCTTTTTGAGTGAAAAAGGGACCTCGGGGATCACCTTCTTCAAGGCCACAACTTCATAGAAGTGGTCTTGATGCACCCTTGAGATGAATCTTTCCATCTCCCATGACTCGGAGGTGGAAGCTTTTGCCTTCCCTTTCCTCTTTCTAGAGGTTTCTCCGGCCTTGGATGCCATAAATGGTTATGGAAAAACAAAAAGCAATGCTTTTACCACACCAAACTTAAAAGGTTTGCTCGTTCTCGAGCAAAAGGAGAAAGAAGAGAGTAGAAGAAGAAGAAATAGAGGAGATGGAGATGGCCTTGTGGTTCGGCCAAAAAGGGGGGAGAAGTAGTGTTTAGGTTGTGTGAAAATGAAGGAGTGAAGATGGGTTTATATAGGAGTGGGGGGAGGGTTATTGTTCGGTCATGTATGGGTGGGTTTGGGTGGGAAAGTGGTTTGAATTTGAATGGTGAGGTAGGTGGGGTTTTATGAAGGATGGATGTGAGTGGTGAAGAGAAAGATGGGATTTGATAGGTGAAGGGTTTTTGGGGAAGAGGAGTTGAGGTGATTGGTGAATCGGTGAAGAAGAGAGAGAGTGGTGGGGTAGGTGGGGATCCTGTGGGGTCCACAGATCCTTAGGTGTCAAGGAAAAGTCATCCCTGCACCAAGTGGCGAGCAAAATTGCTCTTTGTGCCAAATCTGGCGTTAAACGCCGAGCTGGTGCCCCTTTCTGTCGTTTAACGCCAAGTTCTTGCCCTTTACTGGCGTTTAACGCCAGTCTGGTGCCCCTTTCTGGCGTTAAACGCCCAAAATGGTGCCAGACTGGGCGTTAAACGCCCATCTGCTAGCCTTACTGGCGTTTAAACGCCAGTAGGTTCTTCCTCCAGGGTGTGCTGTTTTTCTTTCTGTTTTTCATTCTGTTTTTGCTTTTTCAATTGATTTTGTGACTTCTCATGATCATCAACCTACAAAAGAACATAAAATAACAAAGGAAAATAGATAAAATATAACATTGGGTTGCCTCCCAACAAGCGCTTCTTTAATGTCAGTAGCTTGACAGAGGGCTCTCATGGAGCCTCACAGATATTCAGAGTGATGTTGGAACCTCCCAACACCAAACTTAGAGTTTGAATGTGGGGGTTCAACACCAAACTTAGAAGTTGATTGTGGCCTCCCAACACCAAACTTAGAGTTTGACTGTGGGGGCTCTGTTTGGCTCTGTTTTGAGAGAAGCTCTTCATGCTTCCTCTCCGTGATGACAGAGGGATATCCTTGAGCCTTAAACACAAAGGATTCTTCATTCACTTGAATGATCAATTCTCCTCTATCAACATCAATCACAGCCCTTGCTGTGGCTAGGAAGGGTCTGCCAAGGATGATGGATTCATCCATGCACTTCCCAGTCTCTAGGACTATGAAATCAGCAGGGATGTAATGGTCTTCAACTTTTACCAGAACATCCTCTACAAGTCCATAGGCTTGTTTTCTTGAATTGTCTGCCATCTCTAGTGAGATTTTTGTAGCTTGCACCTCAAAGATCCTTAACTTCTCCATTACAGAGAGAGGCATGAGGTTTACACTTGACCCTAAGTCACACAAGGCCTTCTTGAAGGTCATGGTGCCTATGGTACAAGGTATTGAAAACTTCCCAGGATCCTGTCTCTTTTGAGGCAGTTTCTGCCTAGACAAGTCATCCAGTACCTTGGTGAGCAAAGGGGGTTCATCTTCCCAAGTCTCATTTCCAAATAACTTGTCATTTAGCTTCATGATTGCTCCTAGGTATTTAGCAACTTGCTCTTCAGTGACATACTCATCCTCTTCAGAGGAAGAATACTCATCAGAGCTCATGAATGGCAGAAGTAAGTCCAATGGAATCTCTATGGTCTCATTTTGAGCCTCAGATTCCCATGGTTCCTCATTGGGGAACTCATTGGAGGCCAGTGGACGTCTATTGAGGTCTTCCTCAGTGGCGTTCACTGCCTCTTCTTCCTCTCCAAATTCGGCCATGTTGATGGCTTTGCACTCTCCTTTTGGATTTTCTTTTGTATTGCTTGGAAGAGTACTAGGAGGGAGTTCAGTAATTGTCTTGCTCAGCTGACCCACTTGTGCCTCCAAATTTCTAATGGATGACCTTGTTTCAGTCATGAAACTTTGAGTGGTTTTGATTAGATCAGAGACCATGGTTGCTAAGTCAGAGGTATTCTGCTTAGAACTCTCTGTCTGTTGCTGAGAAGATGATGGAAAAGGCTTGCTATTGCTAAACCTGTTTCTTCCACCATTATTGTTGTTGAAACCTTGTTGAGGTCTCTGTTGATCCTTCCATGAGAGATTTGGATGATTTCTCCATAAAGGATTATAGGTGTTTCCATAGGGTTCTCCCATGTAATTCACCTCTTCTATTGAAGGGTTCTCAGGATCATAAGCTTCTTCTTCAGATGAAGCTTCCTTAGTACTGCTTGGTGCATTTTGCATTCCAGACAGACTTTGAGAAATCATATTGACTTGTTGAGTCAATATTTTATTCTGAGCCAGTATGGCATTCAGAGTGTCAATCTCAAGAACTCCTTTCTTCTGATTGGTCCCATTGTTCACAGGATTCCTTTCAGAAGTGTACATGAATTGGTTATTTGCAACCATTTCAATCAGCTCTTGAGCTTCTGTAGGCGTCTTCTTCAGATGAAGAGATCCTCCAGCAGAGCTATCCAAAGACATCTTGGACAGTTCAGACAGACCATCATAGAAAATACCTATGATGCTCCATTCAGAAAGCATATCAGAGGGACACTTTCTGATCAATTGTTTGTATCTTTCCCAAGCTTCATAGAGGGATTCTCCTTCCTTCTGTCTGAAGGTTTGGACTTCCACTCTAAGCTTACTCAATTTTTGAGGTGGAAAGAACTTTGCCAAGAAGGCATTGACTAGCTTTTCCCAAGAGTTCATGCTTTCTTCAGGTTGTGAGTCCAACCATGTCCTAGCTCTGTCTCTTACAGCAAAAGGGAATAGCATAAGTCTGTAGACCTCAGGGTCAACCCCATTAGTCTTGACAGTGTCACAGATTTGCAAGAACTTAGCTAAAAACTGATGAGGATCTTCCAATGGAAGTCCATGGAACTTGCAATTCTGTTGCATTAGAGAAACTAATTGAGGCTTAAGCTCAAAGTTGTTTGCTCCAATGGCAGGGATAGAGATGCTTCTCCCATAGAAGTCGGGAGTAGGTGCAGTAAAGTCACCCAGCACCTTCCTTGCATTGTTGGCATTGTTGTTGTTTTCGGCTGCCATGGGTTCTTCTTCTTTGAAGATTTCTGTTAGGTCCTCTACAGAGAGTTGTGCCTTGGCTTCTCTTAGCTTTCGCTTCAAGGTCCTTTCAGGTTTAGGATCAGCCTCAACAAGAATGCTTTTGTCCTTGCTCCTGCTCATAAGAAAGAGAAGAGAACAAGAAAATGTGGAATCCTCTATGTTACAGTATAGAGATTCCTTGAGGTGTCAGAGGAAAAGAAAAATAGAAGGCAGAAGTAGAAAATTCGAACTTATCAAAGAAGATGGAGTTCGAATTTTACATTAAGGAATAGTGTTAGTCCATAAATAGAAGGATGTGAGAAGAGGGGAAGTAATTTTCGAAAATCAAGTAAAAGATTTTGAAAACATTTTGAAAAACACTAATTGATTTTCGAAAATAAAAGTGGGAAAGAAATCAAGTGATTTTTGAAAAAGAATTTGAAATTAGAAATCAAAAAGATTTGATTGAAAGTTATTTTGAAAAAGATGTGGTTAAGAAGATATGATTGGTTTTAAAAAGATGTGATTGAGAAGATATGATTTGAAAAACATTTAAAAAAAATTTGATTTTGAAAATTAATGACTTGGCTATCAAGAAAAGATATGATTCAAACATTAAACCTTTCTCAACAGAAAAGGCAACAAACTTGAAATGTTGAATCAAATCATTAATTGATACCAAGTATCTTTGAAAATAGAAAGAAATTGAATTTGAAAAAGATTTGATTGAAAAGATATGATTTGAAAAAGATTTGATTTTGAAAAGATTTTGAAAACTTAAAAAAAATTGCATTGAAAACAAAATCTTCCCTCTTGTGCCATCCTGGCGTTAAACGCCCAGAATGGTGCACATTCTGGTGTTTAACGCCCAAAACTCTACCCTTTTGGGCGTTAAACGCCCAACCAGGCACCCTGGCTGGCGTTTAAACGCCAGTCTGTCCTTCTTCACTGGGCGTTTTGAACGCCCAGCTTTTTCTGTATAATTCCTCTGCTGTATGTTCTGAATCTTCAGTTCTCTGTATTATTGACTTGAAAAGACACAAATTAAAAATATTTTTGGATTTTTAATAGTGAGGAATAATCAAAATGCAACTAAAATCAAATAATAATGCATGCAAGACACCAAACTTAGCAATTTGTATACTACTGACACTAATGAGAATGCATATGAGACACATAAACACTCAAGTCAAGAGGAATTAAAGATCAGAGTGATGAAATCATCAAGAACATCTTGAAGATCACTAAGACACATGAATGAATGCAAGAAGAACAGAAACATGCAATTGACACCAAACTTAAAATGAGACTCTAGACTCAAACAAGAAATATTTTTGGATTTTTTCGAAAATTAAGTGGAAAAAGAGCATAAAGGTATCAAAATTCTTAATGAGAATTCCAGGAATCATGCAATGTTAGTCTAAAGCTTTAGTCTAAAGAAATTAGACATGGCTGAACAAGTTTCAGCAGGACATTGCATTCAAGAGCTAAATTGATGAAAATCAATCAGCTTTGGTGATGATAAGAACATCACCTTGAAACACTAGAATTCATTCTTAAGAACTCTGAAGAAAAAAAATACCTAATCTAAGCAACAAGATGAACCATCAGTTGTCCATACTCGAACAATCCCCGGCAACGGCGCCAAAAACTTGATATGCGAAATTGTGATCAATACTTTTCACAACACAAATAATCCCCGGTGATGAATCCAAAAACTTGGTATTCAATACCATGGCATAAACACAACTTCGCACAACTAACCAGCAAGTGTACTGGGTCGTCTAAGTAATAAACCTTACGCGAGTAAGGGTCGATCCCACAGAGATTGTTGGTATGAAGCAAGCTATGGTCACCTTGTAAATCTTAGTCAGGCAGACTCAAATGGATATGAATGATGATATACGAATAAAACATAAAGATAAAGATAGAGATACTTATGTAATTCATTGGTAGGAATTTCAGATAAGCGTATGAAGATGCTTGTCCCTTCAGTCTCTCTGCTTTCCTACTGTCTTCATCCAATCCTTCTTACTCCTTTCCATGGCAAGCTTATGCAAGGGTTTCACCGTTGTCAGTGGCTACCTCCCATCCTCTCAGTGGAAATGTTCAACGCACCCTGTCATGGCACGGCTATCCATCTGTCGGTTCTCAATCAGGCCGGAATAGAATCCAGTGATTCTTTTGCGTCTGTCACTAACGCCCCGCCTTCAGGAGTTTGAAGCTCGTCACAGTCATTCAATCATTGAATCCTACTCAGAATACCACAGACAAGGTTAGACCTTCCGGATTCTCTTGAATGCCGCCATCAGTTCTAGCCTATACCACGAAGACTCTGATCTCACGGAATGGCTGGCTCAGTTGTCAGGCGAGCACTCGGTTGTCAGGCGATCAACCATGCATCGTGTATCAGGAATCCAAGAGATATTCACCCAATCTAAGGTAGAACGGAGGTGGTTGTCAGGCACACGTTCATAGGTGAGAATGATGATGAGTGTCACGGATCATCACATTCATCAAGTTGAAGAACAAGTGATATCTTGGAACAAGAACAAGCGGAATTGAATAGAAGAACAATAGTAATTGCATTAATACTCGAGGTACAGCAGAGCTCCACACCTTAATCTATGGTGTGTAGAAACTCCACCGTTGAAAATACATAAGAACAAGGTCTAGGCATGGCCGAATGGCCAGCCTCCCAAAGAGGGTTCAATCATAAAAACATGATCAAAAGCTATCGTTGCAATACAATAGTAAAAGGTCCTATATATAGAGAACTAGTAGCCTAAGGTGTACAGAGATGAGTAAATGACATAAAAATCCACTTCTGGGCCCACTTGGTGTGTGCTTGGGCTGAGCATTGAAGCATTTTCGTGTAGAGACTCTTCTTGGAGTTAAACGCCAGCTTTTATGCCAGTTTGGGCGTTTAACTCCCATTCTTGTGCCAGTTCCGGCGTTTAACGCTGGAAATTCTGAGGGTGACTTTGAACGCCGGTTTGGGCCATCAAATCTTGGGCAAAGTATGGACTATCATATATTGCTGGAAAGCCCAGGATGTCTACTTTCCAACTCCGTTGAGAGCGCGCCAATTGGGCTTCTGTAGCTCCAGAAAATCCGCTTCGAGTGTAGGGAGGTCAGAATCCAACAGCATCTGCAGTCCTTTTTAGTCTCTGAATCAGATTTTTGCTCAGGTCCCTCAATTTCAGCCAGAAAATACCTGAAATCACAGAAAAACACACAAACTCATAGTAAAGTCCAGAAAAGTGAATTTTAACTAAAAACTAATGAAAATATACTAAAAACTAACTAGATCATACTAAAAACATACTAAAAACAATGCCAAAAAGCGTACAAATTATCCGCTCATCAAGACCCCATGTTGATCAATGCATCAATGAGTAAATAACAAAACAATTGGTTTTAATTGTTTGAAGCAATAAATATTTCTCCATTATATATATATTTAAGTTGAGTATTGTCAAAGTTCTAAAGCTTCTTAGATCCTATAAGGCTTAGGATATTTTGTTGAGATGTTTAGGTATTAGCATTTTTTCTCTTTAAATTCTCATATCTTTTGGGTATTATAGCATCAGGACATGCTAGTATTTATGTGTAGAAGAATTGATAAACTTGCATAATTATGTTAAAAAGTTTGCAGTTTATCGACAAACTTGCACAATTTTAGCTCAATTAATTGAGTTTTTTGAATCTTGCTTCCCAAAAAGCTGTGTGAAAAATATGTTTTTTGCACTCCTAATCATTAACTTTTTTATGCCATTAGATGATGTGATAAAATTTATTTAAGTGTTTTAGGGTTAAGGTACATCAATGACCTCAAAGGATTGAAAAGAATTGAGCGAAGAAGCAAATTCGGAAAAGCAATTCGGGGGGTTTTTGGAAGCTCACGTGCACGACATACTCGTGCAGGCTGTACTTCCTCACGTATGCGAGATTCTCGCATAGGCGAGCATTTTTCGCGTGCATGAAAATCCTCCACGTGCCTGATAAAACACATGCATCCTTGTTTTTGGGGCATAAAAAAGCCGAAAACCCAGATTATTGAAGTATGGAAAAATGCAAGGAAAACGCCAAGTAGTTTTTAGATTTAGTTCTTTTAGTATGTTTGGTGAATTCTAGAGAGAAAAGCTCTAACTTTTCTCTATAATTCTTAGGGTTTCTATTTTAATTCTCTCTAGTTTTAGTTTTTAATCTTGTTTTAGATTAGCTTTTTAATTTTATTTTAGATTAGTTTTATTTAGATTTTCTTGTTCTACTATCTTAGTTCATTAATATTTTCTTGTTAGTCTCTTATTTATATTATTTTAGTTTATGAACCCTTGTTGAATTTTTTATTTTTTTTAATGAATTTAATATTTTATGTTTTATTCTTGCTTACCTAAAATGTTATTGTTTCTTGTTTGAATTGGATAATTGTAGTTTTTATTATTATTGCAATTTATGAAATTTTTATATTTGTGCACTTTAGGTGTTTGATAAAATGCCTTACTTAATTGCAGAGTAAATTTTACTTTTTTTGGCTTGGGTTTTAGAAAATGGGTGTCTTGAGTCATTGATGTCTAAGTTGATTGATAATTTAGAGATATTAATTAATCTTGTTTCTACTAACGCAAATCTTTTACTAATTCAATTAGTAAGTTAGTTAGGACTTGTGAAAGCCTAAACGGTTTTTCTCAATATGTAGAGGTTGATGAATTGGGTTTACTCTTTGTAATTATGTTGTGGTTAGTGACAAAAATAGTAATCCTTAACCCTCAACCCTTGCCAAGATCTTTTATTATTTGAATTTACTTTCATTTCTTAGTTAATTACTTTAATTGTTCTTAATCTTATCGCTTTGCCATTTACTCCTTACTTGCTCTTTTAATTTCTTACTATTTAAATTATTGTCAATTGCGAACAAACCCACGATTTTTCTATAGCCAATGACAATACACTCAATTGTGATTTTTAAAAGAGAACGACCAGGGATTAAACTCCTTATTAATGTTTTAAATCTGTGTGACATTTTCACTATACTTTGAAGAGTGTTGGATTCTAGATTAGAGCTATAATGAACTTGAAGCTTTTAAACTTGTGAATTTTCTAAATTTAGCGCTCGTCACATGGTGCACAAAATTGTGATCATCAACAATGGCGCCAAAAACTTGGTAGCGCTCTCAAACGTGAATCACACTTAGTCACAACTCCGCACAACTAACCAGCAAGTGCACTGGGTCGTCCAAGTAATACCTTACGTGAGTAAGGGTCGATCCCATGGAGATTGTTCGTATGAAGCAAGCTATGGTCATTGATGAGCGGATATTTTATACGCTTTTTGGGGGTAATTTCATGTAGATTTTAGCATGTTTTAATTAGTTTTTAATAGAATTTTATTAGTTTTTAAGCAAAAATCATATTTCTGGACTTTACTATGAGTTTGTGTAATTTTCTGTGATTTCAGATATTTTCTGGCTGAAATTGAGGGAGCTGAGCAAAAATCTGATTTAGGTTGAAAAAGGACTGCTCATTCTGTTGGATTCTGACCTCCCTGCACTCGGAATGGATTTTTTGGAGCTACAGACGTCCGATTGGCGCGCTCTCAAATAGCAGATCACCTGTCTCGAATAGAACCAGTAGAAGGGGCGTCCCTCCCTCTTACTGAGATCTCTGAAAACTTTCCAGATGAGCAACTCTTTGCCATCCAGGAAGTGCCATGGTTTGCAGACATTGAAAACTACAAGGCAGTGAGATTCATACCCAAAGAGTACAGTAGGCAGCAATCAAAGAAATTGATCACAGATGCAAAGTACTATCTTTGGGATGAACCATATCTCTTCAAGAGATGTGCAGACGAGTAATCCGTAGATGTGTTCCTAAAGAAGAAGCATAGAAGATCCTCTGGCACTGCCATGGATCACATTATGGAGGACATTTTGGAAGTGAGCGAACAGCCACAAGAGTCCTCCAATGTGGCTTCTACTGGCCTACTCTTTATAAAGATTCCCGAGTGTTTGTACTTAATTGTGACAGTTGTCAAAGATCTGGTAATTTGCCTCACAGTTATGCCATGCCTCAACAAGGGATCTTGGAGATTGATTTGTTTGATGTATGGGGTATTGACTTCATGGGGCCTTTCCCACCATCATACTCAAACACTTATATTCTGGTGGCAGTGGATTATGTATTCAAATGGGTGGAAGCTATTGCAACACCCACTAATGACACTAAGACAGTGTTAAAATTCCTCCAGAAACACATCTTCAGCAGATTTGGTACCCCTAGAGTATTAATCAGTGATGGGGGCACTCATTTCTGCAATAAACAGCTTTACTATGCTTTGGTTCATTATGGAGTTAGCCACAGGGTGGCCACTCCATATCATCCACAGACAAATGGGCAAGCTGAAGTCTCAAATAGAGAACTTAAAAGAATCCTGGAACGGACTGTGATTAACCGTAGAAGGGATTGGGCAAGAAACTTGGATGAAGCTCTATGGGCATACAGAACAGCATTCAAGACCCCTATAGGGACCTCTCCATACCAGCTTGTGTATGGAAAGGCATGTCACTTGCCAGTGGAACTGGAACATAAGGCCTACTGGGCAACCTGATTCCTGAACCTTGATGCCAAGTTAGCAGGAGAAAAACGATTTCTCTAGTTAAATGAGCTAGAGAAATTTAGACTCAATGCTTTCGAGAATACAAAAATTTACAAAGAGAAAGCAAAAAGATGGCATGATAAGAAACTGTCATCCAAAGTCTTTGAGCCAGGGCAGAAAGTTTTGTTATTTAATTCTAGGCTCAGATTATTCCCCAGGAAATTGAAATCCCGGTGGAGAGGACCATATGTGATTACAAGTGTGTCACCGTATGGATACGTAGAGCTTCAAGATAATGATTCTAATAAAAAGTTCATTGTTAATGGACAGAGAGTCAAACATTATCTTGAAGGCAATTTTGAACAAGAATGCTCAAGGCTGAGACTTGATTAAAGCTCAGTAATAGTCCAGCTAAAGACAATAAAGAAGCTCTTGCTGGGAGGCAACCCAGCCATTTACAAAGTTTATTTGTTAATTAATTGATTTTTATAGGTATATGTCAAGTATCTTCAAGGTAAAATAGCAATTGCTTGGGTTCACAGAGTTATAGAAGGATTCAAAGGATAAAAATAGCAAACGGAAGCTCACTGTTGCGAAAACGCTAGTAAAAGCTATTTTGGGCGTTAAACGCCCAAAAGAAGCACCTTCTGGGCGTTGAACGCTAGAAAGAAGCACCTTCTGGGCGTTCAATGCCAGATTTATAGCATCTTAGGCGTTCAGAAAAATGCCCAGTGACGAAGGAGTTCCTGGCATTCAACGCCAGAAAGAAGCAACAGCTGGGCGTTGAACGCCCAGGAGAAGCAGCGTTCGGGCGTTAAATGCCCAAAACATGCAACGTTTGGGCGCTTAACGCCAGGATGGTGGGAGGAGGTAAATTCATTTTTTTCTTCACAAATTTTTAATTTTTTTGTGTTTCAATTCATGATTTCTTGCATAAACACATTCCAAATTCTCATCCTTCAATTCCAAAAATTTTAATCCTAATTTCTAAAAACCCTAATTTCTAAAATCCCTTTTTCAAAAATATCAAATGTATCTTAATTCATAAACACAAATTTTTCCAATCCAATCCAACTCTTTTCTCAAAATTTTTCAAACTCAATTGTCTTTTAAAATCATTTTCAAAATAAAAAGTCAGATTTATCTTTTTCAAATATCATTCATAAATTTTTTTTAATTATATCTTTTTCTTATCATATTTATCTTTCATAAATCATATCTTCTATCTTATCTTTTTAAAATTTTCGAAAACCCACCCCCTCCCTTTTAAATCCCCATTCGGCCTCCCCCTTCTCATCCACCATTCCACCCTAGCACTCCTTCTATCCCTCTCCTTTCTATTCTTTTGCTTGAAGACAAGCAAACCTCTAAGTTTGGTGTGTTTATCCATGATCACTAAACTATACCCACTAAGATCATGGCTCCTAAAGGAAAACAACCCACTCCAAGAGGCAAGAAAGAGAGTATTCCAAAACCACTTTAGAATCAAGGAAAGTTCTTAACCAAAGAACATTCAGACCATTACTACAAAATAATGGGTCTAAGATCAGTGATCCCGGAAGTCAAGTTCGATCTGAAAGAAGATGAATATACGGAGATACAAGAGCAAATTCGAAACAGGAACTGGGAAATCCTAGCTAATCTTGAAACAAAAGTAGGAAGGAATATGGTTCAGAAGTTCTATGCTAATCTGTGGCAAACAGACAGGCAGAGAATATCTGGAACTGCCCTCTATGACTATCGGACCTTGGTCAGAGAAAAGATTGTTCACATCCACCCTGACAAAATCAGGGAGATCTTTAAGCTGCCTCAGCTGAAAGATAACCCAGACTCTTTTAATAGGAGAATGATGAAAACAAACAAGGGCCTGGACAAGATTCTAGAGGATATATGCATCCCTGGAGCCAGGTGGACCACCAGCACCACTGGCATCCCAATTCAACTCAAGAGAGAAGATCTCAAACCAGTCACCAGAGGCTGGCTGGACTTCATTGGGCGTTCTATATTGCCCACTAGCAACTGTTTTGAAGTCACTGTTAAAAGAGCAGTGATGATTCACTGCATCATGTTGGGAAGAGAAGTAGAAGTTCATCAACTAATCTCGTGTGAACTTTACAAAATAGCAAACAAGAACTCCAAAGATGCTAAATTGGCTTATCCAAGCTTAATTTCTATGCTCTGCAAAGATGCTGGAGTGAGGATGGGAATAATTGAGTATATCTCAGTTGAACGGCCAATCACTAAAATATCAATGGAAAAACAACAGTTGCAGGATGACCTCATCAAGAGGAGAGCACAGGAATTCCTCCCAGAAATCCCTCAATTTGAATACTGTGAGCATCTTGAGGCATCTGTTTCCAAGCTGCAAGAAGCTATGGACCAAATAAAGAAAGAACAGAATAATCAAAATAGCATGCTTTGCAAATTGCTTAGGGAACAAGAGGAGCAAGGGCGTGACTTGAGGGAACTGAAGCGTCAGAAATTAATTCTTGAAGGACCAAGCACCCAATAGACTAGAGGAACATCCACTTTCCAAAATACAGGTTGTTGAGTTCTAATCTTAGCTTTAACTCTGTGATAGTTGTTATTATAAGAATTTACCTTAGAAGTTATATAGGAGTAGTAGTAATTAGTATATCTATTTTGATTTTATTTTCAATTAAGTTATAATTTATTTTTCTCATCATCATCAAACATGAATAAAATAGTAGATTTTTAGAATAAAGAGGTAATTTATATCTTTTGAGTTCTTAATAAGAAAAATTATAATTAATTATATGTGGTGGAAATACTTTTTGTCTTCTGAATGAATGCTTGAACAGTGCATATTTTTTATCTTGAATTTTATGAATGTTAAAATTATTGGCTCTTGAAAGAATGAGGAACACGAGAAATATTATTGCTGATCTGAAAAATCATGAATTTGATTCTTGAAGCAAGAAAAAGCAGTGAAAAAAATTTACAAGGAATCATTGGATCAAGAAAAAGAAAAAGCCAATAGCCCTTAAAACCAAAAGGCAAGGGTGAAAAGGATCCAAGGCTTTGGGCATCAGTGGATAGGAAGGCCCAAGGAAGTAAATCCTAGCTTAAGCGGCTAAATCAAGTTGTCCCTAACCATGTGCTTGTGGCATGCATGTCCAAGTGAAAAGCTTGAGACTGAGTGGTTAAAGTTGTGATCCAAGGCAAAAGAGTGTGCTTAAGAACTCTGGACACCTCTAATTGGGAACTTTAGCAAAGCTAAGTCACAATTTGAAAAGGTTCACCCAATTATGTGTCTGTGGCATTTATGTATCCGGTGGTAATACTGGAAAACAAAGTGCTTAGGGCCACGGCCAAGACTCATAAAGTAGCTGTGTTCAAGAATCAACATACTACACTAAGAGAATCAATAATACTATCTGAATTTTGAGTTCCTATGGATGCCAATCATTCTAAATTTCAAAGGATAAAGTGAGATGCCAAAACTGTTCAGAAACAAAAAGCTACCAGTCCCGCTCATCTAATTAGAATCTGAGCTTCACTTAAAACTCTGAGATATTATTGCTTCTTAATTTCTTTTCATCCTATTTTATTTATCTAGTTACTTGAGGACAAGCAACAGTTTATGTTTGGTGTTGTGATGAGCGGATATTTTATACGCTTTTTGGGGGTAATTTCATGTAGATTTTAACATGTTTTAATTAGTTTTTAATAGAATTTTATTAGTTTTTAAGCAAAAATTATATTTCTGGACTTTACTATGAATTTGTGTGTTTTTCTTTTATTTCAGGTATTTTCTGGCTGAAATTGAGGGAGCTGAACAAAAATCTGATTTAGGCTGAAAAATGACTGCTGATGCTATTGGATTCTAACCTCCCTGCACTTGGAATGGATTTTTTGGAGCTACATGAGTCCAATTAGCGCGCTCTCAATTGTGTTGGAAAGTAGACATCCAGGGCTTTCCATCAATATATAATAGTCCATACTTTGCATGAATATAGACGACGTAAACTGGCGTTCAACGCCAGTTCCATGTTGCAGTCCGGCGTTCAGCGCCAGAAACACGTCACGAACCAGAGTTGAACGCCAAAAACATGTTACAACTTGGTGTTCAACTCCAAAAACAGCCCAGGCACGTGAGAAGCTTAATTCTCAGCCCCAGCACACACCAAGTGGGCCCCAGAAGTGGATTTCTGCACTATCCATCTTAGTTTACTCATTTTCTGTAAACCTAGGTTACTTGTTTAGTATTTAAACAACTTTTAGAGACTTATTTTGTATCTCATGACATTTTAGATCTGAATTTTATACTCTTTGAAGTTATGAGTCTCTAAACCCCATTGTTGGGGGTGAGGAGCTCTGCAGCGTCTCGATGAATTAATGCAATTATTTCTGTTTTCCATTCAAACACGCTTGTTCTTATCTAAGATGTTCATTCGCGCTTCACTATGAAGAAGGTGATGATCCGTGACACTCATCACCTTCCTCAATCCATGAACGTGTGCCTGACAACCACCTCTATTCTACATCAGATTGAATGAGTATCTCTTAGATTTCTTAATCAGAATCTTTGTGGTATAAGCTAGAATTGATGGCAGCATTCATGAGAATCCGGAAAGTCTAAACCTTGGATGTGGTATTCCGAGTAGGATTCTGAGATTGGATGACTGTGACGAGCTTCAAACTCGCGAGTGTTGGGCGTGATGACAAACGCAAAAGAATCAATGGATTCTATTCTGACATGATCGAGAACCAACAGATGATTAGCCGTGCTGTGACAGAGCATTTGGACCATTTTCACTGAGAGGATGGGAAGTAGCCATTGACAACGGTGACACCCTACATACAGCTTGCCATGGAAGGAGCCTTGCGTGTGTGAAGAGGAGTACAAGAGAAAAGCTGAAATTCAGAAGACAAAGCATCTCCAAAACTCCAACATATTTTCCAAAATTGCATAATAAGTATTTTGAATTTTCCAACATTATTTACTATTTTTATTCCAACTTTATATTACTTAATCCATGTCCTTTTGTTCATTTGCAAGTCAACTGATAATCATAATTGGTATCCTAACTAAGAATAATAAAATAACCATAGCTTGCTTCAAGCCAACAATCTCCGTGGGATTTGACCCTTACTCACGTAAGGTATTACTTGGACGACCCAGTGCACTTGCTGGTTAGTTGTGCGGATTGCAAAAGTGTGATTGCAATTTCGTGCACCAATC
The DNA here is from genome assembly GCF_003086295.3 of Arachis hypogaea. Lineage (NCBI taxonomy): Eukaryota > Viridiplantae > Streptophyta > Magnoliopsida > Fabales > Fabaceae > Arachis > Arachis hypogaea. The sequence goes on along the minus strand of NC_092042.1, from coordinate 57,344,226 downwards.
ATCTTGTAAATCTCAGTTAGGCGGATAATAAATGTTATAGAGTTTTTGAATAATAAATAAAGCAAAAAAAAAAGATAGAGTTACTCATGTAATTCAATGGTGGGAATTTCAGATAAGTGTATGGAGATGCTTATCCCTGTTGGATCTCTGCTTTCCTACTGCCTTCCTTCAATCCTTCTTATTCCTTTCCATGGCAAGCTGTATGTAGGGCATCACTGTTGTCAATGGCTACATCACATCCTCTCAGTGAAAAAGGTCCAAATGCTTTGTCACGGCACGGCTAATCATCTGTCGGTTCTCGATCATGTTGGAATAGAATCCCTTTATTCTTTTGCGTTTGTCATCACGCCCAACAATCGCGAGTTTGAAGCTCGTCACAGTCATTCAATCCCTGAATCCTACTCAAAATACCACATACAAGGTTTATACTTTTCGGATTCTCATGAATGCCGCCATCAATCTAGCTTATACCATGAAGATTCTGATTAAGGAATCCAAGAGATATACGCCCGGTCTAAAGTAGAACGGAAGTGGTTGTCAGTCACGCGTTCATAGGAGAGAATGATGATGAGTGTCACGGATCATCACATTCATCATGTTGAAGTGCAACGAATATCTTAGAATAAGAACAAGCGAAATTGAATAGAAAATAGTAGTAATTGCATTGAAACTTGAGGTACAGCAGAGCTCCATACCCTTAATCTATGGTATGTAGAAACTCCACCGTTGAAAATACATAAGAGCTCCACACCCTTAATCTATGGTGTGTAGAAACTCCACCGTTGAAAATACATAAGTGATGAAGGTTCAGGCATGGTCGAATGGCCAGCCCCCAAACGTGATCAGAAGACCGAACGGTCAAAAGACCTTGCAATCAAAGACTTCGAATACAACAGTAAAAAGTCCTATTTATACTAGACTAGCTACTAGGGTTTACATAAGTCAGTAATTGATGCAGAAATCCACTTCCGGGGCCCACTTGGTGTGTGCTTGGGCTGAGCTTGAGCGTTACACAAGCAGAGGCTTCTTTTGGAGTTGAACACCAAGTTGTAATGTGTTTTTGGCGTTCAACTCTGGTTCGTGACGTGTTTCTGGCGTTTGACTCCAGAATGCAGCATGGAACTGGCGTTGAACGCCAGTTTACGTCGTCTAATCACGAATAAAGTATAGACTATTATATATTACTAAAAAGCTCTGGATGTATACTTTCCAACCCCATTAAGAGCACGCCATTTAGAGTTCTGTAGCTCCAGAAAATCCATTTCGAGTGCAGGGAGGTCAGAATCCAACAGCATCAGCAGTTCTTTATCAGCCTTTTATCAGAGTTTTGCTCAGGTCCCTCAATTTCAGCCAGAAATTACCTGAAATCACAGAAAAATACACAAACTCATAGTAAAGTCCAGAAATGTGAATTTAGCATAAAAACTAATAAAAACATCCCTAAAAGTAGCTAGATCCTACTAAAAACTACCTAAAAACAATGCCAAAAAGCGTATAAATTATCCGCTCATCACAACACCAAACTTAAATTGTTACTTGTCCCCAAGCAACTGAAAATCAATTAGGATAAAAAGAAGAGAACATACTATAAATCCCAAAATATCAATGAATATTAATTCTAATTAGATTGAGCGGGACTTGTAGCTTTTTGCTTCCGAACAGTTTTGGCATCTCACTTTCTCCTTTGATGTTTAGAATGATTAGCATCTATAGGAACTTAGAATTTCAGATAGTGTTATTGATTCTCCTAGTTAAGTTTGTAGATTCTTGAACACAGCTACTTTTATGAGTCTTGGCCGTGGCCCTAAACACTTTGTTTTCCAGTATTACCACCGGATACATAAATGCCACAGACACATGACTGGGTGAACCTTTTCAGATTGTGACTCAGCTTTGCTAAAGTCCCCAGTTAGAGGTGTCCAGAGCTCTTAAGCACACTCTTTTTACTTTGGATCACGACTTTAACCACTCAGTCTCAAGCTTTTCACTTAGACCTGTATGCCACAAGCACATGGTTAGGGACAGCTTGATTTAGCCGCTTAGGCCTGGATTTTATTTCCTTGGGCCCTCCTATACATTGATGCTCAAAGCCTTGGATCCTTTTTACCCTTGCCTTTTGGTTTTAAGAGCTATTGGCTTTTTCTGCTTTTTTTTCGCAAGCTTTTGCTTTTTCACTGCTTTTTCTTGCTTCAAGAATCAATTTTTATGATTTTTCAGATTGTCAATAACATTCTCTTTGTTCATCATTCTTTCAAGAGCCAATAATGTTAACATTCATAAATAGCAGATCAAAATTATGCACTGTTCAAGCATTCATTCAGAAAACAAAAAGTATTGTTACCACATCAATATAATTAAACTAAATTTAAGGATAATTTCGAAATTCATGTACTTCTTGTTCTTTTGAATTAGAAACATTTTTCATTTAAGAGAGGTGAAGGATTTATGGATTTATTCATAGCCTTAAGACATAGTTACTAAACACTAATGATCATGTAATAAAGACACAAACATAGATAAACATAAAAAAAACGAAAAGCAGAAAAAAAATAAGAACAAGGAATGAGTCTACCTTAGTGATGGTGGCGTTTTCTTCTTGAAGAACCAATGATGTCTTTGAGCTCTTCTATGTCTCTTCCTTATTTTTGTTGCTCCTCCCTCATTGCTCTTTGATCTTCTCTAATTTCATGGAGAATGATGGAGTGCTCTTGATGTTCCACCCTTAATTGATCCATGTTGTAACTCAAATCTTCTAGAGAAGTGTTGAGTTGTTCCCAATAGTCATTGGGAGGAAAGTGCATCCCTTGAGGCATCTCCGGGATTTCTTGGTGATGAGCTTCTTCATTCGTCTCTTGGGATCCATGAGTGTGCTCTCTTGTTTGCTCCATCTTTTTCTTAATGATGGTTTTATCCTCCTCAATGGGGATGTCTCCTTCTATGATAACTCCAGCTGAGTAACATAGATGGCAAATAAGATGAGGAAAAGCTAGCCTTGCCAAAGTAGAGGGCTTATCGGCTATTTTGTAGAATTCAAAGGAGATAACTTCATGAACTTCTACTTCCTCTCTAATCATGATGCTATGAATCATGATGGCCCGATCCACAGTAACTTCAGATCGGTTGCTAGTGGGGATGATGGAGCGTTGAATGAACTCCAACCATCCTCTAGCCACAGGCTTGAGGTCCAGTCTTCTTAGTTGAACCGGCTTGCCTTTGGAGTCTCTTTTCCATTGAGCTCCTTCCACACATATGTTCATAAGGACTTGGTCCAACCTTTGATTAACGTTGACCCTTCTAGTGTAGGGGCGTGCATCTCCTTGCATCATGGGCAAGTTGAACCCCAACCTCACATTTTTCGGACTAAAATCTAAGTATTTCCCCCGAACCATTGTAAGATAATTCTTTGGGTTCGGGTTCATACTTTGATCATGGTTCCTAGTGATCCATGCATTGGCATAGAACTCTTAAACCATTAAGATTCCGACTTGTTGGATAGGGTTGGTTAGAACTTTCCAACCTCTTTTTTGGATCTCATGTCGGATCTCCGGATACTCATTTTTCTTGAGCTTGAAAGGGACCTTGGGGATCACCTTCTTCTTGGCCACAACATCATAGAAGTGGTCTTGATAGGCTTTGGAGATGAATCTTTCCATCTCCTATGACTCGGAGGTGGAAGCTTTTGTCTTCCCTTTCCCTTTTCTAGAGGTTTCTCTGGTCTTAGGTGCCATTGATGGTTATGGAAAAATAAAAAGCTATGCTTTTACCACACCAAACTTAAAATATTGCTCGCCCTCGAGCAAGAGAAGAAAGAAAAGAAGAAGAAGAAGAAGAAGAGAAAATATGGAGGAGAGTGAGAGGGAGGTTTATGCGGCCAAGGTATAGAAGAGGGGGTTGTGTTGTGTGAAAATGAAGGAGAATGGAGGGGTTTATATAGGGAGGGGAGAGGGAGTGGGTTCGGCTATTTAGGGTGGATTTGGGTGGGAAAGAGATTTTGAATTTTGAAGGTAGGTGGGGTTTATGGGAAAGAGTGCATGTATGTGAGTGGTGAAGGGTGTAGTTAGGAAGAGAAATTGAGGTGATTGGTGAAGGGTTTTGGGGAAGAGTGTTTATTGGAAAGAGAGGATGAATGTTGAGAAGAGGTGAGAATATGGTAGGTGGGGATCTTGTGGGGTCCACAGATCCTGAGATGATCCTGTGGGGTCCACAGATCCTGAGGTGTCAAGGATTTACATCCCTGCACCAATTAGGCATGTAAAATGCCTTTGCATGCAATTCTGGCATTTAAACACCGAAGTGATGCATGTTCTGGGCGTTCAATGCCCATGTGCAGCATGTTTCTGGCGTTGAACGCCAGTTCCATGCTTGTTTCTGGCGTTCAGCGCCAGCTCTCCTCAGGGTGCATTCCTGGCATTTGAACGCCAGGATGTTGCTTGTTTCTGGCATTCAACGCCAGATCCATGCTCTGTTCTGGCATTGAACGCCAGCCAGATGCTCCTTACTGGTTTAAACGCCAGGAAGTCCTTCCTCCAGGGTGTGATTTTTCTTCTGCTATTTTTGATTCTGTTTTTAATTTTAATATTTTTTCGTGACTCCACATGATCATGTACCTAATAAAACATGAAAGAACAATAAAATAAAAATAAAATTAGATAAATAAAAATTGGGTTGCCTCCCAATAAGCGCTTCTTTAATGTCAATAGCTTGACAGTGGGCTCTCATGGAGCCTCACAGGTGATCAGGTCAATGTTGTAGATTTCCAACACCAAACTTAGAGTTTGGATATGGGGTTTTAACACCAAACTTAGAGTTTGGCTGTGGCCTCCCAACACCAAACTTAGAGTTTGATTGTAGGGGCTTTGTTTGACTTTATACTGAGAGAAGATTTTCATGCTTCCTCTCCATTGTTACAAAAGGATAGCCGTGTGCCTTAAACACAAGGTAGTCCCCATTCAATTAAAAGACTATTTCTCCTCTGTTAACATCAATCTCAGCTCTTGTTGTGGCTAGAAAAGGTCTTCCAAGGATGATGCATTCATCCTCCTCCTTCCTAGTGTCTAAGATTATGAAATCAGCAGGGATGTAAAGGCCTTCAACCTTTACCAACACGTCATCTACCAATCCATAAGCTTGTCTTACTAACTTGTCTGCCATTTGTTAATGAGAATAAGGCAGGTTGTACCTCAATGATCCCTAGCTTCTCCATTACAGAGAGTGGCATAAGATTTATGCCTGACCCTAGGTCACACAGAGCTTTCTCAAAGGTCATGGTGCCTATGGTACAGGGTATTACGAATTTGCCAGGATCTTGTCTCTTTTGAGGTAAAGTTTACTGAACTCAGGTATCTAGTTCACTAATGAGCGATGGAGGTTCACCTTCCCAAGTCTCATTACCAAATAACTTGGCATTCAGTTTCATGATAGCTCCTAGATATTGAGCAACTTGCTCTCCAGTTACATCTTCATCCTCTTCAGAGGAAAAATAGTCTTCAGAGCTCATGAATGGTAGAAGGAGGTTTAATGGGATCTCTATGGTCTCTATATGAGCCTCAGATTCCCTTTGGGTCCTCAATAGGGAACTCCTTCTTGCTTGAGAGACGTCCCATGATGTATTCCTCATTGGGATTCACGTCCTCTCCTTCCTCTCTAGGTTCGGCCATGTTGATTATATCAATAGCCTTGCACTCTCTTTTTGGATTCTATTCAGTATTGCTTGGGAGAGTACTAGGAGGAGTTTAAGTGATTTTCTTACTCAGCTGGCCCACTTGTGCATCCAAACTTCTAATGGAGGACCTTGTTTCACTCATGAAACTTAAAGTGACCTTAGACAGATCAGAGACTATGTTTGCTAAGTTAGAGGTGCTCTGCTCAGAATATTCTGTTTGTTGCTGAGAAGATGATGGAAAGGGCTTGCTGTTACTGAGCCTGTTTTTTCCACCATTATTAAAGCCTTGTTGAGGCTTTTGTTAATCCTTCCATGAGAAATTTGGGTGATTTTTCCATGATGAATTATAGGTGTTTCCATAAGGTTCACCCATATAATTTACCTCTGCTATTGCAGGGTTCTCAGGATCATAAGCTTCTTCTTCAGAAGGGCCTCTTTAGTACTGTTGGATGCATTTTGCCATCCATTGATACTTTGAGAAATCATGTTGACTTGCTGAGTCAACACCTTGTTCTGAGCCAGTATGGCATTCAGAGCATCAATTTCAAGAACTCCCTTCCTCTAAGGCGTTCCATTATTCACGGAATTCCTCTCAGAAGTGTACATGAACTGGTTATTTGCAACCATGTCAATAAGTTCTTGAGCTTCTGCAGGCGTTTTCTTTAGGTGAATGGATCCACCTGCAGAATGGTCCAATGACATCTTAGAGAACTCAGATAGACCATAATAGAATATATCTATCATGGTCCATTCTGAAAATATGTCAAAAGGACATCTTTTGGTCATCTGTTTGTATCTTTCCCAAGCTTCATAGAGGGATTCACCATCTTTTTGTTTGAAGGTTTGAACATCCACTCTAAGCTTGTTTAGCTTTTGAGGAGGAAAGAACTTAGCCAAGAAAGCCATGACCAGCTTATCCCAGCAGTCCAGGCTATCTTTAGGTTGAGAGTCTAACCATGTTCTAGCTCTGTCTCTTACAGCAAAAGGGAAAAGCATGAGCCTGTAGACTTCAGGATCTACTCCATTAGTCTTAACAGTCTCACAGATCTGCAAGAACTCAGTTAAGAACTGGTAAGGATCTTCTGATGGAAGTCCATGAAACTTGCAGTTCTGTTGCATTAGAGCAACTAATTGAGGTTTCAGCTCAAAATTATTTGCTCCTATGGTAGGAATTGTGATGCTTCTTCCATCAAACTTGGACGTAGGTGTGGTATAATCACCACGCATCCTTCTTGCATTATTGTTGTTAGGTTCGGCTGCCATCTCCTTTTCTTGTTCAAAAATTTCAGCAAGGTTGTCTCTGGATTGTTGTAATTTAGCTTCTCTTAGTTTCCTCTTCAGAGTCCTTTCAAGTTCTGGATCAGCTTCAACAAGAATGCCTTTTTCCTTGTTCCTGCTCATATGAAAGAGAAGAGAACAGAAAAAGAAGAGGAATCCTCTATGTCACAGTAAAGAGGTTCCTTATTATTAGTAGAAGAAGAAGGGAATAAAGAAAGGAGAATCCAAACACAAGGGTAAGGATAGGGGCAGTGATTTGAGATGAAGAGAGGTGAAGAGAGGTGTTAGTAAATGAATAAATAAATTGGAAAAGATGAGAGAGGGAGAAATTTTCGAAATTAAATTTTGAAAAGGAGTTAAATGATTTTCAAAAAATAAAGATAAGAAATGAAATTAAAATTAAAATTTAAAATAATTAATTAATTAAAAAAGAATTTTTTTTTTTGAAAAAGAGGGAAGTATTTTCGAAAATTGGAGAGAGAAAAGTTGTTAGGTGGTTTTGAAAAAGATAAAAACAAACAAAAAGTCGAATAGTTAGTTGAAAAAGATTTTGAAAATCAAATTTGAAAAGATAAGAAGATAAGAAGTTTAGAAAAGTTATTTTAAAATCAAATTTTTGAAAAAGATATGATATAAAAGATAAGATAAGATAGATTTAATTTTTAAAATTAATTACTTGACTAACAAGAAACTAAAAGATATGATTCTAGAATTTAAAGATGGAACCTTTCTTAACAAGAAAGTAACAAACTTCAAATTTTTGAATCAATCACATTAATTGTTTAGCATAATTTTTGAAAATAAAGATAAAATTAAGAAAAAGATTTTTGAAAAATATTTTTAAATTTTCGAAAATCATAAGATAAAAATGAAAAAGATTTGATTTTTGAAAAAGTTTTGAAAAGATAAGATTTTTTAAAATTGAAAATTTGACTTGACTTATAAGAAATAGCTAAGTTTAAAAAAAAATTTTTGACAAAGTCAACTCAATTTTTCGAAAATTAGGATTAAAATAAGGAAAAGATATTTTTTATTTTTGAATTTTTAATGATGAGAGAGAAAAACACAAATATGACCCAAAACATGAAAATTTTGGATCAAAACCAATGATGCATGCAAGAACACTATGAATGTCAAGATGAACACCAAGAACACTTTGAAGATCATAATGAACATCAAGAATATATTTTTGAAAAATTTTTGATGCAAAGAAAACATGCAAGACACCAAACTTAGAAATCTTTAATGCTTAGAAAATATGAATGCAAAGATGCACATGAAAAACAACAAAAGACACAAAACAAGAAAACATCAAGATCAAACAAGAAGACTTACCAAGAACAACTTGAAGATCATGAAGAACACCATGAATGCATGAATTTTTAAAAAATGCAAGGACAAGATAAATATGCAATTGATACCAAACTTAAAACATGACACATAACTAAAACAAGAACACAAAATATTTTTTGGTTTTTATGATTTTATGATTTTTTTGTATTTTCTTTTATTTTTTTCGAAAAAAACATATAGGAAAAGAAATTAAGAGATTCAAAATTTTTAATAAGAATTCCAAGAATCTTTCAGTGTTAGTCTAAAGCTCCAATCCAAGGGTTGGGCATGGCTTAATAGCCAGCCAGCTTTAGAAGATATAAATCAGGCATGCAACAGCTAATATTTTATCCAACTCCATATACATACCCGTTATGTTGACAAGTGGAAGCCTCAATCCAAAAGGATTTGGATATGGCTTTACAGCCAGTCAGGCTTCAACATGTTACTATGAAACTCTAGAATTCATTCTTAAAAATTTTGGAATAATTTTCGAAAACAAAAGGAAAAATTTTGAAAAAAAATATTTTTGAAAACTTTTTGAAAAGAAAATAAAAAGAAAATTACCTAATCTGAGCAACAAGATGAACCGTCAGTTGTCCAAACTCGAACAATCCCCGGCAATGGCGCCAAAAACTTGGTGCACGAAATTGTGATCATCAACTATGGCGCCAAAAACTTGGTAGCGCTCTCAAACGTGGATTACACTTAGTCACAACTCCGCACAACTAACCAGCAAGTGCACTGGGTCGTCCAAGTAATACCTTACGTGAGTAAGGGTCGATCCCACGGAGATTGTTGGTATGAAGCAAGCTATGGTCATCTTGTAAATCTCAGTTAGGCGGATAATAAATGTTATGGAGTTTTCGAATAATAAATAAAGCAGAAAATAAAGATAGAGTTACTCATGTAATTCAATGGTGGGAATTTCAGATAAGTGTATGGAGATACTTATCCCTGTTGGATCTCTGCTTTCCTACTGCCTTCCTTCAATCCTTCTTATTCCTTTCCATGGCAAGCTGTATGTAGGGCATCACCGTTGTCAATGGCAACATCCCATCCTCTCAGTGAAAAAGGTCCAAATGCTCTGTCACGGCACGGCTAATCATCTGTCGGTTCTCAATCATGTCGGAATAGAATCCCTTGATTTTTTTGCGTTTGTCATCACGCCCAACAATCGCGAGTTTGAAGCTCGTCACAGTCATTCAATCCCTGAATCCTACTCGGAATACCACAGACAAGGTTTAGACTTTTTGGATTCTCATGAATGCCGCCATCAATCTAGCTTATACCACGAAGATTCTGATTAAGGAATCCAAGAGATATGCGCCCGGTCTAAAGTAGAACAGAAGTGGTTGTCAATCATGCGTATATAGGAGAGAATGATGATGAGTGTCACGGATCATCACATTCATCATGTTGAAGTGCAACGAATATCTTAGAATAAGAACAAGCGGAATCGAATAGAAAATAGTAGTAATTGCATTGAAACTTGAGGTACAGCAGAGCTCCACACCCTTAATCTATGGTATGTAGAAACTCCACCGTTGAAAATACATAAGTGATGAAGGTTTAGGCATGGCCGAATGGCCAGCTCCCGAACGTGATCAGAAGACCGAATGGTCAAAAGACCTTGCAATCAAAGACTCCGAATACAATAGTAAAAAGTCCTATTTATACTAGACTAGCTACTAGGGTTTACAGAAGTAAGCAATTGATGCAGAAATCCACTTCTGGGGCCCACTTGGTGTGTGCTTGGGCTGAGCTTGAGCTTTGCACGTGCAGAGACTTCTTTTGAAGTTGAACGCCAAGTTGTAACATGTTTTTGGCGTTCAACTCTAGTTCGTGACGTGTTTCTGGCGTTTGACTCCAGAATGCAGCATGGAACTGGCGTTGAGCGCCAGTTTATGTCATCTAATCACGAATAAAGTATGAACTATTATATATTGCTAGAAAGCTCTGGATGTATACTTTCCAACGCCGTTGAGAGCACATCATTTAGAGTTCTGTAGCTCCAGAAAATCCATTTCGAGTGCAGGGAGGTCAGAATCCAAAAGTATCAGTAGTCCTTTGTCAGCCTTTTATCAGAGTTTTGCTCAGGTCCCTCAATTTCAGCCAGAAATTACCTGAAATCACAGAAAAACACACAAACTCATAGTAAAGTCCAGAAATGTGAATTTAGTATAAAAATTAATAAAAACATCCCTAAAAGTAGCTATATCCTACTAAAAACTACCTAAAAACAATGCCAAAAAAGGTATAAATTATCCGCTCATCATCACATTTAATAGAAGATCGTATATAATAAAACACAATAAATTCCAAAAGCAAAGAGTAGTGTGAGGCGTCATGAAATCAAATTTCCATAACCACAGATTACAGAAAAATTAAGAATATATCTTGACCTAAAATTTCAATAGAGCAATGAAGAATTTGAAGAAGACAAAGACAAGAAACGACAAAAAAGAGAGAAAATACCTGATAAGAAAAGAAAACAAAGTTAATTTGTGGGTGGATAAAAATGAAAAATGAATGGGTAGGTTGTGGGGATAATTGTGATGATGATAATGGTAATAGATGAAAGTAAATTAGTACTTTCTAAAATTTAAATGCTAATTGAATAAATTAATTATTGACTAAATATTCGAATTTTTTGTCAAACAAAATATATTATTTAGGAGTCATTTTGCCTTTATCATATTTTGGATATTACTTTGTCAAAATTAAATTTTTTTGTACTAAAATAGCTATTTATTTTAATTATTCTATCAATGACACGATCAAACCCTATAGTGGGTTTAATATCCAATGAAACCTTGAATGGAGGAGATGAAAACTCCTTAGGCTTCATGTTGTCATGTTATGATCAACGGCTTCATTGATTATGAGGCGATTAGAGCCTACATAAAAAACCTTAAGCCAAACACTAAGTTTAAGGTCATAAAAAGTTGAAAAGTTAAAAAAATATTAACAATAATGTCAGTGTGAGGCCTTTCTCAAACAAAACCTCCAACTCATTGCTAGCACAATCACTAAACGTTAACAAAGAAGCGAGTTCATCTTAAAATCTTTTGTAAAAAGTGATTGAAAGTTCACCCATGTCCTAATAACAAAAATTAAAAAAAAAACACCTTTCGTTGTAAAATAAATAAACGAGAATGAGAAAATAAATATAAAATAAAGAAATATAAATAGAAGACTTTAGTATTAATATTCGCTAATATAATTATCTCAATATAATAGAAATTATTTATATATATTTAATATAATGTAAAAAGAGATAGGAGTATTAGCAGTGTATAAAGAAAGAGAAAAGTATTATAGTAAAGAGAAAGAGAGAATAATGTTTTGTTATTGCTGTGTTGTTTCAGAGCTTTCTCCCACTATTTATATACGTATAAAGGACACTCTTTCCAAACTTTATTAAATAAAATCACTCTTGATAACACTCCCCCTTGGATGATCATTTAGGATTATAAAAGAGTACAGTCTCCCCCTTTTACTGACATTATTTTATATCTCAAAATCGGCGCATCCCAATCTGTTGTATCAATATTTCAAAAGAGGATTTTGGAGGTGACTTTGTAAATAAATCTGCTTTTGAAGGTCATGAGTGAAGAAGAATTTGGGAGAAATATGCTTTGTTCTATTACCTTTGATGTATCTACCCTTAAGTTGAGCAACGCATGTTGTATTATCTTTAAACAAAATAGTTAGAGATATCTTATGATCAACCAATCCACATGATGACAGAATATATTGGATTAAACTCCTGAGCCAAAAACACTTGCGACTAGCTTCATATATTGCTAGTATTTCTGCATAATTAGAGGAAGTTGCTAGTATTTCGTGGACCTCTATGATATAGCTGTACCACCATATGTGAACAGGTACCCTGTTTGAGATATTCTTTTGTGTGGATCAGACAAGTATCTAGTATCTACATAACCAACTAATTGTGACTTGGATCAATATGGATAAAACAATCCCATGTTAGTTAACCGTTTCATGAAGATATTGAAAGATTTGTTTGATTTCATTCCAATGTCTTCTGGTTGGAGAGGAACTATACCTTGCTAGCTAGTTTATAGCAAATGATATATCGGTTCGTGTCTTATTAGCAAGATGCATTAGCGCTCCAATGGCACTAAGATATGGTACTTCAGGACCAAGGATATCTTCATTTTCTTCTTTAGAACGGAATTGATCATTTTCCACATCCAAAGACCTTACGATCATTGGGGTACTTACTGAATGTGACTTATCCATATAAAATCTCTTTGAGATCTTTTCTGTATATGTTGTTTGATGAATAAAGATCCCATTTTTTGTATGTTCGATCTACAGGCCATGACAAAATTTAGTCTTTCCAAGATCTTTCATCTCAAACTTTTCTTTTAGAACTTTTATAATTGTTGGAATCTCTTCAGAGGTTCCAATGATATTTAAATCATCAACATACACAGCAATTATAATGAATCCAGATGCAGATTTCTTTATGAAAACACATGGGCAGATATCATCATTCTTGAATCCGTTTTTGGCCAGATACTCAATAAGATGATTATACCACATTCGTTTAGATTACTTTAGACCATATAAAGATCTTTGCAATTTGACTGAGTATAACTCCTGTGAATATTCATTAGATGGTTTAGATATCTTTAGTCCTTTAGGGACTTTCATATAAATATCATGATCTAATGATCCGTATAAATAGGTTGTTACCACATCCATTAGATGCATATGTAGTTTTTGCTATGTGGATAAACTGACCAAATAACGCAATGTTATTGCATCCACTACAGGAGAATATGTTTTTTCATAATCTATATCGGGCCTTTGTGAAAAACCTTGTGCCACAAGCCAAGCTTTGTAGCGTACAACTTCATTTTTCTCATTTCATTTTCTCACAAATACCCATCTGTATCCAACAGGTTTTACATCTTCTGGTGTACGGACTATAGGTCCAAAGACTTCACATTTTGCAAGTGAGTCTAACTCAGCCTTCAAAGCTTCTTTCCATTTTGGCCAATCATTCTTTTGTCGACATTCTTCGACTGTTCTTGGTTTTAGATCCTTATTTTCATGCATGATATTTAATGCCACATTATATGCAAATATTTCATTGACAATTGTCTTATTTCGGTCCCATTTTTCTCCTGTAAAGACATAATTTATCAAAATCTCATCATTTTCATAATTTTCAATATTTTTAGGTACCTGAACGTCTTCTAACGTCAAAATTATATTAGAGTTTTAGAAAACTGCAAGTGTCTTTACTATGTCTTTATCTTTTTTAACAGAAATAGTATTTACCTCTTTTCGTTTTCGAGGATTTTTGTCTTTGGAACCGGCAGGCCTACCACGCTTCTGACGTGAATTTGTTTTAGTGGCCACTTGTCTAACTGGGACATCAATTCGAATTGGGGTATTCTCAGTTGGTATATAAGATTTGGTTATCCTCTTTGTATCATAAAATGCATCAGGAAATTCATTTGCTATTATTTACAAATATATGATATTTTGAACTTCTAGCTCACATTACCATGATCAAGGATCTAAATACATCAAGGGTGATGCATTCCAATTAAGTTCCTTTTCAAGAGGCTTATTCTCTCCCCCTAATGTTGGAAATTTCGATTCATCAAAATGACAATCTGCAAATCAGGCTTTAAATACATCTCCAGTTTGTATCTCAAGATACCTCACTATAGAGGGACAATCATATCCAACATATATTTCCAATTTTCTTTGGAGTTCCATTTTAACGCGATAAGGTGGCGCAATTGGAATATATATCGTACACCCGAATATTCTTAAATGGAAAACATTTGGCTACTGGCCAAAAGCTAATTGCAGAAGAGAGAATTGATGGTAACTTGTTGGTCTCAAATGAATAAGTTCGACGGTGAGTAAAATAGTATGCCCCCAAGTTAAGGTTGCGAGATTTGTTCTCCTAAGTAAAGGTCTAAAAATTAATTGAAAATGTTTAACAAGTGATTATGCTAACCCATTTTTTGTGTGAACATGAGCTACTAGATGTTCAACGCTTATTCTGTTAGCCATACAATAAGCATCAAAAGCTTGGAAAGTAAATTCACCAGCATTATCAAGACGAATTTCTTTGATTGAATTTTTTGGAAACTGTGCTTTTAATCATATGAGTTGAGCAAGTAATCTCGCAAACGCCATGTTGCGAGAAGACAATAAGAACACATATGACCATCTCGAAGATGCGTCTATTAGGACCATAAAGTATCTAAAAGATTCACACGGTAGATGAATAGGTCCACATATATCGCCTTGAATCTTTTCTAGGAATTCAGGACTCAAATCCAATCTTTACTAACGATGGCCTTAAAATTAACTTTCCTTGAGAACATGCAGCACAACAAAATTCAGTATATTTAAGAATCTTCTGGTTCTTTAGTGAATGTCCATGGGAGTTTTCAATAATTCTTCGCATCATGGTTGTTCCCGGATGACCCAATCGATCATGCCAAATTATAAATTCATTTAGACTAGTAAACTTCTGGCTTACAATGACATGTGATTCAGTTGCACTAATTTTAGTATAATATAACCCAAATGAAAGTGAGTGTAACTTTTTTAATATGACCTTTTTATTTGAATCTTGAGTTGTGATATATAAATACTCATGATTTCCCTCATTCATTGTTTCAATATGATATCCATTCGGTGAATATGTTTAAAACTCAATAAGTTCCTTAGAGATTTAGTAGACAATAGTGCATTATTATTATGAATTTTATTTCTTCTAGAAACAAAGTTATAGCACTTTCGAAGCCTTCTATCACATTGCCTGAGCCAATAATAGTATTAACATATTCTTCTTTTGTCACAAGATGGGTAAAATATATATTACTTTTGAAAATGGTGTGCAAACTTGCACTATCAACAAGGCAAACATCTTCATTATATATCCGTCCATGTCATTTTCTTTAAAGATAAATAATAATAATAAAATGAGTAGCAGTATATGCACAGTAAAATCTTATTCTTGATTAGAATTATTTTTCTAAAAAACATTGTACATTAAAATAGTGTCATATACTAAAATTTTATTATTATTACTATTATTGTTATTTTAAAACTTGACACATTTAATCATTTTGAAATTCTTAAACATAAACATTAATTTTTTATTAAACATTATTTATATACATTATACTTGAAATTCAAACACATGAAAAATAAAATTTAACAAGAAGTTTCTTACATTATTTATTTACATGAATACTTAACAAACCCACAAAATATACTTTTCCATCATTGATCAAATGACCAATATTTTCTTCAGGATCCTCAAAGAAATCAGATACTTCATAATGAGTGGTGTAATTTTCAGCAACAGCCTTTGAAACAGAATTTGTTTCCTTTCCTTTGTCATCCTTTTTCAAAGATGCTTGATAAAGATCGACTAAGTGCCTTGGGGTACAACAAGTACGCGACCAATGGCTCTTTCCACCAAAATGGAAACATTTATTCTCTGTTGATTTATTTTGCCTATAGTTTCTTTCTTTATCCCACTTCTGGTGAGATCCTTTCTTTTGAACATAATTTTTCTTTCTTCCATAATTTTTTTTGTTACCAAAATCTTGCCATTTATCTCTTCTAGGGTAATGATTTACCGCATTTACTTCAGAAATAGGGCGGCGCTAGCTGGGCACGCTTCATGATTTTTTAAATGCAACTCATTATTGCATTCAGTAACAAGAAGGCAAGAAATTAGCTCAAAATATTTTTAAAAATTTTTTTCTCGATACTACTATTGCAGGAGCACATTCGAGGAATGAAAGGTCGAGAAAGTTTTCACTAACATGTCATTATCAGTTATCTTTTTCCCACATAATTTCATTCGTGAGGTAATTTAGAACATTGTTGAATTATATTCATTTATGGATTTAAAATCCTGTAGACGTAAGTGCGTCCACTCATATCGGGCTTGAGGAAGTATCACTATCTTTTGATGATTATACCATTCTTCAAGGTTCTTCCACAGATCTACAGGATCTTTTAATATGAGATATTTATTTTTTAATCCTTCATCAAGATGACGACGAAGGAATATCATGGCTTTGGCTTTATCCTTCTGAGACGCATTATTTTCAGCCTTAATGGTAAAGAGAAAAGTATATAAAGAAAGAGAAAAGTATTATAGTAAAGAGAAAGAGAGAAGAATGTTTTGTTATTGCTGTGTTGTTTCAAAGCTTTCTCCCACTATTTATATACGAATGAAGGACACTCTTTTTAAACTTTATTAAATACAATCACTTATGATAACCTAGTCTTATGAAAAATGGACATTCACTTCTGGCATTCTTATCACAATGCTTTTAATATTTCAACAATTAGAACAAAAAAATGAAATTCAAACTAATATTTGGTTAATATATTGAAATGTTCCCAATAATATAAAATACCATGAAGCATTATTCATACCATTTTCGAAGACACCTTAAGAAAAAATGAATACCATTGTGTTGTCTTAAGAATAAGAGCCATAGGATGAATACTAAGTGAAGGAAAGCAATGTTAAAAAGAACGAATGTTTTTGAATCAGATAGATATTCAAGCACTAAACAAATGAAAGCAATGAACCAAAGGAAATTATAGCATACATATATGAAGATAAAGATATGCTTTTTGGTTCGATGTGAAGCTGACACTTGGATCTATGCTGGTAGTTGGGGGAGCAACTCGCAGACCTTTCCGAACAGCTTGTAGAGCTTGCAGGGCTGGTTTACAATGGCTTCATAATGTAGCTAAGCTAGTGGATGATGATTCCAGGTCAGCATCAGAATTCTATTGAAGGGATATCATGAATGGGCTTGTCATTATTGGGCCTTGTTTCATTCTTGAAATATTATGATTGGGTCGTAGGTTGTTTGACTCCTTAGGATCTTTTGATATAATGATTGTTACCGGAATAAAAAAATTGGATGAGCAATGTAACACTTGCCATATCAATATTGAGGATAGGCTGCAAAAATGAGCTAAGCCTCAAAATGGTCCCTGCAGTTACACCTGTGCTTCATAGTAGTCGCTGAATTTAATAATTACCTAAATTTGTCCCTAAAGTTAAACGCTGAGAATCAGTGTTGTCTTTTCGGCACATTCCCTCTAGCTGGTGTGACCGGAAAGCTGATTTGGCTAACGTGGTGATGCGCTGGCGACGCTAACGGCTAGCTGAGGTGGATGAATAAAGTTTGTTAACTCAATTTGGTCCCTAATTCGAAGTTAAAAACCCCTAATTCCCAAATTTGAATATCAATCTCCAGTGTCCCTTCCCTTCTCTTCTGGTCTCTTCCGTTGGATTCTCTTCAGCAACTTGATAGCCAGACGACAATGGCTAGTGCAAGCAATGCAGCTGGGAGCTTGAATAACCCACGATTGTTTAGAAGCATCATGAGAAGAATGAACAGGAACAGGGATTTGTGATTGCCAGAATGGTGTAGATGTGGTTTGAGACCAGTGCTACGATGGTCAACGACGGATTCTAATCCAGGGAGACCATTCGTGGGTTGCCAAACTACAATGTAAGCGGTTGTTGTTGTTGTTTGCTGTAATTCTGGATATAAACTTGGTTTATTCTTTGACCATGGTGCAAACTGTAGGCAAGAAATGGTGTGGGTTATTTCTGTGGATTGATAAAATTCTTGAAAAAGATGTGATCACATGCGATGGTAGAACAAGCCCTTCAATTGACAATGAATAATGGAAGATGAAGATTTCTTGGAAACTTGGAAGATTAGAGTCTGAAGTTAGGGTTTTAAAAGTGGGTGATTTTTTGGTGTTTGTATTTATGCTGCTGGTTACAGTAGCTGTTCTTCTCTTAAAGTTAGATAGGCAATTTAGCCAATTGTATCTGGCAAGAAACAAATGAGATGTTCATGTTGTTCCTGTAGTTGTACCTGTCAGTTTGTTTGAAAGAAATGCAAATTAAAGTATTTGAGAATAGTGTGCTTGCATATTTTGGAAATTGGAGATACAATGTGAACTACCAATTTATTTATCCAAAATATAATTCTTGTCAATAAAATGGGAATTGACAGTGTTTGGAATGCATCTTAATTACATATAAGAGTACAAAATAAAACTAAAAATCTAACACAGATCTCTTCAAGAAAGTCATAATTCATGTTTCATAATGTAGTGATTACATCCAAAATAAGGCATTATAAAGCCAGAACAATAGTCACCAAGTATATCAGAGTTGTCAAAACATAAGTCTCATAAATTTTCAACACTAAAATCTCCAACACTAGGATTCTAATTAAGAAAGCATACACAGTAGATTACTTCATCCAAACAGACAAATAAAGACACCATCTATCCCTAAACATAATAATCTAAGTCATTAATTCTTGGTTCTGGGTGACTTGAATCCAGGATTAGGCACAAATCTCATTATGCTTGCTGGTTGATTGCTTGCTGTTTGAGTGCTTGCAGGCTGACTGCTTGTTGGGTGAGTGCTTGCAGATGGAGTACTTGCAAATGGGGTGCTTGCAGATGGAGTGCTTGCAGATGGGGTGCTGGTTGGTTGGGTGGTAGCAATGGGTATGCTTGTTGATGGAGTGTTCTTTTTTAGTGTGGACAACTTTCTCCTAGGAGCCAATTGGATGGCCGAACAAAAGGTGGTTGCACTTATATATGAAACACAAAACATTTAAAGTGACTAAGAAAATGTAAAAGAGTAAAATACACACACACACACACACACACACGCACGCACGCACGCACGCACGCACGCACGCACGCACGCACGCACACGCACACGCACACGCACACGCACACGCACACGCACACACACACACACACACACACACACACACACACACACACACACACACACACACACACACACATGGGTAAGTAGTTGATGCTAGGGCATCTAGGCCCGTTTCACTGACCTTTTCTTTACTGTTTTAGGGTAGTTTCATGCATTTTCTTAGTGAATAAGGCAAGTTTTGGGTGAAAATACCCTTACTCATTGATTCAAGCAACTATTGTGAATTTTGCATGATTTCATGAGATTTTTGCTAGAATTGCATGATAACTTGATGATGCATAATCTCATGACTTTGGCTAGAGCTTTGATGTACTTTAATTGCTTGATTTCAGGACAAATGAAGCATGGAAGAACCACGTTAGCATTCATGTTAACTTAGTTAACGAGAACACTAACGTGGAATGGCAAGGAGCTTGCAACGTTAATGAGAAAAGTGATCACCAATAACGCCTACGAAGCCATCCATAGCTCACGTTAATAGCCAAGTTAACGTGGTAGTTAACGTAGAAGAAAAAGGGGAACTCCATGTTAACGAGAAAAGTGAACACCACTAACATTGGGAAACTAGGCAATGCCCCACGTTAAGAGTCACGTTAACTTAGTTAACGTGAACTCTAACGTAGAAGAAGAGCAACAACGCCAACGTTAGTGACACTCACTTTTGTCACTAACGTTGGATCATTAGCATTGCCTACGTTAATTCTCACGTTAAGATTGTTAACGTGGAGTTGAATTCAAAGAACCAACGTTAGTGACACTCACTTTTGTCACTAACGTTGGGAGATGGCTTCATTTACTATGTTAAGAGCCACGTTAACTTAGTTAACGTGAGTCCTAACGTAGGAACTTTAGGCAATTGGAGCGTTAGTGACAAAGATGAGTGTCACTAATGCTCTCGAAGGTGAAGAACACCCACATTAAGAGCCACGTTAGCTAAGCTAACGTGAGACTTAACGTAGGGGCAAAAGGCAAGCCAACGTTAATGGAAAAAGTGAGTCTCATTAACGTTTGCGAAAAGGGGCACAAGCCAACCTTAATGGGAAAAGTGAGTCCCATTAACGTTGGCCAAGGATTGAATAGGAGACGTTAGTAGTCACGTTAAGACTACTAATGTTGGAGTTAACGTGGGTATATAAGGGTGGAACGTCAGTGGAAAAAGTGAATGCCACTAACGTTCTCGCACCCAAAAATGTGACTCAATGTTAATCCCACTAAATGCCAAAGCCTAACTCATATTTCTCTGCAAGCTGGGCCCACTAAAGATGAGAACTGCTTCAACTCAAGGTCTAGAGCCCACATCCAAGACTTGAAGAACTCACTAGAAGATCATGAGGAGTAGTATATATAGGAGTAGTTTTGAACTAGAGAGGAGCTTGGCACTTCTGGGCACTACTCTCTATAGATTTACTTTTCCTGCACTTTAGCATGGATTCTTCTTTTCTCCTATTTTTCATTTCTAGAGCTATGAACAACTAAACCCATTTCATTGGGTTAGGGAGCTCTGTTG
Source organism: Arachis hypogaea (assembly GCF_003086295.3). Taxonomy (NCBI): domain Eukaryota; kingdom Viridiplantae; phylum Streptophyta; class Magnoliopsida; order Fabales; family Fabaceae; genus Arachis; species Arachis hypogaea. The sequence continues at coordinate 57,323,631 of NC_092042.1, read as the reverse complement.
TAATTTGATGGATCAATTATAGTTTTCATTCTTCTTCTTCTTTCTTTTCTCTTGATCTTACTAGAAAGCTTTCAATCTTAATTCAATTGGTTAGTTGTCTTGGAAAAGAAACTCTCCATAATTGGATCTCCTTTGAGCCTTGGAAAAGGGAGGAGGAGATCATGCTAGAAATGCTTTCTCATGTTGGACCAAATTTGGGTTTGGATGGATATTGTGACATGTAATCCTACCAACACTTTGATTTGGGAATACATGTGGTATAATTAGTAACCACACTTCATCTCTTCCCATGAGCAATTAAATCAAGGAATTGGGCAATTGTTCAAGCTTAGAGAGATTGGATATCCAAGGAATTGGGATCCAATCACTTAAGATTGCCAAGGAGATCAATGAATGCATTGCTTGAGGAATAGATGAGAATGAACTTGATCCGGAGAATGCAACATCTCCTGAACCCAATGATTTCCCCATATCTTATCTTACCCATTCTCTTTACTTTCTGCCATTTAATTTCATGCTTATTACCCCAACTCCCCATTTAAGATTATGCACTTTAATTCCTGCTATTTACTTTCCAGTCATTTAATTTTCTGCAAATTCCAAATCCAATTTCTACTCAGCTCAACTAGCACTTTCTTCTAACTAAAATTGCTTGACCAATCAATCCCTGTGGGATTCGACCTCACTCTACTGTGAGTTTACTTGACGACAATTCGGTATACTTGCCGAAGGAAAATTTGTTGAGAGACAAGTTTTCACGCATTAAGTTTATGGCGCCGTTGCCGGGGATTGATTTTGAATCAACAATGATTAAGTTTGAAGATCACTAGATTGAGCATTTTTCCTTTTTGTTTAGTTTATTCAGTCAATTTCTGTTAGTTATTTTGATTTCTTCCTCACCCCTGCACCCCCTTAGTTTTGTTTCGTTCTTCATTTCTTTGTTTATTATAATTCTACTCACTAACCCACTAACTATTTGATAATTTGCATCACTCACACTAACAATTACTCTAACAAAACTAGTTCAGCATTTCATCTCCTGCTGTGCAATCTGTTGCATGACAGGGAGAAGAGAAGGAGCTTCAACATCCTTTGATTCAGAACCTGAAAGAACCCTTTGGAGACAACGAAGGGAAACAAGAGGAAAAAGGATTATTGGTGCTGAGGAAGCAGAGGAAGAGTATTTTGAACCCAACATGGAAGAGAATTTGGAGAACAACCATGAAGAAGAGGCTCATAATCAAGGCCATGCCAACCGTGCTGGGCAAGAAAGGAGGGTCTTAGGATCCTATATCAATCCTAATCCTGGAAACTGTGGGAGCAGCATTCAGAAACCCACCATACATGCCAACAATTTCGAGTTAAAACCCCAGCTCATCACTTTGGTGCAAAATAATTGCTCATTTGGAGGAGGTGCTCAAGAAGACCCTAACCAACACTTAACCACCTTCTTGAGGATTTATGACACGGTGAAGTCCAATGGAGTCCACTCCGATGTCTATAGGTTGCTCTTGTTCCCCTTTTCACTCAGGGACAAGGCATCCAAGTGGCTTGAATCCTTTCCAAAGGAGAGCTTGACTAATTGGGAAGATGTAGTGAACAAGTTTTTGGCAAGGTTTTACCCCCCTCAAAGGATCAATAGGCTGAGAACTAGAGTGCAGACATTCAGACAGCAAGATGGGGAGACACTTTATGAAGCTTGGGAAAGGTTCAAGGATCTAACAAGGAGATGCCCACCAGAGATGTTTAATGAGTGGGTCCAACTTTACATCTTCTATGAAGGTCTTTCATATGAGTCAAAGAAGGCTGTGGATCATTCATCAGGAGGCTCTCTAAACAAGAAGAAAACCATTGAAGAAGCCATAGATGTCATTGAAACAGTTGCTAAAAATGACTGCTTCTATGCATCCAAAAGAAGTAACACTAGAGGAGTCATGGAGCTGAACCACATGGATGCCTTGCTAGCTCAAAACAAGATGATCACCAAGCAGTTAGCAGATCTTACCAAGAAGGTGGAGGAGAACCAAATTACAGCAGCCATCACTTCATCACCAGCTCAAGAAGGAGCAAACATAGGAGAAGAAGGTGACTGGGAGCAAGCCAACTATGTTGGAAACTCACCTAGACAAAGCCATGATCCATACTCCAAAACCTACAACTCTGGATGGAGAAATAAACAAGACCAAGGGCAAGATCAGAGACGCCACAACCTCAACTCCAATAACCATGCAACTCATCAAAACACCACACAGAGACATTACTAACACCCATCCAACCAATCTTCACAACCCCCTAATCTCAACCCACCATCATTGACAGATGATAGACTCTCAAAGATTGAAGCTCTACTTGAAAGCTTATGCAGAGAAGTTCAAGACAACAAGGTGTTTAAGGAAGAGGTACGAGCCAACATCAAAAACCAAAGAGAGAACATCAAGAGGTTGGAGTCCCAAGTAGGGTACCTATCTCAACAACTTCCCAAGTCCACTGATGGATTCCCCAGTGACACAGAGAAGAATCCAAGAGGAGAAACAAGGAAAGTAAGATGGGAAGAATGTAAAATGATAACCACAAGTGATGGAGAGAGTATGAATGGAGTAGAGCACCTTCAGAACAATCATAAAGAAAGCCAGGAGGAAGGAAGTTGTACAACTCAACCTACATCCAAGGAAGAGCTAAGGAAGAAGGATGTGTTGAACCCATATGCACCTTTTCCCCACAGGCTTAAAGGTGGTGTAGCAGGGAGAATGTACTCAAGGTTCCTTGATATGTTTGCATCTCTTGATGTAAATATACCATTCATTAGAGTCCTCCAGCAAATGCCTTTCTACATCAAGTATATAAAGGAGCTGCTAGCCAGAAAGAGTCCATTGAAAGGTGGACAAACCATAAAGATGAACAAGGACTGCAGTGCCCTCATTCAACCAGGGGCACCTACAAAGAAGGAGGATCCAGGGAGTTTCCACATCCCTTGTGCCATAGGAGAAACAATGATTGACAAAGGGCTTTGTGACTTGGGAACAAGCATCAATGTAATGCCTCTCTCCCTCATGAAGAGGCTCCAAATCAATGAACTAACTCCCACTGATGTAATTATCAGATTGGCTGACAAAACTCAAAGACAAGCAATAGGAGTGGTTGAAAATGTGCTGATAAAGGTTGGGAGCTACTACCTTCCCACAGATTTTATTGTTCTGGAAATGGATGAGAATCCTATTTACCCCATCATTCTGGGAAGACCATTCCTAGCTACAGCCAGAGCACTCATAGATGTAGAGTGAGGAGAGCTGGTACTGAGGATACATGATGAGCAGCTCACCTTCAATGTCTTTAAACCCTCATAAGAATCAGATCATGATAACAGAGAGTTGATGGAGGAGCCAACCAAGGAAGCATTGATGCAAGAAACAAGCAGTGAAGCGGAAACAATACAAATAGAAGTCCCATTGGTTGGAAATCCATGTGCTCAGGAAGAACCACACCAAAAAGGGATCCAAAAGAAACCAGAACCACCAGAGCCATGTAAAGCTAGCAACAAAAATCCCTTAGAAAAAGAATCCGTAGAAAGCAAGATAGCACTAAGAGAAACAAGGAAGAAAGTACCCAGAAGATGAAGAAACAAGAAAATTCCTACAGAAGATTTCTCTCCAGGTGATGAAGTGATCTCTACATACTTCCCAACCATACCACCTCACCTTCCCACTATTCCATCTCAGCTGCCCCCGGTGTATACCATCAACAAAATCATGTCCTTGGAGCATATGGAGCTTATCAACAAAGCTAATGGACATAGGTTCACTGCAAGAGGGGAGGACTTCAAGCACTATCAGCCACTTTGACAAGAACCAAACGTCAAGCTAGTGACGCTAAAGAAGCGCTTCATGGGAGGCAACCCATGTTCTATAACTCTCTCTCTCTCTCTCTCTCTCTCTCTCTCTCTCTCTCTCTCTCTTAAATCTCTAATAATAGTAATAATGCAAAGTTCATGAATTTTCAGATCAATTTTGACAACCAATATAAGACTCCTTTACATGCAAAGTATAGTACATGATAAGTTTAGTGTTCAAAGCACACCAAGTGGGTTTGAACACACTTTTTGAAAAAAAGCAATTCATTCCCCAAACTTGTTGAACCATATGACCACAAACAAGTTTGGTGTACCAACGTTACATGCATGGGCAGCTTAATGGTTGATTGATGTGTATTCATGAATTCATGGAAAGAAATTAGCCACACACAAAAAAGAGAGATTTATGTTTAGTTAGTTCACCCCTTGAATTTTCCCACCAATTTTTCAATTAATTTTCACATTCTCTTTTTTTCGTGTATAGGGAATCAAAAAGGACATTGATGGTACTTGATAGGACAAATGAGGAAGAGGAATTCAGCCACTACACCAAGGGAATTTCACACTTGTCCTCATGGGGAATGTCCTTGGAAGTGTTGCCATGCAACATTGGGAGTGGATGGCTTTGGAGACCGAACCAAGACCATCATAAAAGAGGTGATCCTTGTGCTTATTCAATCTCAAAACCCCAACCGTCCACTATCAAACAACACCATCAATCCACACCCTTCAACAATTGCCATCTCTCTATATAAACCCCTTCACACAACCTTTCTGTACACACCCTATTCCCCATCTTTTTCACTTCTTTCTCTCGGCTATACGTACTTCACCTACACCTTATATCCTCACCTTTCTTCCTTCTCTCAAAACACATTCCTCTAAGACACATTCTGCCTCACATCAACCGAACTCCATCTTCAAACTCATAACCCTCACTATCTTCGAAGACCAATTCTCACTTATGGCATCATCAAGCTCCAAAAGGCAAAAGAGAAAGGAACCAATGGAGCAGCCTTCCTTCAATGTCGGGAGGTTCAAAACAGCCTTCCATGAGCTCGAGTTCGAGCGAATAAAGAACAAGAAGATACTGCCTGAGTCAACCTTCCAGTTCGATGAAGATGAATGCCCACAAATTCGGGAGAAGATCGAAAAAAGGGGTTGGCAAAAGCTCACTAACCCGGAAGCAAGGGTAAATGCAAATCTCATCAGGGAATTTTATGCAAATGTGGTTAGAGAAGACAAGACCATGACCCCCACCTTCACAAGCTATGTAAGAGGGAAGGAGGTAGATTTTAGCCCAAATGCTATAAGTAGAGTTCTTCATCTGAAAACACCACAATTTGTTGAGCTCGGGTACCAAGAAAGAATGAACAATGGCCCCGACAATGATGAACTGGAGGAAATTGTAGGTGACATATGCATTGTGGGGTCTGACTGGGAAAGGTATTCGGATAAGAGATCCCGTTTCATCAGGAGAGGAGACCTCATCCCAGAAGCCAAGGGATGGTTTGAGCTTGTGAGACAATCTATCCTTCCAGCTACAAACAATTCTGAAGTTAACATTTCTCGAGCTACCATGGTACATTACTTAATAAGAGGTGGAAGCATAAATGTGCACGATATTATAGCTGAAGGAATCCAAGAATCAGCCGAGAAGAAGGATTCAGGTGCTAGACTTTGGTACCCCAGCACCATCCTTAGATTATGCATGAAAGCCAAGGTAGTCTTTGAAGACAGCAATCCAACTTGGATAGGTCTTGGGAGATCACTCACACTCCAACGCATAATCCATGTGACTCCAGCTCAATAGCAGAAAAGACCCTATCTAAGGAAGAGAACATCAAAAGAAGCACAAGAGGAAGAAACTATCCATGAAGAAACCCGACAAACAGAATAGCATCAAGAAGGGTATTATGACCCAACCAACATCAATTTGGGTCACATCCGAGGAGCCATTGACGATTTATCAAGAATATACATGGAAGGGCAAGAACAACAATTGCAACTTCAATCTCAGAGAATGGATCGTCAAGAAGAAATGCTAACAAACTGGATGAACCCACAAATGGAATGGCAGTAACAACTAATGGAGCAGTAACAAGAACACTACTCTCAGCTCACTCAAGCCATCAGTCAGGTGTCTGAAAGGCAGGAAAGCCAAGATAAACGCCTCCAGGAACTCAATCAACGCCAGATGAATCAAATGAAAGCATTCAATGAATTCAGCGTGCTCAACGAAGGAAGGCAACTGCATCGAGAAGAATTCAGCATCAACACTCAGGCAAGGTTAAACTATGTGACTGAGCATATGCATCACCTGCACCCTGACATCCCAAGTTATGAGGCAGTGCGCAAGAACTTAACTGAACAAGAAGAGGGGAAGGTGAAATAGCAAAAGGAAGCATTAAAGAAGAAGATGGAGGATGCCGGTTTCTGGAAAAAGTTGATGGGGAAGCGCAAGGGAAATGGAGACGCAAGTAAGCAAGGAGAATCCCAAGGGAGCAGAAGAGAATGAGCATACCAACAAGTGAAAGGTGGTGAAGTTCCTCCTTAGTTTACTTTCTTTTTCAAAGCTTTAAATAAGGAAAATTGTAACACCCTACCATACAGAGTCTTATGCTTAAGTCATAATTCATTGATGGCAAGGTATTACGACCTCTAAAATAAAAATTTAGTACGTGTAGTAGTATGAATGATTGATTATAACTAGGAGCCTTTGTAGAAAAAAAGGGGTAAACAAAAAAAATCGCAACTCGAAAGCGCAACACTCCGATCGATAACGTAACGAACAAGGATACCCAACGCGTGATTATATATATACAAAGGAGTGTCAAAAACAGGAATATCAAGACTCAAAATCCGGCTGCGAAGGTAACCGGTCCGAGCATAGCAATATATACATATGATAAAATAAGGAAAACCCCAAAGGAAACCCAAAGGGACACAAACACAAAAACTTATTCTCCAAAATCTCCCATAAGAGGAGTCATCACAGTTTGTATTATTTAATGGAGATAGAAGTATCTAAGCAAAACATATAAACCAAAACATAGCCCTGAGAACAAAGGATCTTCGCAAATCTAGAAGTCTCCAGCATGCATCAGCGGGACACCTCACGTCCTGCATCTGAAAACCACAAAATCCGCATGGGTGAGAACCAGAGGTCCCCAGCATGGTAATAGCTTCCACATATATAATACATAATAATAGAGGAAAGCCGAAGGCAATCCTAAAACTTCCTCCAAATAATATCAAAGCTTATAAACAAACTAAACCATAAAGGGCATCTGACTAAAGATACTTCAGTTTAACTAATACTTCCCTTTCCAATTCCTTCAGACCTCCCAACCACCAGCAGGAGTATAGTATAGCAAACACAGTTATATCAAGCAAGAAATATACAATTAGGAACAAGTAAGGCATTTAGACAATTAGCAAGTAATATGCAGTCAAATAGGCAATCTCAAACAATTCATATAGTATGCATATGATGAATGCCTGTCCCTAGTGGCTGATGATATCATATGTCGGTTATAGAGCCAACCCGACAAGTCCTGGTAGCTAACCATTGGACTGTCCCTCTGTCACGCATCCCCAACTCGAGTTATACTCGTTATAAACTTGATCATAATCATGATCTATATCCATCACCCTCACTGATGAATATTTACGGGGGCGAGCTCATCCGGGTCTTTCACAGTGCCCGGCCACACTTATGACATAGGGTCAAAAGAGCTTCGAGTCTCAACCTGGAGCACGTGGTGGCTAGCCACTGCTTCCTCCCAGGGAAACTTTCATCTCCAACAGTGGAAGTGCAACATTCACAATTCATTCAACAGCATATATGCATTTATACATAGCCATAATCATGGCTCCACCGTAACACGGCAATAATCTAGCCATCCGGCTCATGGTTAAATCCATAACCAGCCAATAATCATAGCATACACAGCTATTCCGGCTCACGGTCCCATCCAGAACCAGCCAATTCATAAACAATTACGGCCCTTCGGCCAATGGCATAACAAGCACTTCCACCACCATCCTCCACATCTCACATAATCATCAATGATCCTTATTGATTATTCATTTTCCCTTGCTTCACTCGCAAGTTACCACATCCACTAGCTCCTTCTCTCATAGCTAGGCATATCATAATGATTTAAGATATAAGTGGTGAGATCGGAGGCTTAGAAGTATGAAATTTGGCTTTTAAAACTCAAAAATCAACTTTGGGATGAAAACAGGTCCACGCGTACGCGCACTCCACGCGCCCGCGTGGATGGCCTCAAAAACTCATCGACGCGCAAGCGTCATGCACGCTAACGCGTGGATTAAAAATTTGCCAATCGACACGTTCGCGTCAACCACGCGTACGCGTGGGTGTTCTCGTGCCCCAGGCACAACACTAGCACAGTTCTGGCATAACTTTCTGGAAAATGGCTGGGCATTGGGTGCAGCACCATCGGCGCGCCCGCGCACATCACGCGCACGCGTGGATGGCATTTTCGGGAAGAACGGCGCGCACACGCCAAGTGCGCCTACGCGCAAGGGGTCATTCTGCTAAAAATTTTCTAAGTTAAAAGCTGCAGAATTCACCAATTTAAACCCCAATCTTCCAACGGACATAACTTTCTCATTTTAAATCGTTTTTCACCCGTTCTTCGAATGGCATGGACATCTCGGATCCAATTTCATTTCTAAATAGATTTGGCACAAAACAGAGATCCGTAGTCCAAGTTATGTCCCGTCAAAGTATGCCCAAAAACCATATTTTTCATACAAAACCACAAAGTGCCATTTTCAAAACAAGCCATTTCCAACTCATTTCAAAATCTATCAAAACATGCCAATTTCATCCCTTTTCTTTGAAATCAATCAAAATATATCAATTTCAACATCAAGCCTCCTCAACTCACACATTAAGATTTTACCACAATATACAAAATCACTATCTCATCATTCTAACCCACTTCACCCAAGTGGCTCAAACTCAAATATATTGACATATCATATACTCTTACTCATGCCAATTCTCAACAACACCAATTCCAATAAATCATCATTGTACACAATCAATATCATACTCACCATCAACATGGTTCAACCCACAATTCAACCATAACCAATCATCAAGCATATATCACAACATGCATATTTCTCATACATCATACCATCAAGGCATCATTAATCATCATCACATATATGACCACATCATATATCTCAATCATTCAACAACATCAACCATTCAATGCCTATCTTAGGGCCTCTAGCCTAAGTATTTCCTACCACATTACATATTAGATACGGGAAACTGAAACCATACCTTAGCCGATTTCCCAAGCTCAACCGGAGCACTTCCAAATCACTTATCCACAAGCTCTCAAGGCCTCAACACCTCCAAGAACAGATTTTTCACCACCAAACCCTTTCCAAGCTTTTCAAAATCACCAATCAAGCTCCAATATTCACATATACACAACCTAAGCCACAATCATCATACCCATACACAACATCTCAAAACCCAAACATCATAAAATCACAAATTACACTAGGGTTGAGAATCTTACCACACCCAAGGTCCAAGGAGACAAGATTAACCTTCTCCTTCAAGAGAGTTGGGTCCGATAACATCAAAGAACCCAAAATCTCAACATTTCACCCATGAAACTCGAAAATAAGGGCTGGAATTTCGAACAGCAACACGTGGCTTCCCTCAAGATTGATTGTATGGGTTTTGTAGAGCTCTCCGCGGTGAACGCATGGCCGTAAACGGAGCGGCAATCGGAGCTCTAGATCAAAAGTTATGGTGGTTTGAAGATCAACCAAGGGAGAGAACTTGAGAGAGTGTTCTTCCTCCCTTCCTCTCTAATTTCAGCGTGTTTGAGTGTGTTGTGAGGAGAGAGAGTGCTGAAAACTAGGGTTTTGGTTTAGTTTAGTTGGGCCAAGGGCCCACTTTGGGTCCGGTTGGCCCTGTTTGGCCCGTTCGGTCCAATCTTGGTTCGAATTCTATAAAATTAGTACCGAAATTCTCGTCTCAACCTCCTCTATCATATTTAGCCACAAAAATCAAATTTTGGGCTTTCTAGAATAAATTCTCATTTATGGGTTAATTAACCGTTAATTAACCGGGTTTTACATTCTACCCACCTAATTGGGAATTTTGCCCACAAAATTCAAATGCAAATACCTGAGAATACATGCGGATAATCTGTTCGCATCTCCGACTCAAGTTCCCAAGTGTGTTCCTCAACACCGCCTCGACTCCATGCCACTTTGACTAATGAAACCTCTTTTCCACGCAACCGTTTGACACTAGTATCATCAATTCTGACTGAAGCCACTGGAAGCGTCAAATCTTCCCTTAACTGAACCGACTCAGGTTCCAACACATGGCTAGCATCAGGAGTGTACTTCCGAAGCTGCGACACGTGAAACACGTCGTGCAGATTCGAAAGATGGGGTGGTAGAGCCATCCGATACGCCACCGGCCCAATCCTTTCCAGGATCTGAAATGGACCAATGTATCTAGGATTCAACTTCTTTGCCTTAATCGCCCTACCTACTCCCGTAGTCGGAGTAACCTTAAGAAAAACATGATCTCCTTCCTCAAATTCTAAGGGCTTTCGCCTCTGGTCGGCATAACTCTTTTGACGACTCTGCGCCGTAAGCATCCTATCACGGATTTTCTTGACTTGTTTAGTAGTCTCAGCTATCATTTCCGGCCCCAACAAGCTTTTCTCTCCAGCTTCATACCAACATAGCGGAGATTGACATTTCCTCCCATACAAGGCTTCATACGGAGCCATTCCGATGCTCGCATGATAACTATTATTGTATGCAAACTCCACTAATGGCATATACCGATCCCAACTCGCCGGTTGGTCCAAAACACAAGCTCTCAACATATCCTCTAGTGTTTGGATCGTCCTCTCGGATTGACCATCTGTTTGAGGATGGTAAGCCGTGCTCAAGCTTAATCGGGTTCCAAAAGCTTTCTGAAATGCACCCCAAAACCTTGAAGTGAAACGAGGATCTCTATCAGAGATTATAGTAGCAGGTACACCATGAAGTCTCACAATCTCCTTTATGTATAACCGTGCTAGCTCCTCAAGGGTGTAGGTCATCCGAATGGGTAAAAAGTGAGCTGACTTCGTCAGTCGGTCCACAATCACCCAAATAGCATCAAAACCAGCCCTAGTCCTTGGCAATCCAGACACAAAGTCCATTGCAATACTTTCCCACTTCCATTGTGGAATCTCTAAAGGTTGCAACATCCCGGAGGGTCTTTGATGTTCAATCTTTACCTTTTGACAAGTTAAGCACTTTGAAACATATTCCGCCACATCATTCTTCATACCCGGCCACCAGAACATTGCCTTTAAATTATGGTACATCTTAGTACTTCCCGGGTGAATGGTGAATCCGCTTTTGTGTGCCTCCTTTAAAATATCTTGCCTCAAAGTGCCCACATCCGGCACAACGATCCTACCCTGGAATCTCCATAACCCATCTTTTTCTTCCGACACTCTCCATTGTTTTCCTTGCTCAATAGCCGGTAACACCTTCCATAACACTTCATCATTTTGATGAGCCTTTAGGAGTTCGGACCTAAAATCACTTGAGATCTCTAATCGGCTCAAACACAAAGTTCCGGATACTTCTCGAGCACCAATTTTCAGACTCTCAAATCCCTTGAGCAACTTCTCCTCTTGAAGCGTCATCCAAGCCGCATATAATGACTTCCGACTTAACGCATCTGCCACTACGTTCGCCTTTCCCGGATGGTAATGCAACTCAAAGTCGTAGTCCTTTAACAATTCCATCCACCTTCTCTGCCTCATATTAAGCTCTTTCTGATCAAAGAGGTACTTCAAGCTCTTATGATCAGAGAAAACTTGGAACTTAACCCCATAGAGGTAATGCCTCCACACCTTCAAGGCAAACACAACCGCAGCGAGTTTCAAATCGTGCGTAGGGTAACTAACTTCATGAGGTATCAACTGTCGTGAGGCATACGCCACCACATTATGATGCTGCATCAGCACGCACCCTAGACCCTTCAATGAGGCATCACAATACACCTCAAATGGCTCATTCGGCTCGGGTACACTAACACAGGTGCAGTGGTCAACTTTTTCTTCAATGTCTGAAAGCTCTCCTCGCACTCAAAAGTCCAAACAAACGGAGTGTCTTTGCGGGTCAACTTTGTCATTGGCGAAGCTATCTGTGAAAAGCCCTTGATAAACCTTCGGTAATAGCCAGCTAAACCCAGAAAACTCCTTATCTCTGTTACGGTGGTTGGTTGCTTCCAATCCATCACAGCCTCCACCTTAGTTGGATCTACGGCTATTCCCTTCTTACTCACCACATGACCCAAAAACTTCACCTCACTCTTCCAAAACTCGCACTTAGACAGTTTTGCATAGAGTTTCTTCTCCTTTAGAATCTGCAACACGGTCCTCAAGTGTTCCGCATGCTCTTCTTCAGTCTTGGAATAAATCAGTATGTCATCAATGAAGACAACAATGAATTTATCCAGAAATGGACGGAAAACTCTATTCATGTAATCCATGAATACCGCAGGAGCGTTCGTCAACCCAAAAGACATTACAGTGTACTCGTAATGACCATAACGAGTCCTGAAAGCTGTCTTAGGGATATCCTCACCCCTCACCCTTATCTGGTGATAATCGGATCGCAAATCGATCTTGGAGAAAACTCCAGCTCCTTGTAACTGATCCATGAGATCATCAATTCTCGGCAATGGGTACTTATTCTTTATTGTAACCTTGTTTAGCTGCCTGTAATCCACACAGAGCCGCATACTCCCGTCCTTCTTCTTTACCAGTAACACTGGAGCACCCCACGGAGAGACACTTGGTCGTATGAAATTCTTTCCCAATAAATCCTCTAACTGAGACTTTAACTCGTTCATCTCTAACGGTGACATCCTATAAGGAGCACTTGAGATTGGTCCCGCTCCGGGCACCAATTCAATAGCAAACTCAACCTCTCGGTTAGGTGGAAACTCATCAATATCATCGGGAAACACTTCCGAAAACTCACACACAACCGGAATCTGTTCCAACCTCTGATCATCACCCGAAACCCCCGCGGTTAACAACAGGATACCCTGACATTCAACTCCAGAATAGTTCACCATCATCGAATTCAAGTAATAATTATTCACCACGACTGGCCCTTCAGTATCTTCCGGCATAAAGTACACCGACTTTGTAGAACAATCTAGCAGAACATGGTTCTTAGATAACCAGTCCAATCCCAAGATAAGATCAAGACCAATCATCGGTAAGCAGACTAAATTATGAACAAAATCACGCTGCTTGAACCTAAAGGAAACTTCCGGGCATCCTAGCCTAGTTGCCATGGCTTCATGGGTAGCATTATACACCTTTAGGTCATAACCTAAAGTTACAATCTTCAATCCTAACTCATGGGCTTTCTCAAATGCAATGAATGAATGTGATGCTCCCGAATCAAATAAAACATTTAAAGTTTGACCAGCTATTTCACAGTTACCTCGAATAAGTGTCTCAGATCCCTCAGCTCCTACAGCTGAAGTGGTAAACACCCGACCAGTCTGTTGTGCTTTCCCAGCACCTTGTTTCTGCTTCTCAAGACAATTTGCGGCTTTATGCCCTCCTTTCCACAATCGTAGCACAAACCCCATCCGGCCTTGCATGGTGCTCCCGGATGGTGACTTCCACACCTAGTACAAGCTTGATCATCCTGAGGTTGTTTCCCAAACCTCTTCCCTTGGAGATTGTTGTTGTTGTTGGGCCTCCTGAAAGAGCTTCCCCTCTTGAAAGACGGGCCTCTAGGTGCAAAGCTCTTCCTTCGATTCTGTGGGAATGAACCTTTGTGAATCCCTTTCTCAGCGGTTGCCCTTTTCACACACTCTTCAGCAACCCTACACTTGTTTACCAACTCAGAAAAGGTCCTAATCTCCATTGGTCCCACTGAACTGAAAATATCACTCCGGAGTCCTCCTTCATACTTAACACACTTCCATTTCTCATATTCCACCGGAGTCCCTTGGCACATACGAGAGAACCTGAACAGCTCCTCAAACTTGTCAGTATACTCTGATATGGACATGGTACCCTGCTTCAGCTGTAACAATTCAAGTTCCTTAGCCGTCCTAGCAGAAGTCGGAAAGTACTTCTTATAGAACTCCTCTTGGAAGACATTCCAAGTGATATAGTCATCACCCTGCTGCAGAAGACGTCGGATACCTTGCCACCAATGCGACGCTTCACCTGTAAGCATATAGGTAGCAAACTCGACACGCTGCCCTTCAGGTACCACTTGTGCTTGCAGTGCTCGCTCTATAGCCTGAAACCATGTATCAGCCTCAGTCGGACTAGTAGTTCCCTTGAACTTAGGCGGATTAACCTTCAAAAAGTTTGCCAGCGTCATCGGGCCCTGAACTCCACCTCCATCATTGCCATGGTTGTTCATCTGTTGACCAAGAGCCTCAACAGTGGCTTGCATAGCAGCAGCCATGTTCTCCAACGCAGTCATAAAGTTCACCGGGTCATTAAGGTTATTCTCCGGCGCACGAGCATTCGTACGACCTCTCACACTACCTCTACCGCGTCTACGAGGCGCCATCTGGTTCCTATACTCACCAAACAATCGATATTAAGTTGATCAGTCTCAATATCGGAAGTCTAGTGCTTCAAAGTCCCAAATGCATGCTCATGAACGTTTATGCCAATTATATCAAGCAGATATACTAATAGCACATAACACACACACAGAGAATGCACAGAAGCATAATCAGTCCATCCCTCAGGCTCTACAGGAACAAACTGCTCTGATACCATAATGTAACACCCTACCATACAGAGTCTTATGCTTAAGTCATAATTCATTGATGGCAAGGTATTACGACCTCTAAAATAAAAATTTAGTACGTGTAGTAGTATGAATGATTGATTATAACTAGGAGCCTTTGTAGAAAAAAAAGGGGTAAACAAAAAAAAATCGTAACTCGAAAGCGCAACACTCCGCTCGATAACGTAACGAACAAGGATACCCAACGCGTGATTATATATATACAAAGGAGTGTCAAAAACAGGAATATCAAGACTCAAAATCCGGCTGCGAAGGTAACCGGTCCGAGCATAGCAATATATACATATGATAAAATAAGGAAAACCCCAAAGGAAACCCAAAGGGACACAAACACAAAAACGTATTCTCCAAAATCTCCCATAAGAGGAGTCATCACAGTTTGTATTATTTAATGGAGATAGAAGTATCTAAGCAAAACATATAAACCAAAACATAGCCCCGAGAACAAAGGATCTTCGCAAATCTAGAAGTTTCCAGCATGCATCAGCGGGACACCTCACGTCCTGCATCTAAAAATCACAAAATCTGCATGGGTGAGAACCAGAGGTCCCCAGCATGGTAACAGCTTCCACATATATAATACATAATAATAGAGGAAAGCCGAAGGCAATCCTAAAACTTCTTCCAAATAATATCGAAGCTTATAAACAAACTAAACCATAAAGGGGATCTGACTAAAGATACTTCAGTCTAACTAATACTTCCCTTTCCAATTCCTTCAGACCTCCCAACCACCAGCAGGAGTATAGTATAGCAAACACAGTTATATCAAGCAAGAAATATACAATTAGGAACAAGTAAGGCATTTAGACAATTAGCAAGTAATATGCAGTCAAATAGGCAATCTCAAACAATTCATATAGTATGCATATGATGAATGCCTGTCCCTAGTGGCTGATGATATCATCTGTCGGTTATAGAGCCAACCCGACAAGTCCTGGTAGCTAACCATTGGACTGTCCCTCTGTCACGCATCCCCAACTCAAGTTATACTCGTTATAAACTTGATCATAATCATGATCTATATCCATCACCCTCACTGGTGAATATTTACGGGGGCGAGCTCATCCGGGTCTTTCACAGTGCCCGGCCACACTTATGACATAGGGTCAAAAGAGCTTCGAGTCTCAACCTGGAGCACGTGATGGCTAGCCACTGCTTCCTCCCAGGGAAACTTTCATCTCCAACAGTGGAAGTGCAACATTCACAATTTATTCAACAGCATATATGCATTTATACATGTCCATAATCATGGCTCCACCGTAACACGGCAATAATCTAGCCATCCGGCTCATGGTTAAATCCATAACCAGCCAATAATCATAGCATACACAGCTATTCCGGCTCACGGTCCCATCCAGAACCAGCCAATTCATAAACAATTACGGCCCTTCGGCCAATGGCATAACAAGCACTTCCACCACCATCCTCCACATCTCACATAATCATCAATGATCCTCATTGATTATTCATTTTCCCTTGCTTCACTCGCAAGTTACCACATCCACTAGCTCCTTCTCTCATAGCTAGGCATATCATAATGATTTAAGATATAAGTGGTGAGATCGGAGGCTTAGAAGTATGAAATTTGGCTTTTAAAACTCAAAAATCAACTTTGGGATGAAAACAGGTCCACGCGTACGCGCACTCCACGCGCCCGCGTGGATGGCCTCAAAAACTCATCGACGCGCAAGCGTCATGCACGCTAACGCATGGATTAAAAATTTGCCAATCGACGCGTTTGCGTCAACCACGCGTACGCGTAGGTGTTCTCGTGCCCCAGGCACAACACTAGCACAGTTCTGGCATAACTTTCTGGAAAATGGCTGGGCATTGGGTGCAGCACCATCGGCGCGCCCGCGCACATCACGCACACGCGTGGATGGCATTTTCGGGAAGAACGGCGCGCACGCGCCAAGTGCGCCTACGCGCAAGGGGTCATTCTGCTAAAAATTTTCTAAGTTAAAAGCTGCAGAATTCACCAATTTAAACCCCAATCTTCCAACGGACATAACTTTCTCATTTTAAATCGTTTTTCACCCGTTCTTCGAATGGCATGGACATCCCGGATCCAATTTCATTTCTAAATAGATTTGGCACAAAACAGAGATCCGTAGTCCAAGTTATGTCCCGTCAAAGTATGCCCAAAAACCATATTTTTCATACAAAACCACAAAGTGCCATTTTCAAAACAAGCCATTTCCAACTCATTTCAAAATCTATCAAAACATGCCAATTTCATCCCTTTTCTTTGAAATCAATCAAAATATATCAATTTCAACATCAAGCCTCCTCAACTCACACATTGAGATTTTACCACAATATACAAAATCACTATCTCATCATTCTAACCCACTTCACCCAAGTGGCTCAAACTCAAATATATTGACATATCATATACTCTTACTCATGCCAATTCTCAACAACACCAATTCCAATAAATCATCATTGTACACAATCAATATCATACTCACCATCAACATGGTTCAACCCACAATTCAACCATAACCAATCATCAAGCATATATCACAACATGCATATTTCTCATACATCATACCATCAAGGCATCATTAATCATCATCACATATATGACCACATCATATATCTCAATCATTCAACAACATCAACCATTCAATGCCTATCTTAGGGCCTCTAGCCTAAGTATTTCCTACCACATTACATATTAGATACGGGAAACTGAAACCATACCTTAGCCGATTTCCCAAGCTCAACCGGAGCACTTCCAAATCACTTATCCACAAGCTCTCAAGGCCTCAACACCTCCAAGAACAGATTTTTCACCACCAAACCCTTTCCAAGCTTTTCAAAATCACCAATCAAGCTCCAATATTCACATATACACAACCTAAGCCACAATCATCATACCCATACACAACATCTCAAAACCCAAACATCATAAAATCACAAATTACACTAGGGTTGAGAATCTTACCACACTCAAGGTCCAAGGAGACAAGATTAACCTTCTCCTTCAAGAGAGTTGGGTCCTATAACATCAAAGAACCCAAAATCTCAACATTTCACCCATGAAACTCGAAAATAAGGGCTGGAATTTCGAATAGCAACACGTGGCTTACCTCAAGATTTATTGTATGGTTTTGTAGAGCTCTCCGCGGTGAACGCGTGGCCGCAAACGGAGCAGCAATTAGAGCTCTAGATCAAAAGTTATGGTGGTTTGAAGATCAACCAAGGGAGAGAACTTGAGAGAGTGTTCTTCCTCCCTTCCTCTCTAATTTCAGCGTGTTTGAGTGTGTTGTGAGGAGAGAGAGTACTGAAAACTAGGGTTTTGGTTTAGTTTAGTTGGGCCAAGGGCCCACCTTGGGTCCGGTTGGCCCGGTTTGGCCCGTTCGGTCCAATCTTGGTCCGAATTCTATAAAATTGGTACCGAAATTCTCGTCTCAACCTCCTCTATCATATTTAGCCACAAAAATTACATTTTGAGATTTCTAGAATAAATTCTCATTTATGGGTTAATTAGCCGTTAATTAACCGGGTTTTACAAAAATCATGTATGAAATAGAACATGCTTCCATGGTAGTTTAGAATTTTCAATTATGCATTTAAGTTTCATTGCTTAGGTCTATGTTATTGAGCCTAATGTCTTGAATGCTCGCTTTCATCTTCCTTACTTCTATGCTTGTCTCTCTAAGTTTATCTAAAAGAAAATGTTATGGGAAGAACAAGAGTGGAGTCATTTTGTGAAGTGCATTCTGAATGTTTGTGGTAGGTTGATTAGTAAGCTAAGTTGGTTCACCAAGAAAGGAAAGAAAGCAACTATCCATCCTAAGTCCTATGTTTGAGACACATTCTTTGAGGCTAGTTAAACAATAAGATCCCAACAAGAAAAGAAAAAGAGCAATACAATTGAAAATAAGAAAAGGAACACAATAAGAAACAATGCTAGGCACCAAGGGTTTCAAAATTGAGGCATGTGTCTGTGGTGTTTATGTACAAGGGATATACTTGGATGAATAAGCTCTTAGTTGTGCCTTATCACTTGGTAACTTGGGTTAACTAATCCGGGATTATCAGCTGAAAGTCCACTATCAAGAGTAACATTTGCTACAGAGCACTTAGTAACCCAAAGAGGTGCTGGACAACAAGGTCTCAAGAAAGAAAGAATAACAAACCATGTGCCTGTGGTGTGTATGTATGAGGGAAAGAGACTTGAGGGAGTAAGTCCTTAGGGGTGTCTTAACATCTAGCACCCTAAAACCAACTGGTTTGGGAGTGTTGGCTGAAAGCTTATCATAAAGAGTCGCCCTCTTACAAAGCACTTGGCAAAAAGAAAAATAAACTTTGAAAAGGAAGGAAGGATCACTAAGAAACAAGCCTCCAGGATGCAATCAAGAGAGTGACTAGGGATTTGATAAAGGCTTGAAACCTAAAAGGAAAGAACCTAAGTTGCTATGCATGAAACTCCATGAACCAGGAATGCCACTTCTATTTTATCTTCTTGTTCTTTCCTTTCATTTTTCTTATGCTTCAGTACTTGCTTAGGGACAAGCAAGCTTTAAGTTTGGTGTTGTGATGCCAGGGCATCTAGGCCAGTTTCACTGACCTTTTCTTTACTGTTTTAGGGTAGTTTCATGCATTTTTTTAGTGAATAAGGCAAGTTTTGGGTGAAAATACACTTACACATTGATTCAAGCAACTATTGTGAATTTTGCATGATTTCATGAGATTTTTTCTAGAATTGCATGATAACTTGATGATGCATAATCTCATGACTTTGGCTAGAGCTTTGATGCACTTTAATTGCTTGATTTTAGGACAAATGAAGTATGGAAGAACCACGTTAGCATTCACGTTAACTTAGTTAACGAGAACACTAACGTGGAATGGCAAGGAGCTTGCAACGTTAATGAGAAAAGTGATCACCAATAATGCCTGCGAAGCCATCCATAGCTCACGTTAATAGCCACGTTAACTAAGTTAACGTGGTAGTTAACGTAGAAGAAAAAGGGGAACTCCACGTTAACGAGAAACGTGAACACTACTAACATTGGGAAACTAGGCAATGCCCCACGTTAAGAGTCACGTTAACTTAGTTAACGTGAACTCTAACGTGGAAGAGGAGCAACAACACCAATGTTAGTGACACTCACTTTTGTCACTAACGTTGGATCATTAGCATTGCTTACGTTAATTCTCACGTTAAGATTGTTAACGTGAAAGTTAACGTGGAGTTGAATTCAAAGAACCAACGTTAGTGACACTCACTTTTGTCACTAACGTTGGGAGATGGCTTCATTTACTACGTTAAGAGCCACGTTAAGTTAACATGAGTCCTAACGTAGGAACTTTAGGCAATTGGAGCGTTAGTGACAAAGGTGAGTGTCACTACCGCTCTCGAAGGTGAAGAACACCCACGTTAAGAGCCACGTTAGCTAAGCTAACGTGAGACTTAACGTATGGGCAAAAGGCAAGCCAACGTTAATGGGAAAAGTGAGTCCCATTAACGTTTGCGAAAAGGGGCACAAGCCAGCCTTAATGGGAAAAGTGAGTCCCATTAACGTTGGCCAAGGATTGAATAGGAGACGTTAGTAGTCACGTTAAGACTACTAACATTGGAGTTAACGTGGGTATATAAAGGTGGAATATTAGTGGAAAAAGTGAATGCCACTAACGTTCTCACACCCAAAAATGTGACTCAATGTTAATCCCACTAAATGCCCAAGCCTAACTCATATTTTTCTGCAAGCTGGGCCCACTAAAGATGAGAACTGCTTCAACTCAAGGTCCAGAGCCCACATCTATGACTTGAAGAACTCACTAGAAGATAATGAGGAGTAGTATATATAGGAGTAGTTTTGAACTAGAGAGGAGCTTGGCACTTCTGGGCACTACTCTCTATAGATTTACTTTTCCTGCACTTTAGCATAGATTCTTCTTTTCTCCTATTTTTCATTTCTAGAGCTATGAACAACTAAACCCCTTTCATTGGGTTAGGGAGCTCTGTTGTAATTTGATGGATCAATTATAGTTTTCATTGTTCTTCTTCTTTCTTTTCTCTTGATCTTACTAGAAAGCTTTCAATCTTAATTCAATTGGTTAGTTGTCTTGGAAAAGAAACTCTCCATAATTGGATCTCCTTTGAGCCTTGGAAAAGGGAGGAGGAGATCATGCTAGAAATGCTTTCTCATGTTGGACCAAATTTGGGTTTGGATGGATATTGTGACATGTAATCCTACCAACACTTTGATTTGGGAATACATGTGGTATAATCAGTAACCACACTTCATCTCTTCCCATGAGCAATTAAATCAAGGAATTGGGCAATTGTTCAAGCTTAGAGAGATTGAATTGCCAAGGAATTGGGATCCAATCACTTAAGATTGCCAAGGAGATCAATAAATGCATTGATTGAGGAAGAGATGAGAATGAACTTGATCCGGAGAATGCAACATCTCCTGAACCCAATGATTTTCCCATATCTTATCTTACCCATTCTCTTTACTTTCTGCCATTTAATTTCATGCTTATTACCCCAACTCCCCATTTAAGATTCTGCACTTTAATTCCTGCTATTTACTTTCCAGTCATTTAATTTTCTGCAAATTCCAAATCCAATTTCTGCTCAGCTCAACTAGCACTTTCTTCTAACTAAAATTTCTTGACCAATCAATCCCTGTGGTATTCGACCTCACTCTACTGTGAGTTTTACTTGACGAAAATTCGGTATACTTGCCGAAGGGAAATTTGTTGAGAGACAAGTTTCCACGCATCAGTAGTATTACAAACCTGTTGTGAGTCATCAGTTTCTGACTAAGATCAAGCTAAACCTCGACCTGATCCTGTGACACATGTGGGGCATCACCCCCATTTACAGCAGCAGTTAGAGCGGAATAGTTGACCTCACCTCCATTAGCATCAATATTACCAGAGCCACAACAGCTGATTCTTCGTCAATAGCCCTCTTACGACAATTCCTCTTGGTGTGACCTGTTTCACCACAATAACGATAATGTCCTTTTTCATAAACTCTTTTATGGAGGTGGGTGCACGAAATTGTGATCAATACTTTTCACAACTCAATTAATCCCCGGTGATGAAACCAAAAACTTGGTGTTCAATACCATGGCATAAACACAACTTCGCACAACTAACCAGCAAGTGTACTGGGTCGTCCAAGTAATAAACCTTACGCGAGTAAGTGTCGATCCCACAGAGATTGTTGGTATGAAGCAAGCTATGGTCACCTTGTAAATCTCAGTCAGGCAAACTCAAATGGGTATGGTGATATACGAATAAAACATAAAGATAAAGATAGAGATACTTATGTAATTCATTGGTAGGAATTTCAGATAAGCGTATGAAGATGCTTGTCCCTTCCGTCTCTCTGCTTTCCTACTGTCTTCATCCAATCCTTCCTACTCCTTTCCATGGCAAGCTTAAGCAAGGGTTTCACCGTTGTCAGTGGCTACCTCCCATCCTCTCAGTGGAAATGTTCAACGCACCCTGTCACGGCACGGCTATCCATCTGTCGGTTCTCGATCAGGCCGGAATAGAATCCAGTGATTCTTTTGCATCTGTCACTAACGCCCCACCCTCAGGAGTTTAAAGCACGTCACAGTCATTCAGTCATTGAATCCTACTCAGAATACCACAGACAAGGTTAGACCTTCCGGATTCTCTTGAATACCGCCATCAGTTCTAGCCTATACCACGAAGACTCTGATCTCACAGAATGGCTGGCTCGGTTGTTAGGCGATCAACCATGCATCGTGTATCAGGAATCCAAGAGATATTCACCCAATCGAAGGTAGAACGGAGGTGGTTGTCAGTCACACGTTCATAGGTGAGAATGATGATGAGTGTCACGGATCATCACATTCATCAAGTTGAAGAACAAGTGATATCTTAGAACAAGAACAAGCGGAATTGAATAGAAGAACAATAGTAATTGCATTAATACTCGAGGTACAGCAGAGCTCCACACCTTAATCTATGGTGTGTAGAAACTCCACCGTTGAAAATACATAAGAACAAGGTCTAGGCATGGCCGTGAGGCCAGCCTCCCAATGATCTAAGAACTAAATGTCCAAAGATGATCAAAGGATCTAAAATAATCCAAAGATCCAAAGATCCAAAGATATATCAATACAATAGTAAAAGGTCCTACTTATAGAAAACTAGTAGCCTAGGGTTTACAGAGATGAGTAAATGACATAAAAATCCACTTCCGGGCCCACTTGGTGTGTGCTTGGGCTGAGCATTGATGCATTTTCGTGTAGAGACTCTCCTTGGAGTTAAACGCCAGCTTTTATGCCAGTTTGGGCGTTTAACTCCCATTTTGGTGCCAGTTCCGGCGTTTAACGCTGGAAATCTTGAGGGTGACTTTGAACGCCGGTTTGGGCCATCAAATCTTGGGCAAAGTATGGACTATCATATATTGCTGGAAAGCCCAGGATGTCTACTTTCCAACACCGTTGTGAGCGCGCCAATTGGGCTTCTGTAGCTCCAGAAAATCCACTTTGAGTGCAGGGAGGTCAGAATCCAACAGCATCTGCAGTCCTATTTAGTCTCTGAATCAGATTTTTGCTCAGGTCCCTCAATTTCAGCCAGAAAATACCTGAAATCACAGGAAAATACACAAACTCATAGTAAAGTCCAGAAAAGTGAATTTTAACTAAAAACTAATAAAAATATACTAAAAACTAACTAGATCATACTAAAAACATACTAAAAACAATGCCAAAAAGCGTACAAATTATCCGCTCATCACAACACCAAACTTAAATTGTTGCTTGTCCTCAAGCAACTGAAAATCAAACAAGATAAAAAAGAAGAGAATATGCAATGAATTCCAAAAACATCTATGAAGATCAGTATTAATTAGATGAGCGGGGCTTTTAGCTTTTTGCCTCTGAACAGTTTTGGCATCTCACTCTATCCTTTGAAATTCAGAATGATTGGCTTCTTTAGGAACTCAGAATCCAGATAGTGTCATTGATTCTCCTAGTTAAGTATGATGATTCTTGAACATAGCTACTTATTGAGTCTTGGCCGTGGCCCAAAGCACTCTGTCTTCCAGTATTACCACCGGATACATACATGCCACAGACACATAATTGGGTGAACCTTTTCAGATTGTGACTCAGCTTTGCTAGAGTCCCCAATTAGAGGTGTCCAGGGTTCTTAAGCACACTCTTTTTGCCTTGGATCACAACTTTATTTCTTTCTTTTTCTTTTTCTCATTTTTTTTTCGAAATTTTTTTTTTGTATTCACTGCTTTTTCTTGCTTCAAGAATCATTTTTATGATTTTTCAGATCCTCAGTAACATGTCTCCTTTTTCATCATTCTTTCAAGAGCCAATATTCATGAACCACAAATTCAAAAGACATATGCACTGTTTAAGCATACATTCAGAGAACAAAAGTATTGCCACCACATCAAAATAATCAAACTGTTATAAAATTCAAAATTCATGCAATTCTTTTCTTTTTCAATTAAGAACATTTTTCATTCAAGAAAGGTGATGGATTCATAGGACATTCATAACTTTAAGGCATAGACACTAAGACACTAATGATCACAAGACACAAACATAGACAAACATAAGCACTAAAATTCGAAAAACAGGAAAATAAAGAACAAGGAAATTAAAGAACGGGTCCACCTTAGTGATGGCGGCTCTTTCTTCCTCTAGAAGATCCTATGGAGTGCTTGAGCTCCTCAATGTCTCTTCCTTGTCTTTGTTGCTCCTCTCTCATGGTTCTTTGATCTTCTCTAATTTCATGGAGGATGATGGAGTGTTCTTGATGCTCCACCCTTAGTTGTCCCATGTTGGAACTCAATTCTCCTAGGGAGGTGTTTAGTTGCTCCCAATAGTTTTGTGGAGGAAAGTGCATCCCTTGAGGTATCTCAGGGATCTCATGATGAGTGGGGTCTCTTGTGTGCTCCATTCTCTTCTTAGTGATGGGCTTGTCCTCATCAATAGGGATGTCTCCCTCTATGTCAACTCTAACCGAATAACAGAGGTGACAAATGAGATGAGGGAAGGCTAACCTTGCCAAGGTAGAAGACTTGTCCGCCACCTTATAAAGTTCTTGAGATATAACCTCATGATGCTATGAATCATGATAGCCCGGTCTATGGTAACTTCGGACCGGTTGCTAGTGGGAATGATTGAGCGTTGGATAAACTCCAACCATCCTCTAGCCACGGGTTTGAGGTCATGCCTTCTCAATTGAACCGGCTTCCCTCTTGAATCTCTCTTCCATTGGGCGCCCTCTTCACATATGACTGTGAGGACTTGGTCCAACCTTTGATCAAAGTTGACCCTTCTAGTGTAAGGATGTTCATCTCCTTGCATCATGGGCAAGTTGAATGCCAACCTTACATTTTCCGGACTAAAATCCAAGTATTTCCCCCGAACCATAGTAAGATAATTCTTTGGATCTGGGTTCACACTTTGATCATGGTTCTTGGTGATCCATGCATTGGCATAGAACTCTTGAACGATTAAGATTCCGACTTGTTGAATGGGGTTGGTAAGAACTTCCCAACCTCTTCTTCGGATCTCATGTCGGATCTCCGGATATTCACTCTTTTTGAGTGAGAAAGGGACCTCGGGGATCACCTTCTTCAAGGCCACAACTTCATAGAAGTGGTCTTGATGCACCCTTGAGATGAATCTTTCCATCTCCCATGACTCGGAGGTAGAAGCTTTTGCCTTCCCTTTCCTCTTTCTAGAGGTTTCTCCGGCCTTGGATGCCATACATGGTTATGGAAAAACAAAAAGCAATGCTTTTACCACACCAAACTTAAAAGGTTTGCTCGTCCTCGAGCAAAAGAAGAAAGAAAAGAGTAGAAGAAGAAGAAATGAGGAAGAAGGGAATGTCTTTGTGTTCGGCCAAAAAGGGGTAGAAGTGGTGTGTATGTTGTGTGAAAATGAAGGAGTGAAGGAGGGTTTATATAGGAGTGGGGGAAGGGTAGGGTTCGGTTAAGTGAGGGTGGGTTTGGGTGGGAAAGTGGTTTGAATTTGAATGGTGAGGTAGGTGGGGTTTTATGAAGGATGGATGTGAGTGGTGAAGAGAAAGATGGGATTTGATAGGTGAAGGGTTTTTGGGGAAGAGGTGTTGAGGTGATTGGTGAATGGGTAAAGAAGAGAGAGAGAGTGGTAGGGTAGGTGGGGATCCTGTGGGGTCCACAGATCCTGAGGTGTCAAGGAAAAGTCATCCCTGCACCAAATGGCAAGCAAAATTGCGTTTTGTGCCAATTCTGGCGTTAAACGCCGAGCTGGTGCCCATTTCTGGCGTTTAACGCCAGCTTCTTGCCCTTTTCTGGCATTTAACGCCAGTCTGGTGCCCCTTTCTGGCGTTAAACACCCAGAATGGTGCCAGACTGGGCATTAAACGCCCAACAGCTAGCCTCACTGGCGTTTAAACGCCAGCACGCTCTCCTCCAGGGTGTTCTGTTTTTCTTTCTATTTTTCATTCTGTTTTTGCTTTTTTTCATTGATTTTGTGACTTCTCATGATCATCAACCTACAAAAAACATAAAATAACAAAAGAGAATAGATAAAATATAACATTGGGTTGCCTCCCAACAAGCGCTTCTTTAAAGTCAGTAGCTTGACAGAGGGCTCTCATGGAGCCTCAGAAATACTCAGAGCAATGTTGGAACCTCCCAACACCAAACTTAGAGTTTGAATGTGGGGGTTCAACACCAAACTTAGAGGTTGGTTGTGGCCTCCCAACACCAAACTTAGAGTTTGACTGTGGGGGCTCTGTGTGGCTCTGTTTTGAGAGAAGCTCTTCATGCTTCCTCTCCATGATGACAGAGGGATATCCTTGAGCCTTAAACACAAAGGATTCTTCATTCACTTGAATGATCAATTCTCCTTTATCAACATCAATCACAGCCCTTGCTGTGGCTAGGAAGGGTCTGCCAAGGATGATGGATTCATCCATGCACTTCCCAGTCTCTAGGACTATGAAATCAGCAGGGATGTAGTGGTCTTCAACTTTGACCAGAACATCCTCTATAAGTCCATAGGCTTGTTTTCTTGAATTGTCTGCCATCTCTAGTGATATTTTTGCAGCTTGCACCTCAAAGATCCCTAACTTCTCCATTACAGAGAGAGGCATGAGGTTTACACTTGACCCTAAGTCACACAAGGCCTTCTTGAAGGTCATGGTGCCTATGGTACAAGGTATTGAAAACTTCCCAGGATCCTGTCTCTTTTGAGGCAGTTTCTGCCTAGACAAGTCATTCAGTTCCTTGGTGAGCAAAGGGGGTTCATCTTCCCAAGTCTCATTCCCAAATAACTTGTCATTTAGCTTCATGATTGCTCCAAGGTATTTAGCAACTTGCTCTTCAGTGACATACTCATCCTCTTTAGAGGAAGAATACTCATCAGAGCTCATGAATGGCAGAAGTAAGTCCAATGGAACCTCTATGGTCTCATTTTGAGCTTCAGATTCCCATAGTTCCTCATTGGGGAACTCATTGGAGGCCAGTGGACGTCCATTGAGGTCTTCCTCAGTGGCGTTCACTGCCTCTTCCTCCTCTCCAAATTCGGCCATGTTGATGGCTTTGCACTCTCCTTTTTGATTTTCTTCTGTATTACTTGGAAGAGTACTAGGGGGGAGTTCAGTAATTTTCTTGCTCAGCTGACCCACTTGTGCCTCCAAATTTCTAATGGAAGACCTTGTTTCAGTCATGAAACTTTGAGTGGTTTTGATCAAATCAGAGACCATGGTTGCTAAGTCAGAGTTATTCTGCTTAGAACTCTCTGTCTGTTGCTGAGAAGATGATGGAAAAGGCTTGCTATTGCTAAACCTGTTTCTTCCACCATTATTGTTGTTGAAACCTTGTTGAGGTCTCTGTTGATCCTTCCATGAGAGATTTGGATGATTTCTCCATGAAGGATTATAGGTGTTTCCATAGGGTTCTCCCATGTAATTCACCTCTTCTATTGAAGGGTTCTCAAGATCATAAGCTTCTTCTTCAGATGAAGCTTCCTTAGTACTGCTTGGTGCATTTTGCATTCCAGACAGACTTTGAGAAATCATATTGACTTGTTGAGTCAATATTTTATTCTGAGCCAATATGGCATTCAGAGTGTCAATCTCAAGAACTCCTTTCTTCTGACTGGTCCCATTGTTCACAGGATTCCTTTCAGAAGTGTACATGAATTGGTTATTTGCAACCATTTCAATCAGCTCTTGAGCTTCTGTAGGCGTCTTCTTCAGATGAAGAGATCCTCCAGCAGAGCTATCCAAAGACATCTTGGACAGTTCAGAGAGACCATCATAGAAAATACCTATGATGCTCCATTCAGAAAGCATGTCAGAGGGACACTTTCTGATTAATTGTTTGTATCTTTCCCAAGCTTCATAGAGGGATTCTCCTTCCCTCTGTCTGAAGGTTTGGACTTCCACTCTAAGCTTACTCAATTTTTGAGGTAGAAAGAACTTTGCCAAGAAGGCATTGACTAGCTTTTCCCAAGAGTTCAGGCTTTCTTTAGGTTGTGAATCCAACCATGTCCTAGCTCTGTCTCTTACAGCAAAAGGGAATAGCATAAGTCTGTAGAGCTCAGGGTCAACCCCATTAGTCTTGACAGTGTCACAGATTTGCAAGAACTCAGCTAAGAACTGATGAGGATCTTCCAATGGAAGTCCATGGAACTTACAATTCTGTTGCATTAGAGAAACTAATTGAGGCTTAAGCTCAAAGTTGTTTGCTCCAATGGCAGGAATAGAGATGCTTCTCCCATAGAAGTCGGGAGTAGGTGCAGTAAAGTCACCCAGTACCCTCCTTGCATTGTTGGCATTGTTGTTGTTTTCGGCTGCCATGGGTTCTTCTTCTTTGAAGATTTCTGTTAGGTCCTCTACAGAGAGTTGTGCCTTGGCTTCTCTTAGCTTTCGCTTCAAGGTCCTTTCAGGTTCAGGATCAGCCTCAACAAGAATGCTTTTGTCCTTGCTCCTGCTCATAAGAAAGAGAATAGAATAAGAAAATGTAGAATCCTCTATGTCACAGTATAGAGATTCCTTGAGGTGTCAGAGGAAAAGAAAAATAGAAGGCAAAAGTAGAAAATTCGAACTTATCAAAGAAGATGGAGTTCGAATTTTGCATTAAGGAGTAGTATTAGTCCATAAATAGAAGGATGTGAGAAGAAGGGAAGTAATTTTCGAAAATTTAAGTAAAAGATTTTGAAAACATTTTGAAAAACACTAATTGATTTTCGAAAATAAAAGTGGGGAAAGAAATCAAGTGATTTTTGAAAAAGAATTTGAAATTAGAAATCAAAAAGATTTGATTGAAAGTTATTTTGAAAAAGATGTGGTTAAGAAGATATGATTCGTTTTAAAAAGATGTGATTGAGAAGATATGATTTGAAAAACATTTTAAAAAAGATTTGATTTTGAAAATTAATGACTTGGCTATCAAGAAAAGATATGATTCAAACATTAAACCTTTCTCAACAGAAAAGGCAACATACTTGAAATGTTGAGTCAAATCATTAATTTATAGCAAGTATCTTTGAAAATAGAAAGAAATTGAATTTGAAAAAGATTTGATTGAAAAGATATGATTTGAAAAAGATTTGATTTTGAAAAGATTTTGAAAACTTGAGAAAAATTTGCATTGAAAACAAAATCTTCCCCCTTGTGCCATCCTGGCATTAAACGCCCAGAATGGTGCACATTCTGGCGTTTAACGCCCAAAATGCTACCCTTTTGGGCGTTAAACGCCCAACCAGGTACCCTGGCTGGCGTTTAAACGCCAGTCTGTCCTTCTTCACTGGGCGTTTTGAACGCCCAGCTTTTTCCGTGCAATTCCTCTGCTGTATGTTCTGAATCTTCAATTCTCTGTATTATTGACTTGAAAAGACACAAATTAAAAATATTTTTGGATTTTTAATAATAAGGAATAATCAAAATGCAACTAAAATCAAATAACAATGCATGCAAGACACCAAACTTAGCAGTTTGTATACTACTGACACTATATGAGACACATAAACACTCAAGTCAAGAGAATTCAAAGATCAAAGCAATGAAATCATCAAGAAAAACTTGAAGATGAATGAAGACACATGCATGAATGCAAGAAGAACAGAAACATGCAATTGACACCAAACTTAATATGAGACACTAGACTCAAACAAGAAATTTTTGGATTTTATGATTTTGTAATTTTTTTGTGCTTTTTTCGAAAATAAAGTGGAAAAAGGTATCAAAATTCTTAATGAGAATTCCAGGAATCATGCAATGGTTAGTCTAAGACTCCGGTCCAGGAATTAGACATGGCTTCACAGCCAGCCAAGCTTTCAAAGAAAGCTTCGGTCCAAAACACTAGACATGGCCAATGGCCAACCAAGCCTTAGCAGATCACTGCTCCAATAGCAAGATTGATAGAAATCAACAAGCTCTTGTGATGATAAGTTGAAACCTCGGTCCAATGAAATTAGACATGCCTTCACAGCCAGCCAGACTTCAACAGATCATCTTGAAACACTAGAATTCATCTTCAAGAATTCTGAAGAAAAAATACATAATCTAAGCAACAAGATGAACCGTCAATTGTCCATACTCGAACAATCCCCAGCAACGGCGCCAAAAACTTGGTGCACGAAATTGTGATCAATACTTTTCACAACTCAATTAATCCCCGGTGATGAAACCAAAAACTTGGTGTTCAATACCATGGCATAAACACAACTTCGCACAACTAACCAGCAAGTGTACTGGGTCGTCCAAGTAATAAACCTTACGCGAGTAAGGGTCGATCCCACAGAGATTGTTGGTATGAAGCAAGCTATGGTCACCTTGTAAATCTCAGTCAGGCAAACTCAAATGGGTATGGTGATATACAAATAAAACATAAAGATAAAGATAGAGATACTTATGTAATTCATTGGTAGGAATTTCAGATAAGCGTATGAAGATGCTTGTCCCTTCCGTCTCTCTGCTTTCCTACTGTCTTCATCCAATCCTTCCTACTCCTTTCCATGGCA
The DNA here is from genome assembly GCF_003086295.3 of Arachis hypogaea. NCBI lineage: Eukaryota > Viridiplantae > Streptophyta > Magnoliopsida > Fabales > Fabaceae > Arachis > Arachis hypogaea. Next base: position 57,292,905 of record NC_092042.1, on the reverse strand, counting down.
AGCTTAAGCAAGGGTTTCACCGTTGTCAGTGGCTACCTCCCATCCTCTCAGTGGAAATGTTCAACGCACCCTGTCACGGCACGGCTATCCATCTGTCGGTTCTCGATCAGGCCGGAATAGAATCCAGTGATTCTTTTGCATCTGTCACTAACGCCCCGCCCTCAGGAGTTTGAAGCACGTCACAGTCATTCAGTCATTGAATCCTACTCAGAATACCACAGACAAGGTTAGACCTTCCGGATTCTCTTGAATACCGCCATCAGTTCTAGCCTATACCACGAAGACTCTGATCTCACAGAATGGCTGGCTCGGTTGTTAGGCGATCAACCATGCATCGTGTATCAGGAATCCAAGAGATATTCACCCAATCGAAGGTAGAACGGAGGTGGTTGTCAGTCACACGTTCATAGGTGAGAATGATGATGAGTGTCACGGATCATCACATTCATCAAGTTGAAGAACAAGTGATATCTTAGAACAAGAACAAGCGGAATTGAATAGAAGAACAATAGTAATTGCATTAATACTCGAGGTACAGCAGAGCTCCACACCTTAATCTATGGTGTGTAGAAACTCCACCGTTGAAAATACATAAGAACAAGGTCTAGGCATGGCCGTGAGGCCAGCCTCCCAATGATCTAAGAACTAAATGTCCAAAGATGATCAAAGGATCTAAAATAATCCAAAGATCCAAAGATCCAAAGATCCAAAGATATATCAATACAATAGTAAAAGGTCCTACTTATAGAAAACTAGTAGCCTAGGGTTTACAGAGATGAGTAAATGACATAAAAATCCACTTCCGGGCCCACTTGGTGTGTGCTTGGGCTGAGCATTGATGCATTTTCGTGTAGAGACTCTCCTTGGAGTTAAACGCCAGCTTTTATGCCAGTTTGGGCGTTTAACTCCCATTTTGGTGCCAGTTCCGGCGTTTAAAGCTGGAAATCTTGAGGGTGACTTTGAACGCCGGTTTGGGCCATCAAATCTTGGGCAAAATATGGACTATCAAATATTGCTGGAAAGCCCAGGATGTCTACTTTCCAACGCCGTTGCGAGCGCGCCAATTGGGCTTCTGTAGCTCCAGAAAATCCACTTTGAGTGCAGGGAGGTCAGAATCCAACAGCATCTGCAGTCCTTTTTAGTCTCTGAATCAGATTTTTGCTCAGGTCCCTCAATTTCAGCCAGAAAATACCTGAAATCACAGGAAAACACACAAACTCATAGTAAAGTCCAGAAAAGTTAATTTTAACTAAAAACTAATAAAAATATACTAAAAACTAACTAGATCATACTAAAAACATACTAAAAACAATGCCAAAAAGCGTACAAATTATCCGCTCATCAGAGGTCTTCTGCTTCTTGCCTCTACTTGGCTCCTCATCAGCATCCTTTCTTCTTTTCTTCTTGATTGGCCCTGGCCTCTTCTTGAATTTTGGTGCTTGAGGTCTATTTTGTGGTGATTTCTCCCACAGTGCCTGACCATGAATTGAATTTATATGGAAGGCATAGATGTTGTTGTATGCTTCCATGGTCAACCAGTAATGACAGAATTCATCTGGCTTTTTACCAACCCTGACCAAAGCGGCACAAATCAAGAATAAAAAAATTAAAAAATATGCATAAAAAATCATACCACTTAGTTGCCAAAAACCATAGGTACAGAATCTCTTGCCCAAGTCCACAGTCATATTGGTAGGCCACCCATGAACTTCAAATATTTCATAATCTGCATCACTAGACCACATGGGAACCCAATTTTTTATTCTTTTCTTATCTTTTCCAACCTACTTCGCTATATTGGAGGTAGGATCCCAACATTGTTCCTCAACTTCACCTTGTTTCTGGCTATAGATATCATGGCATACATCCTGAACTCCTCTAACAGTGTGATAATAGGCTTGGCTCTAGGTTTTTTGATCCATGAGTTGAAAACCTCACATGCATTATTGTAAATTTTTTCCATTTTAGGTGCGCTGCTGAAGAATGCCCTGCTCCATGAATTCTGTGGCCATTTGCATAGATAAGTCCATGCATTCTTATTTAGCTTCTCCAATTTTTTCATCCTTTTGACAAATCTTTCTTGAGTCGTAGACCTTGCACACTCCTAAAGCAAACCTCTAAGCTAATTATCCTTCCATTATTTGTTGAAGTTCCTCCATAAATGCCATACACAGAATCTGTGATGAATATTTGGGAACACATCTTGAACTGCATGGATAAGACCCTGCAAAACCCAAAAAGCAATAACAAAATTTTAAATCGAGCCTCAAAAAGGTCCCTAATGTTATATTAATGAACTCAGAGTGGTCCCCCCTCAGCAGACTAAACAGATACTACACTCTATAAAGCAACCATCAACTATGCAGCATTCAATTTATACAACAACTATTCAATTGATCTAAATAGCAGTAAACAGATTTATTACTCAGTACACATATAAAACAGTAAACAGCAATAAACAACATTAAAATGATTTACTACCATTAGTTAAGATATCTAGCAATAAATAACAACAATACCTTTTGCATGTTTGAAATAAAACACCAACCATGTTGTTTGTAATCACCCAATTCTTGATGTAGCAATTTCAGAAACTATCGCCAATTCTCTGTGTTTTCGATGGACAGTGTTGCATGAGCAATCACATAAATGTGATTGTTTGCGTCTTGACCAATGACAGAGAGGATTTGACCACTATGTTGTGTTTTTAGAAATGCTCCATCCAAGCCTATAAGTGGTCTACAGCAGCCTTAAACCCTCTTTTACATCCATCAAGGTAAATGTACATCCTATCAAAAGTTAGATCTTCCTCAGGATTGAGATGAGGTCTAACACCAATACTAACAGTAGAGCCAAGATTAGTTTTCAATAATGTCAACCCGTAATCCCTAACCATACTATACTGAGCAGCAGCATCTCCATACACTACGTCCCTAGCATCCCCTAGAGCCCTTGTCAGTGAAGACTTGTTGAGGTCCAAGTCACACTTGCTCTTAAAGTACTGTGCAGCTTCACAATATTTAAGGTTGGAATATTTTCTTAATTTCATAACCAGTTTGCAACCCAGCCACTTCCTGTTAGCTAGCCTATTCTTAGTCTCTCTAGGACAAGTGTGATCGTCCATAAATGTCTTGATCTGCCAGTAATTACCCTCACTGTCCCTGGAAGCATAAACAAGCCAGCCACAGTCCTCTCTCTTACACACAACCCTCATCCTTAAATTGTCATTCTTCTTCCACTAGATCCGCCTTCCCTCCTGGATACATGACGAAGGGATTCTTGCGTGGTCTAGAATTTTACAGTAAATTCTCATTGCAAGTATAGTTTCTAAACCAACAAAAATCCTTTCGTACAAAAACTTAGTTGTCACAAGTAACAAACCCCTAGTAAAATTGATAACTAAAGTATTTAAACCTCAGGTCGTCTCTCAAGGAATTGCAAGGAGGTGTTCTTATTATTGGTTGTGAGTTTTCTGAGAAATTTGGGATTGAGGAATGGAAAAATAAATGATAATAAACAAAAGCAATGAAAATTAACAAGAGGTTTATATAATTAAAATAAAAAGCTTTGACTAGGAGAAGATAATCAAAAGTTCTATCCTTGTTAGATTTCCCAAGATTTATAATAACAGGTTGTTGTCTCTACTTAGTTAACTGAAGAGAGAACTTTTGTGTGGTCTAGAATTCAAAATAAATTCCCGTTGCAAGTATAGTTTCTAAACCAACAAAAGTCCTTTCTTACAAATGTTTTGGTTGTCACAAGTAACAAACCCCTAAATAAATTGATAACCGAAGTATTCAAACCTCGGGTCGTCTTCTCAAGAAATTTCAGGGAGGTATGTTCTTATTATTGGTTATGAGTCTTGTAAATTGGGGGTTTTAAAAGTAAGGAAACAAGTATGTTAAATGATAAGAAAAATAAAATAGTAATAATAAAATAAACTCTTAGCAAGGTATTAGAATTAGAATTTCTATCCGAGTTATCCTTATCAGGTGTGATGAGAATTGGATTTTAATCCCACTTAGTTATCCTTTATTAAATAAAGGAATGTCAAGTAGACTAATTAGCTTGATTCTCAAGTCCTAGTCAATCCCTGTGGGAGCACTAGCTTTAGAGCGATCTAGATCAATTAGAATCTGCCAATTTCAACCACTGCTAAGTTTGACAACTCAAGAGTCACCAATTAATCAACCAAAGCCAATAGTAAATAATTTTGATTAAAAATAGAGAAAAGTAATCATGAGTCTGAAATACCTCAAATTGTATTTAAACAATAAAATCATAACATGAATGGTCAGTAAACAAATAAAGGAGAAAATAAATAGAAGAACATTGAACCAGAGATGAAGAAAAAATATTCCTAATTTCTAAAATTCCTAATCCTAAGAGAGAGGAGAGAACCTCTCTCTCTAAAAACTACATCTAAACTATGAAAAGTGAAAAATAACTGGCTATCTCCCTCAATGGATGCATTCCTCCACTTCATAACCTCTAATCTCTGCCGCTTGGACCTAGATTTGGGCCAAAAGGGCTTCAGAAACTGTTGGGAGCATTTTCTGTAATTTCTGGTGCGTGGCATCTGTCACGCGTCCGCGTGGGTCATGCGGTCGCGTCATTCGGAGTTTTCCTTGTCACGCATTCGCTTTGATCATGTGTTCGCGTCATCTGTGTTCTGCTTAAGGCGCGCGGCCGCGTGGGTCACGCGGTCGCGTCGCTCCCTTTTCGTGCTGGGCATGCGGCCGCGTCATCCATGCGTTCGCGTCACTGCCAGTTTCTTCAAAAACTTCATTTGGTGCTTTCCTTCCATTTTTGTACGTTTCCTTTCCATCCTTTAAGTCATTCCTACCTTAGAAGCTCTGCAACTACTCAACACACAAATCACGGCATCAAATGGTAATAAAGGGTAATTAAAATAATTACTTTTAATGCATAGAAAACATGTATTTCACATATATCACATAATAAGGAAGGGAAAGCAAAACTTATGCAATTTCTATGAATAAGTAGGTGAAGGGTTGAATAAATCACTTAAATTGAGCACAATATATATCATAAAATATGGGTTTATCAACCTCCCCACACTTAAACAATAGTATGTCCTCATGCTAAATCCAAGATAAAGAGTAAGGTAAGTGGTGGAATCTCATGCAATGCAATCTACTCAAAATGCATCTACCTAAATGAGTCATGCAAATCTAGTTAATATTCACTTGTATATAAAACTTACATGTAGTTAAATTAATTTACATTCTCAAGGAATTATATATGCATAGCCAACCTTAGACAATGTTAAAGCACTTTTACAATTGAGATGGGTAAAAATATTTTTCAAACTTGCAAGATAATTAACAATTGAGGCAGAGATATATGGTGATGAGCTATTGAACCCTCACTGGATTTTGTATTTACTCTCTAGTCACTCAGTGTTTATTGGGTTAATCACTCTAATCTTCTTTTTATCCTTACTTTCTATAACTTTGTTCTTCATCTAACCAATCAACAAATATAGAATATAGACATACAAAAATTATGAGGTCTTTTTAAGGTTGTAATGGGGCCAAGGTAGAGGTAAGGGTATATGTATAAGGTTAAGTGAGCCAATAAGTGAATCCTTGATTAATCTAAGATCTCACCTAACATACATACTTTTATATAGATCAAAGTGTCTTAACCTATTTGCCCAAATTTTCCCACTTTGTATTGTAAACTCATGCATTAAATTTAACTTTGCCCCCATGTGCATTGATTTTTTTTTATTTTGCGTTTGGGGAATTTTTTGTATTCCCTTATTGAAAATATTTTTTTTCATATGCACATGGTGACTTTCAATTGTTTTGATTTTACATGAGCATGCTTCCCAAATTTTCAAATAATTTATTCAATTTAAATTCCTACTTCTTTTTTTTTCTATCATCCATGTTCCCATAAAATTTTCCACACTTAAATTATACACAATTTCTATCTTAAGCTAACCAATGATTCAACTTGGGATTTTTGTTTTGTTTTTCTGCTTAAGACTAGTAATATGGTTATAAAACAGAAGGGGATTAAAAAGCTCAAGGGGGCTAACAAGGATGGCATAAAAGGTAGGCTTTATTTGGGATAAGTGAGTTAATAATCAAATATGGCCTCAATCCTATCTTGGTATGTATCTATATTCTATATTGGACATATAGATTAAAGCAAAGTAAAGAACACCAGAATGAAAAAGAAGGGCAAAACACACAGGAATGAAATTTATGGTTTGAATGCAACCATACAATTAAGCTCAAAACTCACAGACTGTGTATTCTCAAGCTCATAAATCATATATCAATTATGTATGTCATGTAAGTAGAAATTAAGAGTTTCCATTATTCTCAATGTAAAATTTATTTGGGTGGCTTTAAAGTTTTAGTGTTCCTCCTTGATGAAATGTTGTTAACTAACTAACATGTAATGCTATATATACAAGGGGTGTGGATTGTTTTGATTCTGTTAAAGTCTCTAGCTTACTTCCTTTTTATTTTCAATCAAATCAACTATCATATGCTAAAAAGGGTATATACTAATTAATCCACTTAATATATAACAAGTAAACTAATGTGCAAATTAAGCAAAAATATCCAAGATATATACAGCCCAAAGTGCATAATGCAATAGTATAAAAAAAATAAAAGAGAGAAAAATGTGCAAATAAAATACAAAAAATAGACAAAATAAGATAAGAGTCTGCAGTGGTTCACCAAAAAAAATAGATGCCAGAGATGGCGACCTCCCCACACTTAAATAATAGCATCGTCCTCGATGCTCACTCAAGTCGGGTGTGAAGGAGTGTCATCTCCAGAAGGATGGTCTGTTGGTATCTCGGTGGCAGTCTGAGGATCTGCAGACTGGAAGAAGGTAGGAGGATCTATCTGCGGCAGAGGAGGCTATGACTGGATAAGAATCTCGGGATCTGCAGCCTGTATCTGGTGTGGCTCCTCGGGATGTGGTGCAGTGTGCACAGAACCTCCCTGCGTAGCCTGGGTAGGTGCCTCGTCCTCATGATCACTCACCTCCTCTTCAGATGTGTCAGAAGGCGTGTCGGGCTCGGAGGAGATGTCGCCACTAGATCTGATCAACAGCTTGAGGTGCTCGTAGCGCCGCTTGTGGCGACGCTCAGACCTCTCAAAACGTTGCCTGTTGCAATGTTCAGACCTCTCAAACTGCTGCTGGTGATGGCGCTCCATCTGATCAAGGCGGTCAAAGAGTCGGTGCACCAGACGGTAGACAAGCTCAGGAGTAGGTGGGGGTGCAGTGGGTGGTGCTGGGCCAGTGGAAGCAGAAGGAGCAGCTGAAGAAGTGGCTGCCTCAGTAGTGTCAGTGAGGAATGGAGGGCGGTAGCCGAAAGCCAGAAACTTCCGACTGTGAGAGATGATCTTCCGGCACTCTGCAACAGGGGGCCTTTCATTAGCAACCTCCCAAGGTACCTCAGCTCGGCGACCCAACTGAGTGATCAGGTAAGGGAAGGAGAGGGTGCCTCTAACATGGACCCTGGCCATGTAATGCCGGATGAAGCGAGGTAGATAAAGGTCCTTACCCATCATCACACACCAGATAAGGGTAATCATAGTAGCTGGCACCTCCGTCTCATGAGTGCTCGGCATCACATAATTACTTAGAATCTGTTGCCATAGCCGAGCCTCATCATTTAGATATATAAGTCTGATTCCCTTGGGTACCAATGTGCTTGTTCCCATGACCCAAGGAACAGTAGGATCAATAGTGATGTCCCGCTTTACTGCATCCCAATCAAACCTCATGAATCACATATCCTCCTCAGCTTTCTGGTAACCACCTGGCTGATCAGATTTAGGTAGAAGCTAGAGGATCTCCTCAATTTCTTCTTCAGTAATCAAAACTTGCTTGCCTCTGAGCTGTACTGCATCCAGGGATGATAGAAAATAATTGCAGTAAAATTTTCTGACCCAAGATGAGTTGACCTCAGTCAAATTTCTCTCCAGGAAGAACTAGCCTCTCTGTTTGATCTTATCTGAAGTGTACTGCTTGAGTTCTTCTAGAATTTTTAGTGTCCTTTCCAGGTATAGGTTCCTGGATATAGCAAAAACTGGGTACTTCAGCTCACAGTATTTGTTTGCAAACTTAACCGGGTCGGCTGTAGGTACCAACTGATCAGCCTTTTCCTGCGGGGTAAAGTTCTTCTCCCGCAAGGAATCATCATGTAAGATGCCAAGGATGGAACCAGAAGATTCGCCTCTTTTCCTTTTGTCAGTAGTTATTTTTCCTTTACGCCTGCCTTGAGAGTCAGACATCCTGAAAAACAGAATTTTCAAGATATAATTGAGGAATAAAAGCAGCAAAACAAGTAGGCAAATAACAAGATAAGCACGAAGTGGCAAAAGAGCAGTAGAAAAATGAAATGAGTTAAGTAAATGTATATTTTGGATTGTGTTGGAGTTGAAAAGCTGAGATGAGAAATCACATTCCAAAATATGTTAGAAGTGGAAAGTCTGTTAATTAGGAAAAACAATAATCATGCCATGAGTGAAATTAATTGAAAGAATCAGTGAAAAGGCAAAGGGGGAAGTTAGAAAGTTAAAAGTGGATAAAATTGAAAAAGAGGTTAGAAAGCAAAAATCAGTGAGTTAATAAAAAGGAAGTCAGAGTAAGTGGCATGATGATTGGTTTCTAAGTAACAAGAATTTCACAATTTTAAGCAACAGTCAACTCATATTCAAGCAAGGATAACAGGGTATTGATGATGATTCATATAAATATAGAAGTAGTAAAAAGTAAAATCAAACCATCAATAAACCAATTGATTAACTAGGAGATCAAAAGTAATAAGAATGTTGGCCCGTGCATTCAAAAATTGGTTTGGTATTCGTGGAGTAGTGCAAAATTGAGAATTGCTAAAACCAATACTTGAATGTAAAGAGGGAACAATTTGCAGAAAATTGGGCAGCATTCCGGCTAAAATTGGATGTTCCTAGGAAACAAATAGGAAGAACAGTTCATATGAATTGAAATAGGGCTGCACAAATAGCAAGAATAAGAAAGAGCAGTGTAACAGCAGCATGAAACAGTTAAGCGTAGCATATGAACAGTATTAACATCATAGCCATAATAAAATTGCAGAACAGATAAACAGATAACAAGAACGGTGCAATTATCAGGCCTAAATCCACTATCCAGATCCTAGCTACCTAACCACCTAGAATCCATTACAAACATGCATCTCTATCTAGCCTATTCGGAACAAAAATTGGAAAACGAACTAATGAGTCGCAAGGAGGGATTGCAGTATGGTGGAACCTGGTGCGTGTACGAACAAGGGATAGGGCAGAGGGAAGGCAGTGGTGATGTGGCGGCACCGGGAGGGGCATGGCGGCGCGGCGGTGGGGCAATGGCCGTCGGAGGTTAGCCGCAGTGAGGTGGTAGTGGCGGAGGAAGGCGATAGTGTTGGGGGTTGATGAGAGGGGGGTGAGGTTCGGGGTGGTGGCCGGCGGATGAAGCAGCGGCGGTGCGAGGCTAGCCGCGGTGAGGTACGGTGGTCGTGGTGGTTGTTGGTGGTGGTGGAAGAGAGAGATGGTTGCAGAGAAAAGAGGAAGAGGGGTGGGGTTTGGGTTGCACGAAGGGTAGGGTTTCGCGTGACTTGGGGTTAGTGATCACAAATCCACGCGAACGCGTGGAGGATGCGATCACGTGAATAGGGTGAAATAGGATTGACGCGAACGCGTGGTCGACGCAATCGCATGGGTTGGGTACAAGATAGGTGACGCGGACGCGTGAAGCACGCGATCGCGTCACTGGAATTTGTGCTAGACGCACACTTCCAGCGTCGTTTCAACGCAAGTCTCTGTTTGGTTTAGGGGCATAAAATCCATGCGACGCGATTGCGTCGCTCACGCTTTTGCGTGGAATAGGTGTTGTGCAAGTGACGCGTTCGCGTCAGAGACGTGCACGCGTGAGTCATTTTGTGCTAAACGCACACTAGCCACACGATTCCAGCTCAACTTTCTGGGCATTGGATCTTTATGCCGATATCCAGATCATGCGTTCGCGTGAATGACGCGGACGCGTTGATGGCATTTTCCTCAACTGACGCGATCGCGTGGAGCAGCGGTCGCGTGGAACAATTAATGCCAAAGGCACGCCTCCAGCCTTGCTTCAGCATGACTCTCTGTTCACTTTCCTTTTTCTTTTACTGCACTTGTGACGCGGGCGCGTCAGCAACGCTGTTGCGTCGCGTGCTTTCTCTCTTTTTTTGTGTAGTATGCAGAATGCAATGAATGTCATGCAAAAATTTCAGGTTCAAACAAAATTCAAAAACAGAGTAAAATAGAGAGGGAACGATCATACCATGGTGGGTTGTCTCCCACCTAGCACTTTTAGTTAAAGTCCTTAAGTTGGACATTTGATGAGCTTCCTGTTATGGTGGCTTATGCTTGAATTCGTCCAGAAATCTCCACCAGTGTTTGGAATGCCAGCATCCTTCGGGGTCCCAAACAAGGTACTTAAAGCTCTTGAGTGGTCATGCAGGTCTCCAGGCTCCCACGGTGTTGAATGTCGGAATAGATTCCAGGATCCCAAACTCTACTTTTACACCCATCTTTGTTTCGATCTGTATTTTTCAAGCCGGGTGATAAGTAATCTGAATCCTCACTGCAGTGACCAAACAACTTCCGATATCCTTCCAATTGAGCTTGACACCAATTCTTGCACCTCAAATTGAAGTGCGAAACCTCTTTGAATCTCGCATACCAGCTCTGAGTGCGAGTCATCTCCCTTTTGCTCTTAAAGCCGCAGAGAGCTCTAAGCTGGCCATCTGTCTCAAGCAAACCATATTCAAGTGGAAAATTGAAGATAAAGATCAAGGATTTTACCCACTTGAAGTTTGTGTTGAGTGGTAATGGTCTTGGGATAGGTGTTTTCTGTGGTTCTGCAAGCTCTACTCCCTTGTGATCTTCAGTGAATTCCTCCACTTCTTTGTAAACTTCTTCAAATTCAACCATGTCTTGATCAAAGTCTTCAATATCTTCCTCATCACTCGAGTCATAATTAGGAGGTTGAGAAAAATCTACCTCTGCATCATCTTCGTATTCACTTGGGGAAGATTCTTATATCTCAAAGAATTCACTTGCTGATGCAAGTTCATCACTAAGAGAACTCGACTTGTGATTGTCATCATCAAGGAAACATGTGTCTTGGGTTACTCCGTCCGATTCCTCATAGGATATCTGCCTTGGGGGTTGTGCACTATCCTCCTTAGCATCAATTATAACGTCCTCGACGGAATTCTCCACAACTCTGGATTCTGGCGGAGGTTCGGCATCTCCTAAATCTTCAACCAACTCTTCTTTTTCTATAATGACAGCTTTCTCTACTCGTTCTAGTACAAAGTTATGCTCTATACTATCCACTGGAGTTTCTAGTGTTTCCTTCATGCTACGTTCTTCATTGGATTCTCCATATGAAGCCATGGAGGTTTGTTGAGTGTCTGAACGTCTGGAAGATAATTGATTTATTGCTTGCTCCAGTTGATGAAGGGTTGTATGAAATTGGTCTACTGATTCTTCGAAGTGAACCTGTGATTCTTGACCTAATGGATATGGACATGGTGCATAAGGGAGTGGTGGTTCTTGGGAGTAATTGGATTGGCATTGGGGCGGATAAGGATCATATGGTGACGAATGGCAAAAAGAAGCTTATGAGTATGGTGGTTCGAAGCTATATTGAGAGGATGGTCTCTGAGCATAGGGTGGGGCTTGTTGGTAGCTACAAGGGGGTCCACCATATCTATTAGTTTGGCATGCATTGTAGAACGGTCTTTGTCTATGATATCTAGGAAGGTGTTGTTGCCTAAAGGGTTGATCATATCTTCTTGGCTCCATCCATCTTTGATTCCTTTGACCATGATGCATAGTCCTATAATAGCTTCCATTCCTTTCAACAAAATTAGAACCAAACTCAAAGCGAGAGGCGTGAGAATTCATAGTAGCTATCAGAAATAAGAAGGGAAAACAAAAACAAAGAAACAAGTAAAAGAAAAATATTTACAATAACCAATAATAAGGCACACGTTTGCAACTCCTCGGCAACGGCGCCATTTTGAAGAGAGAACTTTTGTGTGGTCTAGAATTCAGAATAAATTCCCGTTGCAAGTATAGTTTCTAAACCAACAAAAGTCCTTTCGTACAAATATTTTGGTTGTCACAAGTAACAAACCCCTAAATAAATTGATAACCGAAGTATTCAAACCTCGGGTCGTCTTCTCAAGGAATTGTAGGGAGGTATGTTCTTATTATTGGTTATGAGTCTTGTAAATTGGGGGTTTTGAAAGTAAGGAAACAAGTATGTTAAATGATAAGAAAAATAAAATAGTAATAATAAAATAAACTCTTGGCAAGGTATTAGAATTGGAATTCCTATCCTAGTTATCCTTATCAGGTGTGATGAGAATTGGATTTTAATCCCACTTAGTTATCCTTTATTAAATAAAGGAATGTCAAGTAGACTAATTAGCTTGATTCTCAAGTCCTAGTCAATCCCTGTGGGAGCACTAGCTTTAGAGCGATCTAGATCAATTAGAATCTGCCAATTTCAACCACTGCTAAGTTTGACAACTCAAGAGTCACCAATTAATCAACCAAAGCCAATAGTAAATAATTTAGATTAAAAATAGAGAAAAGTAATCATGAGTCTGAAATACCTCAAATTGTATTTAAATAATAAAATCATAACATGAATGGTCATTAAACAAATAAAAGAGAAAATAAATAGAAGAACATTGAACCATAGATGAAGAAGAAATATTCCTAATTTCTAAAAATCCTAATCCTAAGAGAGAGGAGAGAACCTCTCTCTCTAAAAACTACATCTAAACTATGAAAAGTGAAAAATAACTGGCTATCTCCCTCAATGGATGCATTCCTCCACTTCATAACCTCTAATCTCTGCCTCTTGGACCTAGATCTGGGCCAAAAAGGGCTTCAGAAACTGTTGGGAGCGTTTTCTGTAATTTCTGGTGCGTGGCATCTGTCACGCGTCCACGTGGGTCACGCGGTCGCGTCATTCGGAGTTTTCCTTGTCACGCATTCGCTTTGATCATGCATTCGCGTCATCTGTGTTCTGCTTAAGGCGCGCGGCCGCGTGGGTCACGCGGTCGCGTCGCTCCCTTTTCGCGCTGGGCATGCGGCCGCGTCATCCATGCGTTCGCGTCGCTGCCAGTTTCTTCAATAACTCCATTTGGTGCTTTCCTTCCATTTTTGTATGTTTCCTTTTTATCCTTTAAGTCATTCCTGCCTTAGAAGCTCTGCAACTACTCAACACACAAATCACGGCATCAAATGGTAATAAAGGGTAATTAAAATAATTACTTTTAAAGCATAGAAAACATGTATTTCACATATATCACATAATAAGGAAGGGAAAGCAAAACTTATGCAATTTCTATGAATAAGTAGGTGAAGGGTTGAATAAATCACTTAAATTGGGCACAATATATATCATAAAATATGGCTTTATCATTAACCCTCAACGAATGAAGGAAAGTCAAGTAGTTGAGCTAACTTCTATTCACAAGTCCTAATCCTCTCCCTTGGGAAGGGTTAGCGTTAGTGACTAGAGAGCCAGCCAACAATTCCCAATTACAATTTAACCCTTGAGTCTTCTAACTCAAGGGTCTCCAAATATTAATCTAACTCCAAATTCAAGTTGAGAGCCTACTCTATTGACATGGATGCCATGTTCGCATACATGTAAAGGGAGTAGAAAGATGACACAATAATCAAATTAATTGGAAGCAAGCAAACAGATAATGAAATTAAATGGAAAATTATTCTTTGCATTAATAAATTGACAAGATAAGAAGATAAACTAAAGTAATAGAATAAATAAAAGTATAAAAGAAACTAAATTAAAGGAACATTGAACCTGGAATTTAGAAGAAATAAACCTAAAACTAAGAGAAATCCTAAAACCTAAAGAGAGGAAAGAGTCTCTCTCTCTAGAAACTACATCTAAAACCTAAAATTGTGAATAATGAGAATTGATGTCTAAATGCCCCATGATTCACCCACTCTGTAGCTTCTATTCTGTGTTTTCGAACTTGGAACTGGGCCAAAATGGAGCCCAGAAAGTGCCCCCAGCGTTTTTCTGCGTTTTCTGCACATGGCGCATCTCACGCGTACACGTCAGTCACGCGTACGTGTTAGTCACGCATACGCATCAATGGTCTTCTTCGAGTGTCACGCGTACGCATCAGGTACGCGCACGCGTCGCTGTGCAAATCTCCAAATCACGTGCACGCATCAGGTACGCACACACATCACTCCTCGCTGGTTATCTCCTTTAATTCTTGTGCTCCTTTCATTTGTGCAAGCTTCCTCTCCATCCTCTAAGCCATTCCTGCCCTATATAGCCTGAAAATACTTAACGCACGGATCACGACATCGAATGGTATAAAGGGGGATAAAAAAAATACACAATTTAAAGGCTTAGGACGCAAGGTTTCAATCATAGAACAAAATTGGGAAGGAATTATAAAATCATGCAAATTGTATGAATAAGTGTGAGAATAGTGAATAAAATCCACTCAATTAAGCACAAGATATACCACGAAATAGTGGTGCATCAATACAATACTCACGAACAACCTTCTTAAATTCCGTCTTCGAATTAAATTTCATTTCAATCTCTAGTTTAAGCTCACCAAACCTTCCTCCTTCCCTATACACAGGAAACAACTCATCTGAATCTACCTCCTCCAACTCATCCTCAAAGTTCAGTGGAGTCTTCATTTCCTCAGAGTGCCAAGACTCTCCACCATCAGATTCATCATAAGCTCCATCTTGAGCATCATAATATGGTGCCATTTCACCAACCTTAGGAATCGGGCCAAAAAAAGAATTCATCATCTTCAGACCCTGAGTCTGCACACACAAGACCATCATCCTCAAGCATAACATCCCTCTTTTTGTTAACTTCTCTCTTATCTGTTGTAGTCCTCTTTTTAACATCATTCTTCTTTCCAATTAATCTCTTCACAATCACTTTTTCTTCCTCACTAGAGACATCATCACCAACAGGCCTATACGGTTCATCCACTATACTGTCATAATTGTCATGGCTGTCTGAAGATTTTTCCTCACTGGACAAGCTCACAAACACAGTTTCAGACTCCTTTCCCTTAACAGATGCTCTTCCAAAAGTTTCAGTTGCAGCTGATCTTGTTAAAGTCCTCCTTGCATGTGATGCTGCATTTTTTACTTTTTGAGGGCCTTTCTTTGGTATATCAGACCTTCTTGATTTTTGTGATGTTGATCTTGTTAGAGGTTTTGAAGTGGGCTGGGCCGTTGATTTTGGTGGTGGGTTGGGCTTGGTAGTAGGAGCAGTAGTGGATTGGCCCATTGTTTTTGGTGGTGGGTTGGGCTTAGTACTAGTAGCAGCTATGGGTTTGGCCATTATTTTTGGTGGTGGGGTGGGCTTAATAGTGGGAGCAACAGTAGTGGGTGCTGCCTTTTTTTGTGGTGATTTGGAATTACTAAAAGAAGTTGCAGTAGGTTGAGTTTTATGCTTTGGTCCTGAAATACTTTTACCAGCAGGCATAGTTGTGGGAATTGTTATTGGAGTAGGAATGGTGGTGTGTATTGGTTCTGAAATTGGAATTGGTGGTGATGTGGTGGAAATTGTATTGGCTGTGACATTGATGGTGGGGTATGAATGTGGAATAGGGTCTTGTAGCACTATTAACTCCTTGCCTTAAGATGATGCTAATTCTGTTTTCTCATCAAACACAGGTTCAGAGACTCCATCTTCATAATACACATGGACAATTCCCTTATTCTTCTGAGCAACGTAACAAATCTCCATGAGCTCTTTGTCATGTGTCACGGCTCTAAGACCACTTTACAATGGCCTATTAGGCACCAGCCACCAACAGTGAGTTACATTATCATACCCAAGTCTCTTATAGTAGTCTCGGACAAAAAAATACATCCACTGTGTCTACGTCAGTTCTCGAGAACTCAGAAATCTGTCCACCACTATAATTCACACTTCCATCATGTTCTGTGACAAATGACCCTCCATGGTGAAATATGATGGTAATTAAAGGATTATTCATCTGCAATTCAAAAACAAAATTTCATGATCAACCTCATCATCTTCAACCATATTAACAAATTGAAAACCACATTAACTGTAATGCAGCAAACCCTAACAGATAAGAAACAGCTTTTCACCATGACAAACAACCCTTATCCAGTGAACACTTTCATTAGCCTAACCATTCAGAAAGCTAGTTGCGATCAAACCCTAGCAAACCATTACAAAACACAAACATGCATACCCACAGATTACACTCCAAAAAATTGTTTCTAACTACTAAAGACATTAAACTAACAACCTTAACAAAAAACAGAGCATTCCTTCAATCACATTTTATTTTTTATTTTTTTCCTTACCTCTTTCAGAGAAACCAGCCTTCGGTACAATCTTCCTTTGATGCAGATGACGAAATCCAATCCTCCAGAGCAGTCATGTTCCAATGAAATCGCAGCAGTTACAGCAATCACACCACCGCTATTGATGAGTATAGGAGAGGAGGAAAGACTCTGTTTGTATTGTATTTTGAGAGGGGGAGACAATGCATTACGTTAACGTTTGATAGGGGATTCTTCAAAAGCAATTTTGGAGTGAAACGACGTCGTTTTAGGGCGTTTACACACCACCAGCAACACTACGTCATTTTAGCATTGCTAGCGTGTCACCATGTTAGCCACATCAGCTTTTCAATAACGCCAGCTGAAGGGAATGTGCCGGAAGGATGACACTAAGTCCCGGAGTGTAACTTCAGGGACAAATTTGGGTAATTATTAAATTCAGGGATTATTATGAAGCACGGATGTAATTTCAGGGACCACTCTAAGGCTTAACTCCTGCAAAAATTAAGGAGCTGCTTTGTTGAGGTGGTGTTCATATACTGCATCAGTTTAGATTGTGAAGCATATGAACCTTATAATAATAAGAATAATAATGATGTTAATAAATGTTGAGTTAGCTCAACAAAATTATAGAGCAGAATTGAGAGGCATGTTGTCATTGTTGTCTTTCATCGAGTTTCTAATAATTCGAGTTCGTCATTATCAATAGTGAAAAATGTAAGATTATATGTTATCTTTTATGTTTAGTTGATTAAGGAGAATGAGTTTGTATTCTTGTAAATTATTTGATGTTTTGTTGTGGTACATCCTCTTCATGTGATGTTAGTGTTTTGTAGTTAATGTTACAACTTTCTCCTTAAGAGGAGACCAATTGTCATAATATTATTGTTAAACTAATGAAATTGATATGCAATTAAGAAAATTGATGAGAAAGCATTAATGTAGTTTATTCCTCTTACGTGTAACGTTTTTAAATTTAAGATAACACATTATCATAAAATTTGATCTTTTGGAATTTAGATACGCTTCAACCCAGATGTTAGCAGTAACAACTAGTTTATTTTTTTGTATCTTGCACCGAAAAATTAAATTTAATTTAAAATATAAATAGTATTTAGTATTACTATAAATTATATATCAATTATTAAAGTAGGTTATACTTTGTGATTCTACAATATTTATTTTTCCAATTTTTTATTGTCATCTCTATTTATAAATTGATTTATTTTAATTCTCCAAAATTATTAAGAGTTTAGTTATTAAAATTTTGAATTACAAAAAAATATGTAATTTTGATTTGATTTTTATGTTCACAATATAATGGGTTATTCATATAAGTCATTGTTTTGAGAAAATTGTTTTTTTTTTAATCTTTGAAAAAATATTTTCATATTTAATTTCTCATGATAACAAATAATAAATATATTTAATTACTTTAAATTAAAATTTAATTTCGGTCTTTATCTACCACTTTTATTTAAATTAGTTCTTTTATGTTTTACTTTAAATTTTTAATTTTATCAAAAGAATTTTATGATTTTAAAAAATTAATTACTAAGTAAATTAACAAACTATCAAGTTGGATATATTGAACTAAGTATATTTTTTATTTCAAATAGAATATATTAGTGTTATTTATTATTTCTACCCATAATATAATACGCATTAGTAACTGTAGAAAGGATAAATTAGCATATTAATTACTCTATCATGTGTCTAACATTTTTAAGTAAAGTGAAATGTCAATATGCTTTGCAAGAAAAGAAAAATTAAAGTAACCATAAATTTTGCACCAAAAATAGGGTCAGTTGTCAACGAAGTGAGGCGAGGGCGGGGATGGGAGCGGGATGTCATGCAAGCTCTTTATATCTGGACTCTGACCTTTTTTCTATCCTCGCCGTCAATTCCTATCGTAAAAGAATATTTACTCTTATGTTCGTTTTCTTGCATTTTTCATAGTTCTTACAAGGCTGAAATCTTTATCTACCTTTGACAATTTTCTACTGAAATTCTAATGAAATTAAAAAAATAAAATAATAAGAAATCATAAACATTGGATACAACTCATGAATATATCTTATTCTTTGATTTGTTTGCCTCATCGATCATATTTTTTCTAAAAAAAAATTATCTCTTGCAATTGGATTCCAAATTTAATTACCGCAACATCAAAGCATTACTTAGTTTAACTGATCTTATATCCACTATTTTTCCATACATATACAATGTCATAACAAAGACCAAAAAACAAATTACGTTCCACATAATTTTATACATGTTACGAAGGAGAGATATGGAACAGCGTGCGCCCATAATTAAAGGAGAAATATGGAACATGAATGACAAAATGGGTCGGGCAGCACAATGCTTACCAGAATGAGGAATCCAGGCACCCCCACTCTAGCTCTGCCACGACAAACCGGTGATTGGTGCAGTTGGCCAGCACCTTCACCATGTTGGACAACTATTACCACAGGCGAATCCCGCGCGCCACCACCAGCGGCAGTAGCAAGGCCAGCGATGCCGGTGCTCTAGGATGAACCTAGGGTTTCCTTCAATGTTAGCAAACTAGTGAAGCGAAGACCCAAGTGCTAGCTTTCGTGCTTTTTTGTTTTTTGGGGGCCCCCAACAAAGCCCATGTTGTGACCCTCCAATCAACAGAACGCGGGGCGTTCAAGACCTTGTTCGATTTCACCCAACCAAGCCGGCTCAATCGCTCCTCCCATGAGTGCCCTCAACTTCTTTAAGCCAATTGCATCCTGCAACATGGTGGCAACACGTGGCAACTGCAAAAATAACGAGATCGTATATCTGTATATATGTACAAAGTAACATCTGTAAACACAGAAAACTATAAGCTGATATAAATATACAAAAAAATATAACTATAGGAATTTATGAATCAGTTAATATAAAAGTAATATACATTTATACAAAAGAATTCTTGCGGAAACAAATAGCTATAAGAAATAGGATTCATTTAAAAAATCAACCAATAAAATGAAGATCTATTTTTTTTTACATTCAAGTTATTTGTATCGGCAAAATCAATCTGAATTTAGTTATAGAAACGTATAGGTAGATAATGAGAATTCTAAATAATGTGAATGGTGCACGAAAATTACAATCACACTTTGCAATTCCGCACAACTAACCAGCAAGTGCACTAGGTCGTCCAAGTAATATCTTACGTGAGTAAAGGTCGATCCCACGGAGATTGCCGGTTTAAAGCAAGCTATGGTTATCTTATTATTCTTAGTCAGGATATCAATAGTGGTTCTTAGTTTTAATTGCGAAAAGTAAAAGAGCATGAATTAAATTATACTTGTTATGCAGTAATGGAGAACAGGTTGAGATTTTGGAGATGCTCTGTCTTCTGAATTTCTGCTTTCCTACTGTCTTCTTCTTCACGCACGTAGGTCTCCTTCCATGGCAAGCTGTATGTTGGTGGATCACCGTTGTCAATGGCTACCAGCCGTCCTCTCAGTGAAAAGGGTCCATGTACATGGCTAATCATCTGTTGGTTCTCACTAATATTGGAATAGGATCCATTGATCTTTTTGCACACTATCACCGCACCCAGCATTCATGAGTTTCAAGCTCGTCACAGTCATCCCTTCCCGGATCCTACTCGAAATACCACAAACAAGGTTTAGACTTTCCGGATCTCAGGAATGCTGCCAATTGATTCTAGCTTATACCACGAAGACTCTGATCTCACGAATTTGAATGCTCTGTTGTCAGGAGAGGCAGTCAAACTCATGAACCAAGAACCCAAGAGATATACATTCAATCTAAGGTAGAACGGAAGTGGTTGTCAGGCACGCGTTCATAGGTTGGGAATGGTGATGAGTGTCACGGATTATCACATTCATCATGTTGAGGTGCGAATGAATATCTTAGAATAGAAACAAGCGTGATTGAATAGAAAACAGAAATAATTGCGTTAATTCATCGAGACACAGTAGAGCTCCTCACCCCCAACCATGGGGTTTAGAGACTCATGTCGTCAAAGATACAAATTCAGATGTAAAAAATATCATGAGGTCCCAACTAAATCTCTAAAAGTAGTTTTTATACTCAACTAGTAACCTAGGTTTACAGAAAATGAGTAAACTAATATAGATAGTGCAGAAATCCACTTCCGGTGCCTACTTGGTGTGTGCTGGGGCTGAGCATTGAAGCTTTCACGTGCATAGGCTATTCCTGGAGTTAAACGCCAAGTTGTAACCTGTTTTTGGCGTTTGACTCTAACTTGTAACCTGTTTCTGGCGTTTAACGCCAGAATAGGGCAGAAGGCTAGCATTGAACGCCAGTTTGCATCGTCTAAACTCGGGAAAAGTATGGACTATTATATATTGCTGGAAAGCCCTGGATGTCTAATTTCCAACTCAATTGAGAGCGCGTCATTTGGAGTCTTGTAGCT
Organism: Arachis hypogaea; assembly: GCF_003086295.3. Lineage (NCBI taxonomy): Eukaryota > Viridiplantae > Streptophyta > Magnoliopsida > Fabales > Fabaceae > Arachis > Arachis hypogaea. Next base: position 57,272,052 of record NC_092042.1, on the reverse strand, counting down.
CCAAAATTCTATTTCGAGTGCAGAGAGGTCAGAATCCAACAGCATCTGCAGTCCTTTTTCAGCCTCTGAATTAGATTTTTGCTCAGGTCCCTCAATTTCAGCCAGAAAATACCTAAAATTATAGAAAAACATAAAAACTCATAGCAAAGTCCAGAAATGTGATTTTTGCATAAAAACTAATAAAAATATACTAAAAAGTAGCTAGATCCTACTAAAAACTATATGAAAATACCCCCAAAAAGCGTATAAAATATCCGCTCATCACAACACCAAACTTAAACTGTTGCTTGTTCCCAAGCAACTAGATAAACAAAATAGGATAGCAAGAAGATTAAGAGGCAATCTCAGAGTTTTACATGAAGCTCAATTCTAATTAGATGAGCGGGACTAGTAGCTTTTTGCTTCTGAACAGTTTTGGCATCTTACTTCATCCTTTGAAGTTTAGAATGACTGGCATCCATAGGAACTCAGAATTTAGATAGTGTTATTGATTCTCCTAGTTTAGTATGTTGATTCTTGAACACAGCTACTTTATGAGTCTTGGCCGTGGCCCTAAGCACTTTGCCTTCCAGTATTACCACCGGATACATAAATGCCACAGACACATAACTGGGTGAACCTTTTCAGATTGTGACTCAACTTTGCTAAAGTCCCCAATTATAGGTGTCCAGAGTTCTTAAGCACACTCTTTGGATCACGACTTTAACCACTCAGTCTCAAGTTTTTCACTTGGACCTGCATGCCACAAGCACATGGTTAGGGACAGCTTGATTCAGCCGCTTAGGCCAGGATTTTATTCCTTTGGCCCTCCTATCCCTTAATGCTCAAAGCCTTGAATCCTTTTTACCCTTGCCTTTTGGTTTAAAGGGTTATTGGCTTTTTCTGCTTGCTTTTCTTTTTCTTTCTTTTTCTTTTGCGCCAAATATTTTTCACTGCTTCTTCTTGCTTCAAGAATCAATTTTATGATTTTTCAGATTATCAATAACATTTCTCTTTTTCATCATTCTTTCAAGAGCCAACAGTTTTAACATTCATAAACAATAAGATAAAAAATATACACTATTTAAGCATTCTTTCAGAAAACAAAAAGTGTTGCCACCACATATAAATAATTTGAATTTTTCTTATTAAGAACTCGAAAAAGTTGCCTCCTTATTCTAAAAATATCTACTATTTCATTCATGTTTAATGATGATGAGAAAAATAAATTATAGCTTACTTAGAGATGATAAAAATAAAAATAAAAATACTAACTACTACTACTCATATGACTCCTAAAATAGATTTCTAATAGCAGAAGTTATCACAGAGTTAAGATTAAGACTCAACAACCTTTATTTTGGGAAATGGATGCTCCTTCAATCTGTGGGGTGTCTGGTCCCTCAAGGGAGAGCCTCTAGCGCTTCAGTTTCTGTAGCTCACGCCCTTGCTTTTCTTGTTCTTTAAGTAGCTTGTAGATCATACTATTTTGATTTTGTTGTTCCTCCTTAAGTTGATCCATAGTTTCTTGTAGCTTGGTGACAGATGCTTCTAGGCGGGTCCAGTAGTATATCTGAGGGATTTCTGGGAGGAACTCCTGCGCCCTCCTTTTGATGGAGTTTTCTTGTACTTGTTGTCCCTCCATTGATTTCTTGGTGATTGGATGTTCGACTGGGATGAACTCATCTATTCCCATCTTCACCCAAGCCTCTTTATATAGTAGAGAAATCAAGTTTGGGTAAGCCAATTTGGCTTCTTTGGAGTTCTTATTTGCAATTGTGTAGAGCGCACAAGAAATCAGATAATGAATCTCCACTTCGTTTCCTTGCATAATACAATGGATCATCACTGCTCTTTTGATAGTGACTTTGGAGCGGTTGCTGGTAGGCAGTATGGAACGCCCAATAAAATCCAGCCAGCCCCTAGCAACTGGTTTGAGATCCCTTCTCTTGAGTTGGTTTGGAACACCTTTTGTGCTGGTTGTCCACTTGGTTCTAGGGATGCATATGTCCTCTAGAATTTGGTCTAAGCGCTTATCTGATCTCACCATTCTCCTATTAAAAGATTCTGGATCATCTTGTAGTTGAGGCAGCTTGAAGACCTCTCTTATTTTGTCAAGGTGGAAGTAAATAATCTTCCCTCTGACCATAGTTCGAAAGGTATAGAAAGCGGTTCCAGTCATTCTCTGCCTCTCTGTTTGCCACAGATTTAAGTAGAATTTCTGAACCATGTTTCTACCCACCTTTGTCTCAGAATTAGCTAGAATTTCCCAGCCTCTATTTCGAATCTGCTCTTGGATCTCCGAATATTCGTCTTCTTTCAGATTAAATTTAACTTCCGGGATCACTGACCTTAGACCCATTATTTTGTGGTAATGGTCCGAAAGTTCCTTGGTTAAGAACCTCTCTTGATTCTAAAGTAATTTTGGATTATTCTCTTAAAGTGGTTTGTTTTCCCTTAGGAGCCATGATCTTAGTGAGTCATAGCTCAGTGATCACATAAAACACACCAAACTTAGAGGTTTGCTTGTCCTCAAGCAAAAGAAAAGAATGGAGAGGAGAAGGAGGAGAGCCAAATTCGAATTATGGAGGAGAGGGGGTGGCCAAATGTGAATTTAAAAGGAAGGGGTGAGTTCGAAAATTTTTGAAAAAGATATGATAGAAGATATGATTTGTAAAAGATAAGTATGAAATGTAAAAGATGTAATTTTAAAATTGAAAAGATATGAGAGAATTTTGAAAAAGATAAAACTAAATTGGAAAAGATAGTATGATGAGTTGAAAAGGATTTGAAAAGATATTAAAAAGATAGATGGGTTTTGCAAAAGATTTGAAAAGAAATAAAAAAGATATATGAGTTTTGAAAAAAGATTTGAAAAGAAGAAAAGATTTTTAGGATTAAGAGTTATTTTTGAAATTAAAATTGAAAGATGAGGATTTGTAATATGTTTATGCAAGAAATTATGGATGAAAACATAAAAAATAAAAAAATTGAGTTGGAAAACAAAACTACCTCCCCTCCATGTTCCTGGCGTTAAACGCCCAACCGTTGCCTGTTTTGGGCGTTTAACGCCCAACTGTAGCTTGTTTTGGGCGTTTAACACCCAGTTGTTGCTTGTTTTGGGCGTTTAATGCCCAGCCAGGTACCCTGCCTGGCGTTAAACGCCAGAAAGCCTTTGTCAATGGGCGTTTTTCTAAATACCCAGGATGCTGTAAGTCTGGCGTTAAACACCCAGAATGGTACCCATTCTGGCGTTTAACACCCAGAAAGGTATCCTTACTGGCGTTAAACGCCCAGAATGATGCTCATTCTGGTGTTTAATGCCCAAAAGTGCCTCTTACTGGCGTTTTCGTGCCAGTGAGCTTTTTTTCTCTGCTCTCTGTTCTGAACCCTTATGTAACTCTGTGAACTCCTGTGAATGAGAATTAATTCTGATCATAATTTATTAAACTTCTATAATTATTATTTAAATGACAAAAAAACTACAGTAATGGCTGGGTTGCCTCCCAGCAAGCGCTTCTTTATTGTCTTTAGCTGGACCTTACTGAGCCTTAATCTAGTCTCAGTTCTGAGCATTCTTGCTCAAAATTGCTTTCAAGATAATGTTTAACTCTCTATCCATTAACAATGAAGTTTTTGTCAGAATCAATTGATGACAAGTGATCATATACCCATTTTTCAAGCTAATTTCACTTGTTTTTATTAGTCTTTATGCACTTTCTTGCATCCTAAGTAAGTGATTTGGAGTGAAAATGCATAACTTCTTTAAATCAAACAACCACCATGAAATTAATGTTAACTCATGAGGTTTAAGCTAATTTTGATTGAATTTTAATTGATTTATAAGCCTTGTGAATTTAGTGATACTTGGAGTGGTTGTTTTGGTTTAATGTAGGTGAAGAAAAGAATAAAAGAGAAAAACGTGGCCTAAGAAAGCGTGACTAAAGGAGAAGAAAACGTGGTCAAAGGAAGGAGAAGTGTGCCGCATGTAAAGAGGGGAGGCAAGCATTGCCCTCCACAAGGGCACACTGCCCTCTAGGAGGGCAACATAAGGCACTAAAGCATAAAAGGCAACTCTGCCCTGCCCACTACAAGGGCGGAGCACAAATCTGTGCCTTGGAATCAAGAAGAAGAAAATGTTGCCCTACCCTCCTCAAGGGCAGTATCGGGCTCACCAAGGGAAGAAAATCAAAGGAAAATGCCTACAATGCTTGCCATAAGAGTTGAACACGGGACCATGAGGAAGCAAGGAACTAGGCTCCATTATGGTGCCAAGAAAGCCAAGGAAATTGAATAAGCGTGTGTTTCTGCCAGGATTCGAACGCGGGACTTCAGTTTGGAAACACTGCCCTGCCCTCCGCGAGGGCAGGGCAGCATTTTGTTGGTGCACAACTCTGGCGCACCAAGGCACCCTTCTGGCGCACCGCAGCATCATCTGGCAGCACCAGCAGCGCACCACGGCACATTTCTGGCGCACCAATTTTTTCTGCCCTGCCCTCCGCGAGGGCAGGGCAGCATCCTGCACACCACAGCATCATCCGCCCGCACCATGCACGCACCAAGCACCAAATCCTGCCCTGCCCTCCGCAAGGGCAGGGCAGCCTCCTGGAAGCTATTGTTTGTGGGCCAAAAATTGAATTAAAAATCCAATTTAATTCATTTCTTCACCAAATCAAAAGCCCATCCAAATCCCAAAATCCAAGAATAGAAAGTGTATAAATAGGAGCTAGTTTGATGTAATTAGGACCTTTTGCTGAGCTTTTGAATTTTGCACTTTCCTTGAGCTTTGAATTTCTGCAACTTTTCTTAAGAGACTGAACCGAGATTTCAGAGAATTGGGAAGGAGAATTGATCTCTTTTCTTCCTCGTTCTTGCTTGGGCATTTTTAATTTTCTTGTTTGAGTCTTGGGTGTTAAGAATTGAGGAAATTCTGTCTCAATCTCCACTCAAGAGCTCTTTAATTTCTCTTCTGCATAATTGAACTCATTTACATTCCCTTTACTGCTTCTTCTTCAATTTCTTGTTAATTGCTTTTGAGAGCTTGGATCTAGGAAGGTAATTGAGATCTAGGCTCTGCTACCTAGTCTCTAGAGTCCTGAGATCCCAATTTACTTTTGGTTCTTCTGTGAACCCTGCTGCACTTTAATTTCAATTTCTGTTTGAATTCTAATCGCTTCTAATTCAGTTTCTGCTCTATTAATTGTGGCAATCCAATTTCTCTTTGTTTAGATTCTGCAATCCCATTCCTCGAATCCCTTTTACATTCAAGCAATTTACATTCCTTGCCATTTAAGTTATTGCAATTTACATTTCTTGCACTTTAAGTTTCAGTCATTTACTTTCTTGTTCTTTAAGATTCAGCAAGTTTATTTTCCTGTTCTTTAATTTATTGCAATTCCCCCTTCTCCCTTTATATTCCAAGCAATTTAGCTTCTGTTAAATACAACCCACTCAACCAAAACTTGATTCGCTTGACTAAATCAACCACTAAACTAAAATTGCTCAATCCTTCAATCCCTGTGGGATCGACCTCACTCATGTGAGTTATTATTACTTGATGCGACCCAGTACACTTGCCGGTGAGTTTTGTGTTGGATCGTTTTCCACACATCATCAATATCCTAGAGCTCTACATATCCATATGGTGACACACATGTAATCACATATGGTCCTCTCTACCGGGATTTTAGTTTCCCAAGGAATAGCCTGGGCCTAGAGTTAAACAGCAGAACCTTTTATCCTGGCTCAAAGACTCTGGATGACAGGTTCTTATTATGCCATCTTTTTGCTTTTTGCTTGTAATTTTGGCATTTTCAAAAGCATTGAGTCTGAATTCCTCTAGCTCATTCAGCTGGAGCAATCTTTTCTCTCCAGCTAATTTGGCATCAAGGTTTAGGAATTTGGTTGCCCAGTAGGCTTTATGCTCTAGTTCTATGGGCAGGTGACAGGCCTTCACATACACAAGCTGGTATGGAGAGGTTCCTATAGGAGTCTTGAATGTTGTTCTGTATGCCCATAGAGCATCATCCAAGCTCTTTGCCCAATCCTTTCTACGGGCAATTACAGTCCATTCCAGGATTTTTTTTAGTTCTCTATTAGAGACTTCAGCTTGCCCATTGGTCTGTGGATGATATGGAGTTGCCACCTTGTGGCTAATTCCATATCGGACCATGGCAGTATAAAGCTATTTATTGCAGAAATGAGTGCCTCCATCACTGATTAGTACTCTAGGGATACCAAATCTGCTAAAGATATATTTTTGGAGGAACTTCAATACTGTCTTAGTATCGTTAGTAGGTGTTGCAATTGCCTCCACCCATTTAGATACATAGTCTACTGCCACCAGAATGTAAGTGTTTGAGTATGATGGTGGGAAAGGCCCCATGAAATCAATACCCCATACATCAAACAACTCAATCTCTAAGATCCCTTGTTGAGGCATGGCGTAACCATGAGGTAGATTACCAGCTCTCTAGCAACTGTCATAATTACGTACAAACTCTCGGGAGTCTCTATAGAGTGTAGGCCAATAGAAGCCACATTGGAGGACTTTGGTGACTGTTCGCTTACCTCCGAAATGTCCTCCATATTGTGATCAATGGCAATGCCATAGGATCTTCTGCGCCTCTTCTCTAGGCACGCACCTACGAATTATTCCGTCTGCGCATCTCTTAAAGAGATATGGTTCATCGCACAAGTAGTATTTCACATCAGAAAGTAATTTTTTCTTTTGCTGCCTGTTGTAATCCTTGGGAATGAATCTTACAGCTTTATAGTTTGCAATGTCTGCAAGCCATGGCACTTCCTGAATGGCAAAGAGTTGCTTATCCGGAAAGGTTTCAGAGATCTCAGTGACGGGGAGAGACATCCCTTCTACTGATTTTATCCGGGACAGGTGATCTGCTACTTGATTCTCTATCCCTTTTTTGTCTCTTATTTCTATATCAAACTCTTGCAGAAGCAACACCCATCTTATGAGCCTGGGTTTTGAATCTTGCTTTGTGAGTGGATATTTAAGAGCAGCATGGTCAGTGTACACAATCACTTTTGATCCTACTAGATAGGATATAAACTTGTCAATGGCATAAACTACTGCAAGCAGCACTTTTTCTATGGTTGTGTAATTCTTCTGTGCGTTATTTAGAACACGTCTAGCATAGTAAATGACGTGCAGAAGCTTATTATGCCTCTATCCTAATACTGCACCAATAGCATGGTCACTGGCATCACACATTAATTCAAATGGTAATGTCCAGTCTGGTGCAGATATGACAGGTACTGTGACCAACTTAGCCTTCAGAGTCTCAAAAGCTTGCAGACACTCTGTGTCAAAGATAAATGGCGTGTCAGCAGCTAGCAGGTTGCTTAGGGGTTTTGCAATTTTTGAAAAATCCTTTATAAACCTCCTATAGAATCCTGCATGTCCCAGAAAGCTTCTGATTGCCTTAACATTGGTAGGTGGTGGTAATTTTTCAATTACCTCTACCTTAGCTTGATCCACCTCTATCCCCTTGTTCGAAATTTTGTGTCCAAGGACAATTCCTTCAGTCACCATAAAGTGACATTTCTCCCAGTTAAAAACCAGGTTGGTTTCTTGGCACCTTTTCAGAACAAGTGCTAGATGGTCAAGACAGGAGCTGAATGAATCTCCAAATACTGAGAAGTCGTCCATGAAGACTTCTAGAAATTTTTCCACCATATCAGAGAAAATAGAGAGCATGCATCTCTGAAAGGTTGCCGATACATTACATAGACCAAATGGCATCCTTCTGTAGGCAAATACTCCAGATGGACATGTGAATGCTGTTTTCTCTTGATCCTGCGGATCTACTGCAATTTGGTTGTAGCTTGAGTAGCCATCCAGAAAGCAGTAATAGTCATGACCTGCTAGCCTTTCTAGCATTTAGTCTATGAATGGTAAAGGAAAATGATCCTTTCTAGTGGTTGTCTTGAGTCTTCTGTAGTCAATACACATACGCCACCCTGTAACTGTTCTTGTAGGAACCAGTTCATTTTTTTCATTATGAACCACTGTCATGCCTCCCTTTTTGGGTACAACTTGGACAGGGCTCACCCAGGGGCTATCAGAAATGGGATAAATAATCCCAGCCTCTAGTAATGTAGTGACCTCTTTCTGCACCACCTCCTTCATGGCTAGATTCAGCCGCCTTTATGGTTGAACCACTGGTTTGGCATTATCCTCCAATAGGATCTTGTGCATGTATTTGGCTGGGCTAATGCCCTTGAGATCACTAATGAACCACCCAAGAGCTGTCTTGTGTGTCCTTAGCACCTGAATTAGTGCTTTCTCTTCCTGTAGCTTTAAGGCAGAGCTTATGATTACAGGAAAAGTTTCACCTTCTCCCAAAAATGCATATTTTAGGGATGGTGGTAGTGGTTTGAGCTCGGGTTTAGGAGATTTCTCCTCTTCCTGAAAAATTTTCAGAGGTTCTTTTATTTCCTCTGGTTCTTCTAGATCAGGCTGAACATCTTTAAAGATATCCTCTAGCTCTGATTTGAGACTCTTAGCCATACTGATCTCCTATACCAGGGAGCCAATAATATCAACAAGCATGTAGTCTTTTGATGTGTCTGGGTGCTTCATTGCTTCAATAGCATTCAACCTAAACTCATCCTCATTGACTCTCAAGGTTACTTCCCCTTTTTGGACGTCAATGAGGGTTCGTCCAGTTGCTAGGAAAGGTCTTCCTAGAATGAGAGTTGCACTCTTATGCTCCTCCATTTCCAGCACTACAAAGTCAGTGAAAAAGACGAATGGCCCAACTGTGACAATCATGTCTTCAATCACTCCTGATGGGTATTTAATGGAGCCATCAGCAAGTTGAAGACATATCCTGGTTGGTTTGACCTCTTCAGTCAAGCCAAGCTCTCTGATAGTGGATGTAGGGATTAGGTTGATACTTGTCCCAAGATCACATAGAGCTGTCTTGGTACATGTACCTTCTAATGTGCATGGTATCATAAAGCTTCCATGATCCTTAAGCTTCTCTGGTAAGCTCTTTAAAATGATTGCACTGCATTCTTCAGTGAGAAAAACTTTTTCAGTTTCTCTCCAATCCTTCTTATGACTTAAGATCTCTTTCATGAACTTAGCATAAGAGGGTATTTGCTCAAGTGCCTCTACAAACAGAATCTTGATTTCAAGAGTCCTGAGATAGTCTGCAAAGGGGGCAAATTATTTATCCTATTCCGCTTGGCAGAGTTTCTGAGGATAAGGTATTTTGGCTTTGTATTCTTCAACCTTGGTTGCTGCAGGTTTATTTCCTACAGAGGTAGGTTGAGAAGCCTTTTTGAGGAAGTTATTATCAGCACTTGCAAGTGTCTGACCCCTTATAGGCATTTGAACGCTAGGATTAGGGCTGGATTGGCGTTTAACGCCAGATTCCCTCTTTTTTCTGGCATTTGAACGCCAGAACTGAACATGGGTTGGGCATTTAATGCCAATTTTTCTCCCTTTTTTGGCGTTTAAACGCCAGAACTGAGCGTCCACTAGGCGTTTAACGCCAGTTTTTCACCCTTTTCTAATGTTTGAATGCCAGAATCATTCTTCTCTGGGCTCTTACTATCCTTAGAGGAATTTTGGGTAGCAGTCTGCTCATCCTCTATTATTTGTTCTTTTTTTGACTTTCTGCTGCTTTGAGTTGAGGTATTCAATATTTTTCCACTCCTTAATTGAACTGCTTGGCACTCTTCTGTTATCTGTTTTAATAACTGCTGTCTTGTCTGGTCAAGTTGTGCTTCCATGTTCCTGTTAGCATCCTCAGTGTCTTGTAGCATCTCTTTAAATTCTGCCAACTGTTCTATCAGATAACATAATTGCTGATTGATTTCAGCAACTTGTTCTGGAGGACTAAGTTCAGTGGATACTGCCTTAGCCTCTTCTTTTATGGAGGACTCACTACTTAAGTACAGATGCTAATTTCTAGCAACTGTATCAATGAGCTCTTGAGCCTCTTCAATTATTTTTCTCATGTGTATAGATCCACCAGCTGAGTGGTCTAGAGATATCTGAGCTTTTGCTGTAAGTCCGTAGTAGAAGATGTCTAACTGCACCCATTCTGAAAATATTTCAGAGGGGCATTTCCTTAGCATCTCTTTGTACCTCTCTCAGGCATTGTAAAGGGATTCATTATCCTCTTGTTTAAAGCCTTGGATGTCCAGCCTTAGCTGTGTCATCCTCTTAGGAGGGAAATATTGATTCAGAATTTTGTCTGACAACTGTTTTCATGTTCTTATGCTAGCTTTAGGTTGGTTATTTAACCACCTCTTAGCTTAGTCTTTTACAGCAAATGGAAACAATAATAATCTGTAGACATCTTGATCTACTTCCTTATCATGTACTGTGTCAACAATTTATAAGAACTGTGCCAGAAACTCAGTAGATTCTTCCTATGAAAGATCGAAATACTGGCAATTTTGCTGCACCATGATAATAAGCTGAGGATTCAAATCAAAACTACTGACTCCAATGGAGGGTATACAGATACTACTCCCATATGAAGCAGTAGTGGGGTTAGCATATGACCCCAGAGTTCTTCTGGACTGTTTATTTCCACTTAGGTCCATGATAGAGAAAGGGAGATGATGTGGATTTATTTTATTTATTTTATTATATTTATTTATTAATTTTTTTTGAAATAATAAGAGTAAGAAAATGAATATTAAAATAATAAAATAAAATAAATAAAAAAATTTGAAAATATTTTATGAGATTTTTGAAAAAGAATTAGGAGAGAGAAAGTGGTTAGGAGTTTTTGAAAATAATATGATTTTTAAAAATTTTGACCAAATCAACCTAATGAATTCGAAAATTATGAGCAATTAAAGGAAAAGATATTTTTTATTTTTGAATTTTATTATGAAAGAGAAAAACACACAAAAGACACAAGACTTAAAATTTTTAGATCCAATGCTCCTTGTTTTCGAAAATTTTGGAGGAAAAACACCAAGGTACACCAAACTTAAAAATTTTAAGATCGAAACACCAAGAAGACTCAAGAACACTTTGAAGACTAACAAGAACAAAAAGAAAGAACACCAAACTTCAAATTTTTAGAAAACCAAAATAAAATTTTCGAAAACTAAAGAAAAATTAACAAGAGAACACCAAACTTAAAATTTGGCACAAGATTTATCAAAGAAAAATTATTTTTAAAAAGATTTTAGAAGGGAAGACTCAAATGAGCAACTATTTCCAAGAACATAAACACATTCAACAAATGCAAGGATTGAAAAAAAATTTTAATTATTATATTTTTTTAAATGACAAAAACATAAAGGACACCAAACTTAAAACATGCAACTAGACTCAATGAGAAACTAACAATAAAGAAAAATAATATTTTTGAAATTTTTTTTTTAAAAGAAACTAAAAGACTCTAAATCAAAAAGATAAATTTTTCCTAATCTAAGTAACAAAATAAACCGTCATTTGTTCAAACTCGAACAATCCCTGGCAATGGCGCCAAAAACTTGGTGCACGAAAATTACAATCACACTTTGTAATTCCGCACAACTAACCAGCAAGTGCACTGGGTCATCCAAGTAATACCTTACGTGAGTAAGGGTCGATCCCACGGAGATTGCCGGCTTGAAGCAAGTTATGGTTATCTTATTTTTCTTAGTCAGGATATCAATAGTGGTTCTTAGTTTTAATTGTGAAAAGTAAAAGAGCATGAATTAAATGATACTTGTTATGCAGTAATGGAGAACAGGTTGAGGTTTTGGAGATGCTCTGTCTTTTGAATTTCTGCTTTCCTACTGTCTTCTTCTTCTTCACGCACGCAGGTCTCCTTCAATGGCAAGCTGTATGTTGGTGGATCACCGTTGTCAATGGCTACCAGCCGTCCTCTCAGTGAAAAGGGTCCATGTACATGGCTAATCATCTGTTGATTCTCACTGGAATAGGATCTATTGATCCTTTTGCACACTGTCACTGCGCCCAGCATTCATGAGTTTGAAGCTCGTCGCAGTCATCCCTTCCCGGATCCTACTCGGAATACCACAAACAAGGTTTAGACTTTCCAGATCTCAGGAATGCTGCCAATTGATTCTAGCTTATACCACGAAGACTCTGATCTCACGGATTTGAATGCTCTGTTGTCAGGAGAGGCAGTCAAACTCGTGAACCAGGAACCCAAGATATATACATTCAATCTAAGGTAGAACGGAAGTGGTTGTCAGGCACGCGTTCATAGGTTGAGAATGGTGATGAGTGTCACGGATCATCACATTCATAATGTTGAGGTGCGAATGAATATCTTAGAATAGAAACAAGCGTGATTGAATAGAAAACAGAAATAATTGCATTAATTCATCGAGACACAGTAGAGCTCCTCACCCCCAACCATGGGGTTTAGAGACTCATGCCGTCAAAGATACAAATTCAGATGTAAAAAATGTCATGAGGTCCCAACTAAATCTCTAAAAGTAGTTTTTATACTCAACTAGTAACCTAGGTTTACAAAAAATGAGTAAACTAAGATAGATAGTGCAGAAATTCACTTCCGGGGCCTACTTGGTGTGTGCTGGGGCTGAGCATTAAAACTTTCACGTGTATAGGCTATTCCTGGAGTTAAACGCCAAGTTGTAACCTGTTTATGGCATTTGACTCTAGTTTGTAACCTGTTTCTGGCGTTTAACACTAGAATATGGCAGAAGGTTGGCGTTGAATGCCGGTTTGCATCATCTAAACTCGGGCAAAGTATGAACTATTATGTATTGCGAAAAAGCCCTGTATGTCTACTTTTCAACGCAATTGAGAGCACGTCATTTGGACTCCTGTAGCTCCAAAAATCCCATTTCGAGTGCAGGGAGGTCAGAATCCAATAGCATCTGCAGTCATTTTTCAGCCTCTGAATCAGATTTTTGCTCAAGTCCCTCAATTTCAGCCAGAAAATACCTGAAATCACAGAAAAAAAACACAAACTCATAGCAAAGTCTAGAAATGTGATTTTTGCATAAAAACTAATAAAAATATACTATAAAGTAGCTAGATCATACTAAAAACTATATGAAAATACCCCCAAAAGCGTATAAAATATCCGCTCATCAGTGAACAATTGATACGTCGGATGTTCAATTCAATAGATATGCAGATGATTATGTTCATTATTTTTAATTTGATGGTTATTTCTTTTGATTCGATTTACTCATGCACAGTTAACAATGGCCAGATGTTCAATTCACTAGGTGTACAGATGGTTATCCTAATATTAAGGTTTAGGAGGTAATTTGGGGTGGAGTATTTTTTTACTTTATTGAGTCAATTCTAGAGCTCATTGTTCACATTATTTACAAAAGTCATTGTCTACCTAGCAAAACCCTTTAGTTATTTGAAGAGCATGCATGAAAAAATCAAAACCCATGGTTGGTTGGATTTTTTTAATAAATAATTTTAAAAATAATTACAAAAATACGTAATATGTCTTATTTCGTTTACAGTATAAATGAGATAAATTTATACATATTTCATTTACACTATAAACGAGATAAGATAGAACGAGTGACACGTTATCAGAAAAGAATATAAGAGAGGAAAGAGTGGTCGAAAGATTGGAAATAGGGCCTGAAATATTGCTGTCAACGATATGTATATATACGTCGCACATTGTAAACGAGATATGTGTAAACTTATTTCGTTTACATTATAAACAAAATAAGATGTGTTACGTATTCTCGTAATTATTTTTAAAATTATTTAAATAAATAAAATACTTTTTTATTTATTTAAAAAAATCCATAGTTAATTAGAAGGGTAAAAGACAAAACAGGTCCCTAACTTTTTTAAACGTTGACATTTTTGTCCCTCAGGGTTGAAAAATACATTTAAATCCCTTACCTTATAAAACGCGTGACAATTATGCCCCTCCGTCGAGTTGAAGCTCAAAATGGCAACGAAAAATGATGACTTGGAGGGATATAGAGTGAGCTGTCCATTTTGGTTGATGATGTGGATGGAGAACAAATCGTTAATGAAATTGGTCCATAGACAGATCAACGAGTCTCAAGGAGGTAAGGTTCGACTTTCCCTTGGGTAACTCACCGGAGAGCGAGTTGTTATACAACTCGAGCTGAACCAAGAGAGTCAACCCGGTGAGCGAAGCGGGAATGGAACCGTGGAGGTTATTGAATGGAAGGTCAAAGTCGACGAGGCTCTTGAGGTTACCGAGTGATTCGGGTATGAGGTTGCACTGAGTGAGCCACAGAACCTCAAGGTTCATGAGGTTACCAAGCTCCAGCAGAATCGGAGCTGGTGAAAATGGGTTGTAAGAGAGGTTGAGCATCTTGAGGGTGGTGATATTGCTGAGGGAAGGTGGTATGGTTCCTTCTAGAAAATTGTAGACAAGGCTGATGAGCTGGAGTTTTTGGAAGGCTCCAAAGGAGGGAGGGATAGGGCCGGAAAAGTTGTTTCCAGCGAGGTCGAGGTGGCGGAGGTAGGGGAGCAAGGAGAGAGAATGAGGGAGGGCTCCAATGAGGAGGTTCTAGGAGAGGTCGAGGTGGAGGAGGGAGCGGCAGAGGGAGATGTCAGAGGGGAGAATGTCGTTGATGGAGTTGTTGAAGAGGGTGAGGGTGGTGAGATTGCGGAGGCAGCAGAGGGAGTGAGAGGGGAATGGGCCAAAGAGGTTGGCAGAGGAGAGGTCGAGGGTGACAACGGTGTCAGAGTGGCAGGTGACACCGAACCATTTACAGGGGTGGAGTCTCTGATGTTTCAGTTGGAGAGCATGGAATGAGGGTCTTCCATGGCAACCTTCATTTCATACAGGAACAGTCCTTCTTGGTTCAGTGACTCTGCTGCCGCTGATAGAACTGCCAGAACCACCAACACTGAGATTGGACACATTCTTTCTTTAATCAAGTGATGACGAAGAAGACAATGAAAAAGAAGAAGAGTCAAGTAAGATTCTATTTGATTTAATGCTGCTGCTTGGACCATGCATTCACCATTCCCATTCTTCTTTATCCTTCAACTCTTGTCAACTTAAATTGTTAATGAAGTATAAGGATTAATTTGTCCATTAATAATTTGTTCCCCATCCAATTCATCGGAGGGGCATAATTGTGACGCGTTTTATAAGGTGAGAGATGGGTTAACCACAAAAAATGTTCCCGAATTATTCAAACGTCGACAAAAATATACTCGAATTTTACTATCGACAAAAATGCCTTCAAATAATTTAAAAACACAACAACAATACCCAACAGTAAAAATATTTTTTCAAAAAATATCTTAGAGATTGAATTTTGATGCAATTTTTTGCAAGCATGATTATAAAAATAATATATTATTATACATAAAAATTTGTGATTTTTTGTTAAATATATAATTTTTTATAATTATTTTTGTTAACAACTAATAATACTTTTAAAAAATCACAAAATAATATATACTTGACAAAAAATCACCAAATTTTAAGAATAATAATATCTCATTTTTTTTAATTATGTTTGCAAAAAATTGCATCAAAATTCAATCTCTAATGTATTTTTTGAAATATACAAATTTAATGTTAGTTTTTTTTGCAAGATTATCTAACATTAAATATGTATTTCTTAAAAAATATAGTAGAGATTGAATTTTGATACAATTTTTTGTCAGCATAATTAAAAAAAATGAGATATTAGTATCCTTAAAATTTGATAATTTTTCATTGAGTATATATATTTTATGTACTTTTTTTGTTAACAACTAATAATACTTTTAAAAAATCACAAAAAATTTATATGCTTAGAAAAAAATTATCAAATTTTAATAATAATAATATCTCATTTTTTAATTATTTTTGTAAAAAATCACATCAAAATTCAATCTCTAAAGCATTTTTTGAAAATATATATTTACTGTTGGATATTGTTGTTATGTTTTTAAATTATTTAAAAGTATTTTTGTCGATAGTAAAATTTGGATGCATTTCTGTCAGCGTTTAAAAAATTCAGAGGCATTTTTGGTGGTTAACCCGGTGAGAGATTTAAATGTATTTTTCAATCTTGAAGAACGAAAATGTCCGTATTTAAAAAGATGAAAGACCTATTTATCTTTTACTCTTAAATGTAAAGTAATCATTTATTTTCTAACAAGTGATAGAAAATAGTAAAAAAGGTGACAAATAAATTTTGTGTATAACATATTAAAATGCATCTCCAAAACAAGTTATCTTCAAAAAAAATTTAGGAAGCATGAAATCTTTTGAGAAATAAGAAATGAGAAATGCAAGTTTAAGCTAAACTTTATGTATTGTATGCATGACTCCATAAGCAAGATAAAGCTAGAAGAATGTACATAGGATGAACAATGACACCGTATTTGAGAGAATTCACATGCTAAAATTCCACTAACTTAAAAATCTTCTATTAGAATATATATATATATATATATATATATAAAAAGCTAGAAATATAAAATTATATTTAATAGATAAAATATAAATAAAAATATTATATTTAAAATATTAAATTAATATATTTTATATTTATTTTAACAAAAAGATATAAAAATATTAATAAAAAATATATTTTATTTTTTATTATTTTTATTAATTTTTTATAATTATATTTTTTTTAAATTTTTGAATAAAAAAATAAAAATAAATAATTAAATAAAATATAACAATATTAATTTTTACATCTCTATTTTTATATCTTATAAGAAACAGCAAAATATGGTGCCAAAGAATTTCAATTTTCATTTTCAAATGAAAACAAAAACATAAAAACCTCTCAGCACCTAATGAAAACAAGAGTCAGAGGTCATAGGTTCGTAGAAATTAGGGGAAAACATTGAGAAACTGAATCCGATTGAAGACGCCCCGAAACAAATCCGAAATCGGAAGAACATTGATTCAACGGGGTGTTTAACTCGGAACAAACAATCACCATTGTTTTCCTTTTCATTATAATAAAAAAAGTTTAGGTTACACCTATGACCTTTGGATCTTAGATTGTTGGTACTTATTTCGAAAAAAAAAAGGAAAGAAAAGTCGAAATTGGGATCAACAATGGATAGCATAATGAGCAAGCTTCGTAATCTTGACGCTTACCCTAAAATCAATGAGGATTTCTACAGCAGAACACTTTCCGGCGGCGTCATTACCCTTGCTTCCTCCGTTCTCATGATCTTGCTCTTCATCTCCGAGCTTCGTACGCCGTTAATTCCTCCATTAATTTCGGTGTCCTTTTCTTTTTCTTTATTTAATGTCACTGGATTTTTGTTTTTATTGTTTTTGTGTTCAGGATTGTATCTGCATGCTTCAACTGAGACCAAGCTTATTGTGGATACTTCTAGAGGTGAAACGCTGCGTATCAATGTAACGTCCTTTATCTCTTTCTCAATACCCTTCATTTTTTTAGGAATGTTTGTTCTCACAGGACTGTTATTCTTATCTTTTGTAAATTCAAGTGCTTTGTTCTTTTTGGTTTAAATTTGACTTATTTGGTTGTGTAATGTGAACGTAGTGTTAGGTTTGTTTGTTGCATAGAGTAATTGGTGTCTTCGTTTTTTTTTTTTCTTTGGATGTGCAGTTTGATATTACTTTTCCTGCCCTACCATGCTCGATGCTCAGTGTTGATGCAATGGACATTAGTGGAGAGCAACATCTCGATGTAGTAAGTACCATAAAGAAAAGAAGTTGTTTTTAGTTTAGTTTGTTAGTGCTTGGCAGTTAAGGTTTTTCACTAGACTAGAGTAACGAATATTGGGTTATCCGTTGTTTAGATGTCATGCGCTGCCTCTTGCTTGATTTCTGACAACTTTATATGTCTTTGATGTAACTCACAGAGACATGATATAATCAAGAAAAGGTTAGATACTCAAGGCAATGTAATAGGTACAAGGCAAGATGGAATTGGTTCTCCCAAGGTAAGATGTTTTATTGTTCATATTTTGATATTGGATAGTTGATAAACTTAGGGTCTTTCAGTTTTATTTTTGTGCGTTCTTATTAAACAACTTGCTAAGCTTAGCAAATTTTAACCATCCCATGTGGTCATGCCTTATCTCATGTTCGTTGTTGACTCTATAAGATACATTTTGCTTTTTAGGATTTTCACTTTTCTGGATTATATTAGTGGTGGTGCCTTTTGTTTTTCTTAACTTATAGTAGTTTATAAAAATGATATAATTCTTGAATCCATTTCTACTACGCTTTCGTATAATGTTTATTTGCGCAGATTGAAAATCCCTTGCAAAAGCATGGAGGCAGGCTAGAACACAATGAGACTTATTGTGGTTCCTGCTATGGGGCAGAAGAGGTATGCCTGATTTAAAATAAGGTGTCCAAAGTTACGGTTTATAAGGATGTCGTGAATTTAATGCCTTGTTTTATTTATTGATTATTGGGGTATAGAGTGGAGTTTTTGTTGGCTAGGTCGCATACCAAGGTATCTGGATTTTTTATTTTATTTACTTTCAATACTGTATGCTCCCAAAAGTTTAGGGGCATCATATGTTTGTTCTGGAAAAACTGCTTTTATTTAGGCAGCAGAATTAAGGTCAAGTCCATGCAGTTTTCTTCCCATCTTATCATAGGTTCTGAGGTAAGCCGTTACAAAACTTGGAAGGTTGTTGCCTAGAGACAGCCTTTCTATCATCTCTAGACCCTCACCCTACTGGGATAGAACCTCATGCACTAGGCCGCTATCTTAGCTTAGGTTTTTCCAGTTCAGGTTTCATATTGTTTCGAAATGTTCCTTGCATCACGAGTTTGATGATTCCTTAATCTTGGACTATATTCGTATTTGCAGTCAGATGATGATTGTTGTAATTCCTGTGAGGATGTTCGTGAAGCATATCGGAAAAAAGGTTGGGCAGTCTCAAATCCAGATTTAATTGATCAGGTTTGTCTATATGAATGCATCAACCACAATTATGTTTGCCAACATCCATGTAAACGGCAAGTGGCATTGTTCATATTTTATATTTATGTGTATATATTAGAATCCCAAATTTCACCTTTCTTCTGGCTGCTTGCATTATAGAACAGGTTTTGTAGTAATAAAATAATGGAACTCTAAAGCTGTGATCCATTTGCGATGTTGTGCTTATATATGTTGTATTTGGAAATTCCAATTAAAATAGTTTCTACAGCTTGTGTTGGAGGAAGTTAACAGCATTTTTATGGAGATGGTTCACTACCTGGTTTTCATCATCAAATAAACTGCATGTCCTAACAGATCTCTTCTCTCCATTCTAATTAGATGCTTACTGTGTTGTTTGGAATTAACTGGTAACCGAAAATTTATAAGATGAGCTGGTTCTTGAACATTTCATAGTGCGGTAATCATGTCTTTTATTGATCACTATACTTCGGTTTGGGTTGTAACTTGTAAAATATGTGGAAATGGTGAATATGATAACCAAAATGGTTATGTAATCATTCCTTGGCCACAGGTATAAAGCTGTTTGATAAAGATGATATCCAACAACTAGTTTTGCATTTAGCATCCTGTGGCATTTTGTTGGAGTCTGCATTATTCCCTGATGTTTGCACTCTCAGAACAAGGTCACGGCACTAGTATACCTAAGGACAGATACTGTTTTCCTTGGTGACTTTCACCTTGAATTTGTTTATAAATGCCATGTGTTCATTCAAATTAACTTGCTCCATGGATGCTACATAGTTTTCCTTTTATTTTCCCCTTCTTCTAGTATTTAGCATAAATATTGTATTTCTCTAAGCTGTATCTTCAACAATGATCTGCATTTTATGATTTTTTTTAGTTCAAATAACAATTCTAAAATTAAATTGTTAATTTAGTTTGGTGCTTATTTGTTGTTGTACATCACATAGTGCAAAAGGGAAGGATTCTTGCAAAGAATCAAGGAAGAAGACGGTGAAGGATGCAACATATATGGCTTCTTGGAAGTAAATAAGGTGGCAGGTAATTTTCATTTTGCTCCGGGCAAAAGCTTTCAGCAATCTGGTGTACATGTACATGATCTGCTGGCTTTTCAAAAGGACTCGTTTAATGTAAGAGCTGATCTGTTTACCTTCCTTTTTGGTGAACTAATTGCAATTTATACTATGCATGATCTGGAAATATTTTTTTTTTTTTTGTCAATCATGACACTTCATATTTCAAGAGACTAAATAGTCTTACATGTGATACAGTTAAGTCACCACATCAACAGATTAGCTTTTGGTGATTATTTTCCTGGTGTAGTGAATCCTCTTGATCGGTGAGCTTCTTTTGTTCTGAAAACCTCAAATCCTATTAAAATTTTGTAAAAATCGACTTTTGAAATTATATAATTTGTCACCTTATGAATTTTCAGTGCACATTGGACTCAGAAAACACCAAGTGGGATGTATCAATATTTTATTAAGGTTAGATTATATATCTGCATACTCCTAATTACTAACTTCGATTAAGATTAGGGTTAGAATAAATTGTCAAATTGCTATGTGGAGTAAATCAATATCCAATATACTTCATCATTGTATTTCCTTGTGTGCTTTATGAATGAATTAACTAATTATTTTCTCCTGAATTCGTTAACTCTGGAACCTGGATAGCTTTTAAGTAATGTATATTTGAAGCATGTACAATTTTATATGTATGTATATACGTGTGGACTTCCTGTGGTTCAAAATTATGCTTATCCCTCACGTTATGTGTGATGTGGCATGTTTGTAAAATAAAAATGAATGGAACAGAAATTCAAAGTTCAGAAGGCTGTTATCTGTTATGTTCCTGTAGTTTAATAGGGTGGTGTAGCAACCTAATTAATGTCTCTTATCAAAGAAAGATGGAAGTTTGGAGTTTTGTTTGTTTTTTTTTTTTTTTTTTTTTCTTGGAGGGGAAGAAAAGGGGGGGGGGGGGAGAGGGGAGGTTTTTGTAGTTGAAGCTAAGGACAAGAAGATTTTCTCTGATAGCCTTGAAATTGTAAGTTCTTGTTAAGTATCTAAAGAAAGTGGGAAACTGCACTTTAAAAAAGCTAGCTATTAAAGGAGAAGCACCACTTTCTTTAGATACAATATCAAGCATCCTATCTTACACTACCGAATGTGGGATTTTGGGGATACCTAAGTTCCTAACAATACATTGCCCCTGGAGACTGGAGAGCCAACGTCCACAACGTCTTCACTCTCGATGCTGACCCATTGGTAGCCACTTTGCTACCGGCTATTAGTATTTGATATTCACCTTAATCCAGACTATAGGTAGCCCTCTCCATGGTGCCGACAACCTTGCTCTGTTACCATTGTTAAGTGCTTAAGGAAAGTGGGAAACCACACCTTAAAAACTAGCTATTGAAAGGGAAGAACCACTCTTTAAATATAACATCAAGCATCTCATACTACACGATGTAGGATTTTAGGCACCCCATAATACTCAAGTCCCTAACAGTTCGTCTTCTATCTCTGATTGGGGGGAAGGCATGCTATGTCCATTCCCACTTTTTTTCTCTACTACCTATTTCTTACCTACTTTCTAGTTCCATTCTATCAATTGGCAGCATTAGACCTCCCGATTTAGGAACCCTATACTACATGAATGAAAGCAGAGTATGTAGATGCAATTTATCGGATATTAAGATATTGTAGATTCTTGGACTGGACCAAGATAAAGCTTATGGTTAATGAATGGACTCTAAGATAGAACTGCTTTGAGGGGGTGTGCTCACATTTGCTTTCTGGAAGTAGCATAATCCAAATGTGACTTGGGCAGGAACATTGATGTATGTGATCAAATCCATCCGATAAGAATATAAATAATGAACCTGTCCTTGTCCAATATAAGGAAGAAGAATATAATGCATGAATGAATCTTAGAAACCTCAACCAAGAGCAATTTATTCTTGCTTCTGTTTGGGAAAAAGAAAGCAGAATTGTAACATCCATTTTTACATCAGGATATGGTACAAATTGATCCCCCCTTTTTTTTTTTTGGGGGGGGGGGGGTGTGTCGATGTTGCTTATATTCTTACTTTTCTTAGTATTTTCTTTTTAATTACATCACCAAAATGGTGTACTTGCTGTATAATGGAATCAATGCACAGTTTATGTTTTGTTTGCTGAATATTGTCTTTTAAAAGGGTACTTGATTTTGTTATTCTTGTTGCAACATGTGAAATATTGCATAACCACTGTCTTTTTCGTTGGAAACTTACCAAATTTTGATTCTTGTCGTCCCTTTCATGCTGTCTCTCAGGTTGTGCCTACTGTTTACTCTGATGTGAGAGGACATACTATCCAAACAAACCAGGTTATTGAACTTATAAATACCACTTTTCACTGATTTTTGCATTCTAACAAGGAAAGCATAATGAAAACTAGAATTTCTTCATGTAGTTCTCTGTGACAGAACACTTCAAGACCGGAGATGTGGGCCGATTCCAGTCCCTTCCTGGAGTTTTCTTCTTCTATGACCTTTCTCCAATTAAGGTGGATTCATACAATATATTATAGTTAATATTAATATTATATCTGTTCAACTGAAGTTGAAATATGTTATATTAAAATCATGGTTGCAACTAGGCGCTCTGTTTTTCTCAGTACTCCTCACCCTCTCTGCATTCCTTTGTGTTATCTTTCGACATGTTGTAGGTTACCTTTACAGAAGAACCTGTCTCATTCTTGCATTTCCTTACTAATGTCTGTGCCATAGTTGGAGGTAGAACCAGATCTTCAGCTACTCTTCTCTACTCTTGCATTTAAAATACGTTCAGGACATGAATAAAATAATTTGTCGGGATCTTGTCACATCAATGCTTTTTGTTCGCTTTTTCCATTCAGGTGTTTACACTGTATCTGGAATACTAGATTCATTTATCTATCACGGTCAACGGGCTATCAAGAAGAAGATGGAACTTGGTAAATTTAACTGATAAGCACGTCCCTTAAATGTTGTATCACCACTTTGCAGTGCATGGTTCTTCCCAAGACAATCTATTGCAGAGAAGATCAACTGTTGAATAGAATTCCCCTCGGGGTTCCATGAGTACTGTCACTTTCAGCAAAAAGGATTTTGCACTTGGATCATGTCATCGGTTGAAATGCAATGCTTGAACATGACATGTGCGGCAAATGCCACATTGCCAATGAATTATATCTTTCTTGAAACAGCTGCGATGATGTGAATAACTGAATATTGCATATTTTGTCTATATGTATTGGGGTTTATAGCCGGGTTGTTTTGAGTTTGGAGCTCCGAGGGAGGGGGAGGGAAATAGTCAAATAGGGGGCTTGGCATTCTTTTATCTCATTTTCCCAAAACAATCTAATTCAATCAACCGCCTTTGGAAAACTATTAATTCAGCATTGATGATCTAAAATGAGGAGGCGGTGAAGCCTGTTCTTTCATGTGTACATCTGGACTTTCAACCCCCCCCCCTCTCTCTATCCTCTTTCCTCCTTTCTCTCCTTTCGCCCGCTTCTCTCCTCCTCCTCGTTCCCTCCATGGATTAATGCATACAAGAGTTGCCTTTCAAATGGGTTTAACGATTCAAAGTTGGAGGGAAACAGAGTTTTGTAAGTTTGAATGAAACTAGGGATATTAATGTCCTGACACTTATAAAAATTTTCAACCTATACTTAGATATCTGAGAAAAGGACAAATAGGTCATTGATTTTTTGATATTTTGATATGCGGATATTTAAATCTTTGAAGATTTCAAAATATATTTAAGTTTCTGATCTTTTCAAAACCTAAACATATTGATTCTTCAGGTTCATTTGAGTCTGTCAGACCTAACGGAAAAATCAAACGTGATCTTTGTTGTATCTTTAAAGAGGTTAGAAATTTAAATGTATTTTTAAATTTTTAGGGATTTAAATGTTTGCAAACTAAAAAGTCAGGTTTGATTTGTCTTTTTCTCTAGATATTAATTTGGTCTATTTTAGTAAGTGTAAAATAGTTGGTATTTTCTATTTTCTATTAATATTACTCCCTTGACTATCTTCTGTATTTTAGGATTTTTTTATGGTAAACCAATAAAAATGTTTTCAAATGATAAAATTGCTAACAACAGATACAATAAAAATTTACTAACAACAAAAATATTTTGTCCAAAAAAAAATTACTTGTAAAATAATTCTCAAAAGAATTTTAGAGGTTTAATGTTAATATATTTTTTTCATAAATATTATTAGAAAAATACAATTTTTATTCTTAAAAGTTAATAATTTTATGCTAAGTAAAAATTTTTGTGATTACTTTTGTTAATGGAAAAGAAATATTTTTAAAAAATGAAAAAAATCTAAAAATAGATCCTTTAATCTCTAATTATAATCTCAATCTTATACCACCGTCACCTCAATTTTCAAGTCTTTACTGTTATTTAAATGGTTTCTCATCCCAATTACCACCACGATCACTGTCATTGTCGTTGCCACTACCACCACGACCATTACCATCACCGTCACCTCCTTCACTAACGCATTTGTTAACATTCAAATGCTTTCTCATTCCAATTACTACCACAGATTCTTGTCATTGTCGTTATCACTACCATCACCGTCACCTCCTTCACTAACGCATTTGTTTTCCTTTTCGACCACAATTTTGTTCTTTTTCTCTTTGAGTTATTTCAGACAAAAAATTGAGGTGTTCAAGAAAATTGAACGTGCATTTTTATGACTAAAACCCTAAACCAATCATACCTTTAGTTATTCTCCAAGTTAGTCAAATTTGTGCACAAGGTTTAATCACTTGATAGCAACTCGGATAGATAGAGTGTTTTGGAGTATTATATTTGATACTTATAAGATTTAGAATTGAAATTTATATTAGAATTAATAAATGAAATAAAATTAGTTTCACTTTAAAAAGACAATATTATTTTGATAAAAAATTAATAAAAATTTGTCACTTATATAATTATATTAATTAAATAATTAAAAATAATATTAAATTTAAATTAAATTGAGATCAAATACTAGAGTAACAAATTATATATTTAGTTTTAAATTATTATTTATAATATATGATCCACAGATACTAACATAAAATATTATGAGATCCAAAATAAAATTAGAATTAAAGTTTTAACATTGGAATTGTTCTAACTCTTATTTTTATTTAAAAAATTTTCCTAGACAATAGACATAAAGGGAAAAAAAAAAAATCCCACCGGCACCCGATTCCTCATCTATGCCCCCGAAAAGGAAAAAAAAAGGATGGATCTTCTTATTTGATGATTTGAAAAAATTCCCTCTCTAACTTGGTAGCCCTCTCACGGCGACAACTTGAGCGGCAGTGGCGGAGAGCTCTCTGTTCCAGTCTTCTGTGCCTCTCTCCTTGCTGCTTTTGTGCACTGTTCTCCTCTGTGCAAACCCGTTCCAACCTAGCCGCATTTTAAGAACTTAACAAGAATGAAAAACCCGACCGGGGTTCGCTGCGCGGAGAACGAAGAACTGGCGTCATACATGGCGAACAAGTGGAAGGAAATGGCGGATCAGCCGAAAGGGATTTCAGATAACATAGAGATGACCCTCTCTAAGGCTCACTTTAACGTATGTAACTCTAAAATCCCAATTCGAACCATCAAAGATTTCTCTCAGGTCAAGTACGTATTTTAAAATCCCAATCCTTCTCTATGCCGCGCTTTATTTTTCTTTTCCACCTCTCCGAAAAGTTTAATCTGATAGAAAAAAAAAGCAACATGGATGATTATATTTCTAGCGGGGTATGGTCTGTGTTAAAAGTGCTTAGTTTATTCGTCTGTCTCTTTCTCTCATTGATGTGTTTGTAGATTGATATAATGTTGCCTTTTATAATGTACAAATCTCATGTTCCTTGTGCTTTTGTGATTGTGTAACAGGGGTGTGGGGAAAATGATCTTGAAGCTCATGCAGGGATTTTTTGGGACTGGTGCAGGAGGTTCTGAATCAGAAGACTTGAAGAGAAAGGGTGCGTGTGGATAGGTGTGCTATGCAGTTTTCTTATTTTCTGTCACCTTGAGTAGGCTCTACATATTTCGGTCCATTGTTCTATTCTTCATCTTTTCCTTTTTTATTCAACTTTATAGGAAAGAAAAATAGAGGAATGAAGCGCTATGTTCCTCAGAGGAACTCTGTGGCATATGCTCTGTTGATAACCCTTTACAGGTACATGTGCTTCAATTACTGATGCATTTTTGAAACCTTAACCACATTTAACATCATGGTATAATTTGTCTTATTTTGAAGTTTTATTCTTGTTTTAATAGGAGGACTGTAAGTGGAGAAGAATTTATGCGAAAACAAGAACTTATTGATGCTGCTGAAGCTAGTGGTCTATCTCGAGTGCCAATTGCGTATGTTCAATATAGATTCTTCTCTGTCCAATTAGACTAATGTCTTAGTGTACTAAAATTTATGTAACTTTTGACTGACATATTGAATGTTCAGGCCAGAAAAAGGGAAGGGAAAACCTGGACGATTTGGAAGTTCTCCTCGCGATTGGTATAGTGGATGGAACTGTATGAAGACTTTGATAGATAAGGGATTAGTTGTAAAATCAAGTTGTCCAGCAAAGTATGTTTTTTCTATTGTGCATCTTGTCTTTGACTAGGAGATATTAGTTTTGGACGTAAACCTTTTTCCTAAATATTTTATGTCATATTTAACATATTGAAATCAACTGGTTAAGGGAGCCTCATTATTTTGAATGTGTAGTTAATTGCTTGATAAAGTTAGATTTTGTGGCGCTGAGCATGTTTGTCCCTTCATCTACTTCTATTTCTTAAACAATTGACCGTGGCATATGTTATGCTTAGAAATATTTTTAGGCATTTATTTTGGTAATACATTACCCTTTGAACAATGTGGCTGTAATTTGTTTAAGCATGCATTGCCTATCAGAGCTAAGATACATATACCATATAGTTTATAGTTTAAGAGAGACAAAGTTTTATTTTTAATTTAATTTTATCCTTTTTTCTTCAAGACCAGCAAATTTCAAAATGTTTCCTTTTTAGTCATTTTACTTGACTATGGTGGTGGTCTTCAAATTCTGCATCTTTGTGAAGATGATTATGTTTTGTTTTCAGATACATGCTAACTGAAGAAGGTAAGGCAGCAGCATGTGATTGTCTTTCAAGGTCTGGAATGGCAGAATGTCAAGGAAAGTCTGTTTCTGTTGATACTCCATCTAATATGTCAGATAGGGAAGTCAATGGTGATGATTTGGAATCAGAAGTTATGTCACCATTGACACAACAAAAGAAGCCAATGGATGTTCCTCTTGAATCTCTTTTGAAGGTATTTTTCCTCCTATTTTGAATTCTTTTTGCTTCTGTTGTTGCTTTTTATTCATATATTTGTTCGTTTGAAAAGTGTTGAAATGATGCTTGCATCTGATTTTTGTGTTACACAAAATGATTTGTTGTTCATGTCGTCTTGTATGAATTTATCAAAACTGCAATTGGATCATTTGGTTGTAGCTACAAGCCTACAACTAGCTTTTTCATTGCAAGACGTAAGCCAAAATGACATTATAATTTTTGGATCCTCTAAAGTAAGGATTTGGATTCTCTAAATTTTAAATTTCACTTTAGAATGTAAAGTGTAATCTCTCACCATTTATAGGTGGGGTCAAAAGAAAATATCAGAGAAAAACTATCTAAGGGGGAGAGATCACACTTTACCTTCTCAAGTGAAAATTCAAAATTTAGAAGATCTAAATTCCTAAAGTAAAGAGGGTTGTAAAAGTCACAGAACAGCCACCATTGGGTCATTTGGTTAAACACACTTCTAATGGAAGTTACTTATTCAATAGTTATCTGTTCTCTTTATATCTTTACAACTCTCTTCACTTTTGAATATCTAATTCCATATTTTCTTCTTACTCCCCTCAGATACGTCCCGCATCTAATTCCATATTTTCCATGAAGTTCAAGCACAAAGATTGCATGATTTAATTCATTTGCTATGTGTCACTCACTCACTTGCAGTTTGTTCCTCTTTCACCTGATAATTCGACATGTAGTATTTCCCCGATTATTTATGGAATCTTCTTTTATAGTTCACACGCATGGGTTTCTCAAAGGAACAAATTGTTAGTTCTTTTGCTGAAGTTTCCAGAAGCCATCCAAATGAAGATGTCTCATCTTTGTGGCCGGCTGTTTTGTGTCATCTACGAGAGGAGCAAATCTATGGTTCACATCCAAAGTCTTTGACAGCTATAAATGATTGCCATGATACTAGTGCTAATACTGTTCTATCTGGTATTTCTTTGTCCCTGGCATTTAGTAATGGCACAAATCACTGATGAAATCCATATCTCAGCATGCTGTCATTGATGGTCAGGTTCCAAAGACCTCATTGGAAACAAAAGCAGAACTGCAAGTTCAGCCTGCAATGACCATGTGCCAAATTTCTCTTCTGATATTCCATCTTTCCCCTTGAGAGCTTGCCCATCAGCTGTACGGTTTGTTCCATTTGCCAAATTTTTTATCGTTTAATTCTTTTGACATTCTGCATAATTTTTAATGAGCATAAATCCTTAATGAGATTGCGATACTATGCCAATAATATCACTTATGGAAAGGGAGATGATCATAAGTACAGACATTGTTTCGATTGCATGAGTGGTACAATATATTATCTAAGCATCATGTAATATTCCTTTAACTTAAAACAGCATTACACTTTATTTTTGGGTACATTTAGTCATCACTCATCTGTTTAAAAGAGGTGCTACGAAATTGCTGATATAGCAATAAGGTGGGTCAAATATAATTTTATTCTAGGATAGTAGGATTTAACATTCTCCTTGACTCCTCCATTACATCCAATATAGTTGTTAAAATTGATAAAGTAAAGTAATAAATAAACCTATATGTGCTGTTTGCAGAACTTGATAACATGGGAGAAGGCTTTCCTTGTTTATAGAATTTGAGGTTTTCTATATTTTTATTAAATAAAAATTCCCAGAGGCTTACAAAGTCTAGGAACATCAGTATGCAGCTGCAAACACCTATTGGCTTTTGTACATCGTACTACCAGTCTTAAACTGTTCTTCAAGTTTCTCAGTCTTGCCAATGTTGAATCTTTTCTCACTCACTCAGTTAAAAATTTATAACATTTTTATACTTTCATTTTCTAGTTTTATGCTTTGAATGACATTTGACATGCTCATCGTTGTGAAAGGCAGACCTAACAGCCTTGTGTTAACCTCATGAACTCCTAGCCCTGATCGATGTAAATGGTCTTTTCTAAGCTATGATCATGTGATCTCCTTGTTATCGGCATTTTGAATTTTGAATGCTGTAAATAAAATAAAAAGAAATAAAAAATGATAAGATTCTCAATGAAAAGAAGGTATGCTTTACACTGATAATTTTATTGTTTTATACCTATGGCTATATAGCTAATGTGTATGGCATGTGCAGTTTATTATGTTGATGTATACAGCTAAAGTGATGGGCATAGGTGAAATTACTAAAGAGATTTAGATAATTAGATGTTAATTTTTTTGGGTGGCAAACAAAAAAGATGACTCTGACATTATTTGGGTCTGTAGCTGAACCCACTTTGTGAGATATTGCTTAATAGTTATTCTAGATATTGTAGTTTGCTATGATTTTTGCTGTCTTCAAAATGTGTCTAAGAATTGGTATTTGTTTTGATGAAAACATTAGGTTGATTCTGTGCAAATGCCAAGGAAGGATGAGCTGTCATCAAAGATGACCAGTTTAAGTGTTCCACCCTTGAGCTTTGGTGAGAAATTTGAGGAGGTATATCAAGTGATTTTAATATTGGATGATCGGGAGCAATTTGCCACTCAAGGGTTAGTAACATATGTAAAGTTACCCTTTCCAATCAGGATACTATATTATATACCTGATTTAGTATTCTCTTTAGACATTGTCACGTAACTATAATTATCATATTTGTGGCAATCTTGTACTTTCTTGTTGCTAATGACTTCAAATAAATAACATTGTACTTTTTAGATCTCGATCTAGGAAAATTATTGAGGAAATTCGGATCCAATTCAAAATCCAAATAGAGGTGAGTTTGATGTCTTTACCTGTAGTTCATATTGCTTCTGAGGAAAAAATTGGTGTATTGTTTTAATTTTTAAGTTTGCAATTTTAATTGTGTCATTTTATTGTGCTGTGGTGCTGGTGCATAAGATACCAGAGTCTTGCCACTATAGAAGCTTCATCATGAAGTATTTTTGTGTTGCACTAGTTGTAAAGGAGATTGTAGGGTGGTGGGGAGAGAAGAGGGTTGGTTTGGTACGGTTGGGAGAAAAAGAGAGGGGCATTTTTGTTCTACAGACGGGTGGAGTGTAGTTAAGATAAACGTCATGGAAGGTTGGTGTGATTTGCCCTAAAATCAATAGTTGGAAAGGAGTTGAAAATCCTAGTTTCCATAGGATCTTTTGCTTCTTTCCACAATCCAAGACCTTCGAACTTTTTAAGCAAAAATTGAAACAAATCCATAGCCCAAATCCATGATTCTCCAATGATACCATAAGTTTTATCCAAAGGGATCTAAAATGATGAGACTTCATTTCAGAATCTAAGGTAGTAAGGTGCATGTAATACACATATTAGGGATAAAGCAATGAGAGAGGCCTTTGCTGTTGAAGCTTACAATTAGTGTTTATTCTATTAAGTACTATAGTTAGTGATGAACTATGTCAATCTTGATAGTCCTGTAAAGTTAAATCTGTATTAGCGTTCGTCAAGGATATATATACAACCATGATCAGATTAGAAGTTAAATAATTTTGTTGCTTCTAATTCATCATATCATGTACCTGTGGTATGCTACCATGATCCCATCAGGCCATTACCATTATTTTGTTTTTTATTAATGGAAATTGGGAACTCAAGTCTAGTTTTTTCAACTAATTATGTCATTTCAAAGAAATTAGGTGTTATTTGTGTTTTCTTGTTGGACTTGAATGACCCATACATTTACATATTGAATTCACTCTATTTAGAAGATTGAAAAAAAAAAATATCATGTTCAAATTGGTTCATCCAGGTACGACGATTGCCTGTTGGAGATGGGATCTGGATAGCACGTCATAAAATTCTTAAGACTGAATATGTATTGGATTTTATTGTTGAGAGGAAAAACATTGATGATTTGCGCAGTTCAATCAGGGATAACCGCTACAAGGATCAAAAACTAAGGCTTCTGGTAATTATTCCTTCTTTCATGGTCAGAATTGTTTATACATGTATAATTGTATAGTCACTGAATAATGTGTCTGTTGCTGTCGCTGTTGCTGTCGCTGTTGCTGTCACTAATAGTTTTTTATATATTTTGATATTTATACTAACATAGCTTGCCAATCCCCACATAATGTTTCATTCCAATTGCACATTGATAGAGGTGTGGATTGAAGAAGCTGATATATTTAGTGGAAGGTGACCCAAATTCTTCCGAAGCTGCTGAATGCATAAAAACTGCGTAAGTATGGTTTCTATGTTAAATTAATGTGTTTGGTAATGCAGGGGCTAGAAACCAAGTTCAGTGTTATTTATCTACTTCTCTCATCATTTCCTGCAGTGTTATGGCTTATTAACTGTCAGTTTTGTCTACCTCTGTCTGCTTTTTTCTTGTCTATGATAATTGAAAGTATTAGTTCTTGACAAGATTTTGATTGCACAGCATTTTATTATTTGTAACGGATTGGATGGTAATCTTATTGATTGTTAACGAGCTGGTTGAAATGAGGTCTTGTTACCAGTTAGTTATGGGATGCTAACGTTTGCTTTAGCTGAGGTTACTTTGTCTTGCTGTTGATAATCAAGGGTGCTTCAAACTCGAGAAAAGTTGCAAGCATGTAAAATTTCTGTTTGTGCGAAAATTATTCACCATTTCAGACCTTTTCAATCTGCCATTTGCAGCTGTTTTACAACAGAGATTCTGGAGGGATTTGATGTGCAGAGGACGAGTGGTTTAGGTGATACTCTCAGGAAGTATGCTTATCTTACCCAAGCAATTTCTCAATGTTACAAGTCAAGAGTTTTTGAAGGCCATGTTGTAGGTTTTGCACCATGTCCTCCTTTCGATGAATTTATTAAACAGTGTCAAGACTCTGGAAAAATGACAGTTAGTGATGTATTTGCCATCCAACTTATGCAGGTATTAACCATCTCAAAAATTAATTTTGTTTTGTTTTCTAATGGCTGTTTATTTTGTCTAACTGTTGTATCTGTGATCTTTTGAGTATCCTTTTAATTTATGAAATGTTGCTCTAGTGAACCGTGAGACTGAGGAAGATATGAGTAGGGGAAGAAGAGGGATTTGGAACCTTGGCCTTCTACCATGGAGGTGGGAAGCCAGGAAAACATGAGTTCGCATGAGGTATTAGGAAGAAGGGGAACGGGAGTGGTATCTAAGAGTGGTATATAGGAAGTCTTTGACAGCCTTGGTTATATATATTTCTTTCCCGTAGGTAGTATATATGCATAACTCACCTAGTGGGAAAATGCTTTTTATTGATGTCTTGATAAATAGATGAATAGATGAATAACACAAGACAGAGGATTAGAGTTCCTCTATACATTAACAACAGAACCACCGAAAAGTGTTATCTGTAAAGTATTGCATAGGTATAAAATTGGGATCTGCATAAAATTGTCTGGTTTAGCTATTTCTTCACTCGTGTTCGTGTAACAAGCTATGAAGCATGATCGCTGACACAACACAGGATACACAAACACGACTTTGAATTTTTGGAGACACAGTGACACGATATATATAAAATATAAAGTATTTTTTAAATAAATCATAACAATATCTTGATATTCTATTAATATTAAAGCACAAATTAATTTTTTTAAAATGTTTTTAATCTCTTTCAATTATGTAATTGATAAATAATAATATATATGATATCTAAACTCATTTCAAGAATATAGATTAAGAATAGTATTAGACACGCGGACAAGTGATAGTATTTAGATGTGTTTAGAGGTTTTTGGAGAAGTATTTTTTGTTTTTTATTAAGACAGTTACGCACAGAAGACACACATGTCAAAGGAGCGTCGTCTCCGAAATGTGTTTGACACGCAAACATAGCAACTTAACAAAGTGTCTTGTGCTTTACAGGTAATAAGTTTACCAGTTTGCACATTGGTTTAACACCTCCCAATACTCCTCCAATTCTGTGTACATGATGAAAGCAAAATGGCATAAAGACACATTTTGGAGAGATATACCAAATTTTTACAATGACGAGATAGAAATGACATATATGTTATATATTTTCATTTTAAATTTCCAATATTTATTACTTTTGAGGCTCTGCCTAAAATCTTAGTATTTTATATATAATTCATTGTGTCAATAGTTGATATTGTTGCTAAAGTTCATTTGACAAATTTTAAAATATAATTTTATTGACACTTTTTTTAAACTGTATTTGTACTGTCCAAGCTGAAGTGCTTTTGAACTAAAAAAGAAAAAGTATTTGGTCAAATGTGGATAATGTATGATGTGCATCATTTGTGTGTCTATTTTAGACAGTAACGTGTGTCAAACACACGGATGCACCATGCTCTCTTGGTTTACAAGCAATTATAAGAAACCACAAGCTCTTCAATTTGGTTCAGTTTTGCGATCCTCTAGTTTAACATAATTTACTTCAAAAAAATATAATTAGAAATTCCTAGATGTTCAGGTGCTGATTGACAGCCGTAATTTATCTGAGCAATACATTTTCTCATGCTTGTTTCTCACAAAGAAATGCAATTTCTTTTTAAGTTGGATGAGTAGTTATTGGTCCTACCCATTTCATCCAATGTACTTAATAGATGCTCTTTATTTTGACATCTGGAAAATTAAAAATGCAGGTTCCACAGGTTACAGAGGAGGTTGCCATGGCGGTTTTAGATTTGTACCCCACACTTTTATCTCTTGCTCATGGCTACTCACTACTCGTGAGTCATTTACTTCCTCTCTAGAAACAACTCATCTGATTAGTGTGTTACAAATTATATTCTCTCCTATAGTCTTAATAATATGGCTACTTTTTCTTTCGTTTTTTATTCTTTATCATCAAACTACACCGTCCCCATTTTTTTTTTTTGAAATTCATTGTTGTGGTTAGGACGGTAATTCTTGTGCCCAAGAGGACATGCTTCGAGCACGGAGTAACAATGCAATCCCTGCGGCTGCTAGCAGGAACATTTTCCAGTTTATTTGGGGTAGCTGATTTGCATTCCTCCTGGAGTTGGATTTTTTAACCCCTTACCATGTAAATTCAGTAAGGAATGGTGAACAAGTTTTTTCTTCTTACAACTTTGGTATTGGTAGCATCGTAATATAGTATGTGTATATAAGGGAAATTAGGCGTATTTTTTAACCATAATTAGCAAGATAATATAAGGCGTCCTTTTCCGTTGATAAGGTGCAAAGGTCACTAGTTAAGTACCATTGAATTTCTCACGTAATAGAATTTATTGATTTAATGATGCTTAATCTGAGTGCACTTTAGAGGGAGGCCTTTGTTCGAATGGAAAAGCTTAGATCTAGTAACTAAAAAACTAGCAAGACGTATTTATTTAGTATATCACACAGGATTACACTTTGCATATTCTGAGTCAACAACTGATAACATTTCACAGCCAAACATTGCTACTAAGGAAAATACATAAATGAACTTATGAATGAATCCATCCATCCCTCTGGCGTTGCCTTTATGTCTGGAAGACATCTGGAGAAAAGCAACCATGGCTTTCTGAAGGTGGATTTTGTCCTAAATGAAATTTCAAAATGTGAATCTCTTAAACCTATTAATATATAAATCATCTCAAGGTTTTGTGTATTAGACAATATGTTAAACGCCACACATCTTAGGATGATTTATGTATGGAACTCTTTCAAGAAATGCACGTAAATTGTCTCAGGACATTGAGCTTTTCAACTTGTATATAACTTTTTTTTTTTTTGGTATTGAACTTGTATATAACTTATCCCAAGGTAGTATGAGTTACTCTTTTTTGACCTAAATCGCTAGGGGATAGCAATATTTACGTGCAAAAAATAACAACCCTAGAACGATTAACTTGCAAACCTTACCCCACAATACTCTAGTACGATTTGCGTGCAAAAACATAAAGCTTAAGACTTTGGGACGATTTATGAAGACAAAAGAGCCTATAAATAAACGAGTATGATGTATAACAAGCCATAGATGAATTGATAGTTTTGAAGGAGATGATTCAGAGTGTGTTTTTGTTAATTTATCATCGAAAAAAATTAATGAAAACACAAGGGTTTAACGTTCTCTAGTAAAAAGCAAATTGGAGTGTTTGTAAATTCTTCAACGAGTTTATTGGATTTACAAAATAGTATATTACAGAAATTAGGAAAGTGCGGCGAAAAAATGTATAAAGCAATTATTTTTTCGAATTTCTGTCTCACCCAGGCAAGGTTATGTTAAGTTTGGAAAGTATAAGATGCTAGGCGATGATGACAAGTGAGTTATATTTCAAAGTCAATCAAGATTTTTAGATTTGGGGCTATGGAGTTTTTTTTTGAAAGAAGAATCAAGTTCAACACACGCAGTGGAGCATGCAAAGAGATATTACATGAAAATTAGCAATGCATATGTCATCTCCGACATAGCCATCAACAACATGAGTTAACTTTTGTACTAATCTCTAGAGCAATAAAACGACCTAGCCACACAATCTACCACATCTATTGTCTTATTCTGGAAAATAAGTTCATTTTTACACAACCAGATATTCCATATAATTGAGAAGAATTTCACTAACCATGTTTTTCGCATGTCTTTTCTTAGAGGTATCATCCTCCAACTCTCAAAGTGTTCTTTTGTAAAACCCGGTTAATTAACGGCTAATTAACCCATAAATGAGAATTCATTCTAGAAAGCCTAAAATGTGATTTTTATGGCTAAATGTGATAGAAGAGATTGAGACGAGAATTTCGGTACCAATTTTATAGAAATCGGACCAAGATTGGACCGAACGGGTCAAACCGGGCCAATTGGACCCAAAGTGGGCCCTTGGCCCAACATAACTTAACCAAAACCCTAGTTTTCAGCACTCTCTCTCCTCATTTGTTACACACACAAGCTGAAATTAGAAAGAAAGGGAGGAAGAACACTCTCTCAAGTTCTCTCCCTTGGTTGATCTTCAAACCATCATAACTTTTGATCTAGAGCTCCGATTGCCGCTCCGTTTACGGCCACGCGTTCACCGCGGAGAGCTCTACAAAATTCATACAATCAATCTTGAGGTAAGCCACGTGTTTCTGTTCGAAATCCAAGCCCTTATTTTCGAGTTTCATGGGTGAAATGTTGAGATTTTGGGTTCTTTGATGTTATAGGACCCAACTCTCTTGAAGGAGAAGGTTAATCTTGTCTCCTTGGACCTTGGGTGTGGTAAGATTCTCAACCCTAGTGTAATTTTGTTGTTTCATGATGTTTGGGTTTTGAGATGTTGTGTATGGGTATGATGATTGTGGCTTAGGTTGTGTATATGTGAATATTGGAGCTTGATTGGTGATTTTGAAAAGCTTGAAAAAGGGATTTGGTGGTGAAAAATCTGTTCTTGGAGGTGTTGAGGCCTTGAGAGCTTGTGGATAAGTGATTTGGAAGTGCTCCGGTGGAGCTTGGGAAAATCGGCTAAGGTATGGTTTCGGTTTCCCGTATCTAATATGTAATGTGGTAGGAAATACTTAGACTAGAGGCCCTAAGATAGGCATTGAATGGTTGGTGTTATTGAATTGTTGATATATATGATGTGGTCATATATGTGATGATGATTAATGATGCCTTGGTGGTATGATGTATGAGAAATATGCATGTTGTGATATATGCTTGATGATTGGTTATGGTTGAATTGTGGGTTGAACCATGTTTATGGTGAGTATGATGTTGATTGTGTACAATAATGATTTTTTGGGATTGGTGTTGTTGGAATTGGCATGAGGAAGAGTATATGATATGTCAATATGTTTGAGTTTGAGCCACTTGGGTGAAGTGGGTTAAAATGATGAGATAGTGATTTTGTAATTTGTGGTAAAGTGTCAATGTGTGAGTTGAGAAGGCTTGATGTTGAAATTGATGTATTTTGATTGATTTCAAAGGAAAGGGATGAAAATGGCATGTTTTGATTGATTTTGAAAAGAGTTGGAAATGGCTTGTTTTGAAAATGGCACTTTGTGGTTTTTATGAAAAACATGGCTTTTGGGCATACTTTGGCGGGACATAACCTGGACTACGGATCTCTGTTTTGTACCAAATCTTTTTAGAAATGAAATTGGATCCGGGATGTCCGTGCCGTTCGAAGAACGGGTGAAAACGATTTAAAATGAGGAAGTTATGTCCGTTGGAAGATTGGGGTTTAAATTGGTGAATTCTGCAGCTTTTAACTTAGAAATTTTTTAGCAGAATGACCCCTTGCGCGTGGGCGCACTTGGTGCGTGCGCGCCGTTATTCCCGAAAATGCCATCCACGCGTGCGCGTGATGTGCGCGGGTGCGCCGATGGTGCTGCACCCAATGCCCAGCCATTTTCTAGAGAGTTATGCCAGAACTGTGCTAGTATTGTGCCTGGGGCATGAGAACACCCACGCGTACGCGTGGTTGATGCGTACGCGTCGATTGGCAAATTTTTAATCCACGCGTTAGCGTGCATGACGCTTGCGCGTCGATGAAGTTTTTGAGGCCATCCACGCGTGCGCGTAGAGTGCGCGTACGCGCAGACCTGTTTTCATCCCAAGGTTGATTTTTGAGTTTTAAAAGCCAAATTTCATACTTCTAAGCCTCCGATCTCACCACTTATATCTTAAATCATTATGATATGTCTAGCTATAAGAAGAAAGGCTAGTGAAAGTGGTAACTTCCGAGTGAAGCAAGGGAAAAAATGAATGATCAATGAGGATCATTGATGATTATGTGAGATGTGGAGGATGGTGGTGGAAGTGCTTGTTATGCCATTGGCCGAAGGGCCGTAATTGTTTATGAATTGGCTGGTTATGGATTTAACCGTGAGCCGGATGGCTGATATGGATGTTGATCCATGGATGAGAATTCATGCATGTTTATGCTGAATTATTGATAATTGTGATTTGCGCTTCCACTATCTGAGATACGAGTTTCCCTGGGTAGTAGCAGTGGCTAGCCACCACGTGCTCCAGGTTGAGACTTGATACTCTGTTGACCCTATGTCATAAGTGTGGCCGGGCACTGTGAAAGACCCGGATGAGCTCGCCCCCGTAAGTATTCACCAGTGAGGGTGATGGATATAGATCATGATTATGATCAAGTTTATAACGAGTATAACTCGAGTTGGGGATGCGTGACAGAGGGACAGTCCAATGGTTAGCGACCAGGATTTGTCGGGTTGGCTTTATAACCGACAAGATGATATCATCAGCCACTAGGGACAGGCATTCATCATATGCATACTATATGAATTGTTTGAGATTGTCTGTTTGACTGCATATTACTTGCTAATTGTCTAAATGCCTTACTTGTTCCTAAATGTATATTTCTTGCTTGATATAACTGTGTTTGCTATACTATACTCCTGCTGGTGGTTGGGAGGTCTGAAGGAATTGGAAAGGGAAGTATTAGTTAGAATGAAGTATCTTTAGTCAGATGCCCTTTATGGTTTAGCTTGTTTATAAGCTTTGATATTATTTGGAGGAAGTTCTAGGATTGCCTTCGGCTTTCCTCCATTATTATGTATTATATATGTGGAAGCTGTTACCATGCTGGAGACCTCTGGTTCTCACCCATGCGGATTTTGTGGTTCTCAAATGCAGGATGTGAGGTGTCCCGCTGATGCATGCTGGAGACTTCTAGATTTGCGAAGATCCTTTGTTCTCGGGGCTATGTTTTGGTTTATATGTTTTGCTTAGATACTTTTATCTCCATTAAATAATACAAACTGTGATGACCCCTCGTATGGGAGATTTTGGAGAATAGGTTTTATGTATTTGTGTCCCTTTGGGTTTCCTTTGGGGTTTCCTTATTTTATCATATGTATATATTGCTATGCTCGGACCGGTTATCTTCGCAGCCGGATTTTGAGTCTTGATATTCCTGTTTTTGACACTCCTTTGTATACATATACTCACGCGTTGTTTATCCTTGTTCGTTACGTTATCGATCGGAGTGTTGCGCTTCTGAGTTGCGGTTTTTGTTTACCCATTTTTTTACAAAGGCTCCTAGTTACAATCAATTATTCATACTACTATACGTACTAAATTTTTTTTTTATTTTAGAGGTCGTAATACCTTGCCATCTCTGAATTATGACTTAAGCATAAGACTCTGTATGGTAGGGTGTTACATTATGGTATCAGAGCAGTTCGTTCCTGTAGAGCCTGAGGGATGGACTGACTATGCTTCTGTGCATTCTCTGTATGTGTGTTATGTGCTATTAGTATATCTGCTTGATATAATTGGCATAAACGTTCATGAGCATGCATTTGGGACTTCGAAGTACTAGACTTCCGATATTGAGACTGATCAACTTAATATCGATTGTTTGGTATGTATAGGAACCAGATGGCGCCTCGTGGACGCGGTAGAGGTAGTGTGAGAGGTCGTACGAATGCTCGTGCGCCGGAGAATAACCCTCATGACCCGGTGAACTTTATGACTGCGTTGGAGAACATGGCTGCTGCTATGCAAGCCACTGCTGAGGCTCTTGGTCAACAGATGAACAACCATGGTAATGATGGAGGTGGAGTTCATGGCCCGATGACGCTGGCAAACTTTTTGAAGGTTAATCCACCTAAGTTCAAGGGGACTACTAGCCCGACTGAGGCTGATACATGGTTTCAGGCTATAGAGCGAGCGCTGCAAGCGCAAGTGGTGCTTGAAGGACAGCGTGTCGAGTTTGCTACCTATATGCTTGTCGGTGAAGCGTCCCATTGGTGGCAAGGTATCCGACGTCTTCTGCAGCAGGGTGATGACTATATCACTTGGAATGTTTTCCAAGAAGAGTTCTATAAGAAGTACTTTCCGACTTCTGCTAGGACGGCCAAGGAACTTGAATTGTTACAGCTGAAGCAGGGTACTATGTCCATATCAGAGTATACTGACAAGTTTGAGGAGTTGTTCAGGTTCTCTCGTATGTGCCAAGGTACTCCGGTGGAATATGAGGAATGGAAGTGTGTTAAGTATGAAGGAGGACTCCGGAGTGATATCTTTAGTTCAGTGGGACCAATGGAGATTAGGACTTTCTCCGAGTTGGTAAAGAAGTGTAGGGTTGCTGAAGAGTGTGTGAAGAGGGCAACCGCTGAGAAAGGGAGTCAAAAGGGATCATTCCCACAGAACCGAGGGAAGAGCTTTGCACCTAGAGGTCCGTCTTTCAAGAGAGGAAGCTCTTTTAGGAGGCCCAACAACAACAACAACTCCCAAGGGAGGAAGTTTCGGAAGCAGCCTCAAAATGATCAAGCTTGTACTAGATGTGGGAGACACCATCCGGGAGCACCATGCAAGGCCGGATGGGGTTTGTGCTACACTTGTGGAAAGGCGGGGCATAAAGCCGCAAATTGTCCGGAGAGGCAGAAACAAGGTGCTGGGAAGGCACAACAGACTGGTCGGGTGTTCACCACTTCAGCTGTAGGAGCTGAGGGATCTGAGACCCTTATTCGAGGTAACTGTGAAATGGCTGGTCAAACTTTAAATGCCTTATTTGATTCGGGAGCATCACATTCATTCATTGCATTTGAGAAAGCCCATTAGTTAGGACTGAAGATTGTAACTTTAGGTTATGATCTAAGAGTGTACAATGCTACCCATGAAGCCAAGGTAACTAGGCTAGGATGCCCGGAAGTTTCCTTTAGGTTCAAGCAGCGTGGTTTTATTCATAATTTAATCTGCTTACCGATGATTGGTCTTGATCTTATCTTGGGATTGGACTGGTTATCTAAGAACCATGTTCTGCTAGATTGTTCTACAAAGTCGGTGTACTTTATGCCGGAAGATACTGAAGGGCCGGTCGTGGTGAATAATTATTACTTGAATTCGATGATGGTGAACTGTTCCGGAACCGAATGTCAGGGTATCATGTTGTTAACCGCGGGCGTTTCGGGTGATGATCAAAGGTTGGAACAGATTCCGGTTGTGTGTGAGTTTCCGGAAGTGTTTCCCGATGATATTGATGAGTTTCCACCTAACCGAGGGGTTGAGTTTGCTATTGAATTGGTGCCCGGGGTGGGACCAATCTCAAGTGCTCCTTATAGGATGTCACCGTTAGAGATGAACGAGTTAAAGTCTCAGTTGGAGGATTTGTTGGGAAAGAATTTTATACGCCCAAGTGTATCTCCGTGGGGTGCTCCAGTGTTACTGGTGAAGAAGAAGGATGGGAGTATGCGGCTCTGTGTGGATTACAGGCAGCTGAACAAGGTTACAATAAAGAATAAATACCCATTGCCGAGAATTGATGATCTCATGGATCAGTTACAAGGAGCTGGAGTTTTCTCAAAGATCGACTTGCGATCCGGTTATCACCAGATAAGGGTGAGGGGTGAGGATATCCCTAAGACCGCTTTCAGGACTCGTTATGGTCATTACGAGTACACTGTAATGTCTTTCGGGTTGACGAACGCTCCTGCAGTGTTTATGGACTACATGAATAGAGTTTTTCGTCCGTTTTTGGATAAATTCGTTGTTGTCTTCATTGATGACATACTGATTTATTCTCTGAAGAAGAGCATGCGGAACACTTGAGGACCGTGTTGCAGATTCTAAAGGAGAAGAAACTCTATGCAAAACTGTCTAAGTGTGAGTTTTGGAAGAGTGAGGTGAAGTTTTTGGGCCATGTGGTGAGTAAGAAGGGAATAGCCGTAGATCCAACTAAGGTGGAGGCTGTGATGGATTGGAAGCAACCAACCACCGTAACAGAGATAAGGAGTTTTCTGGGTTTAGCTGGCTATTACCGAAGGTTTATCAAGGGCTTTTCACAGATAGCTTTGCCAATGACAAAGTTAACCCGCAAAGACACTCCGTTTGTTTGGACTCCTAAGTGCGAGGAGAGCTTTCAGACATTGAAGAAAAAGTTGACCACCGCACCTGTGTTAGTGTTACCTGAGCCGAACGAGCCATTTGAGGTGTATTGTGATGCCTCATTGAAGGGTTTAGGGTGCGTGCTGATGCAGCATCATAATGTGGTGGCGTATGCCTCATGACAGTTGAGACCTCTTGAAGTTAGTTACCCTACGCACGATTTGGAACTCGCTGCGGTTGTGTTTGCCTTGAAGGTGTGGAGGCATTACCTCTATGGGGTTAAGTTCCAAGTTTTCTCTGATCATAAGAGCTTGAAGTACCTCTTTGATCAGAAAGAGCTTAATATGAGGCAGAGAAGGTGGATGGAATTGTTGAAGGACTACGACTTTGAGTTGCATTACCATCCGGGAAAAGCAAATGTAGTGGCGGATGCTTTAAGTCGAAAGTTATTATATGCGGCTCGGATGATGCTTCAAGAGGAGAAGTTGCTCAAGGGATTTGAGAGTCTGAAAATTGGTGCTCGAGAAGTATCCGGAACTTTGTGTTTGAGCCGATTAGAGATCTCAAGTGATTTTAAGTCCGAACTCCTAAAGGCTCATCAAAATGATGAAGCGTTATGGAAGGTGTTACCGGCTATTGAGCAAGGAAAACAATGGAGAGTGTCGGAAGAAAAAGATGGGTTATGGAGATTCAAGGGTAGGATCATTGTGCCGGATGTTGGCACTTTGAGACAAGATATTTTAAAGGAGGCACACAAAAGCGGATTCTCCATTCACCCGGGAAGTACTAAGATGTACCATGATTTAAAGGCGATGTTTTGGTGGCCGGGTATGAAGAATGATGTGGCAGAATATGTTTCAAAGTGCTTAACTTGTCAAAAGGTAAAGATTGAACATCAAAGACCTTCCGGGATGTTGCAACCTTTAGAGATTCCACAATGGAAGTGGGAAAGTATTGCAATGGACTTTGTGTCGGGATTGCCAAGGACTAGGGCTGGTTTTGATGCTATTTGGGTGATTGTGGACCGACTAACGACGTCAGCTCACTTTTTGCCCATTCGGATGACTTACACCCTTGAGGAGCTAGCACGGTTATATATAAAGGAGATTGTGAGACTTCATGGTGTACCTGCTACTATAATCTCTGATAGAGATCCTCGTTTCACTTCAAGGTTTTGGGGTGCATTTCAGAAAGCTTTTGGAACCCGATTAAGCTTGAGCACGGCTTACCAT
This sequence comes from Arachis hypogaea, assembly GCF_003086295.3. Lineage (NCBI taxonomy): Eukaryota > Viridiplantae > Streptophyta > Magnoliopsida > Fabales > Fabaceae > Arachis > Arachis hypogaea. The sequence goes on along the minus strand of NC_092042.1, from coordinate 57,228,937 downwards.
CTTCAAACAGATGGTCAATCTGAAAGGACGATCCAAACACTAGAGGATATGTTGAGAGCTTGTGTTTTGGACCAACCAGCGAGTTGGGATCGGTATATGCCATTAGTGGAGTTTGCATACAATAATAGTTATCATGTGAGCATTGGAATGGCTCCGTATGAGGCCTTGTATGGGAGGAAATGTCAATCTCCGCTATGTTGGTATGAAGCTGGAGAGAAAGGCTTGTTAGGGCCGGAAATGATAGCTGAGACTACTGAACAAGTCAAGAAAATCCGTGATAGGATGCTTACGGCGCAGAGTCGTCAAAAGAGTTACGCCGATCAGAGGCGAAAGCCCTTAGAATTTGAGGAAGGAGATCATGTTTTCCTTAAGGTTACTCCGACTATGGGAGTAGGTAGGGCGATTAAGGCAAAGAAGTTGAATCCTCGATACATTGGTCCATTTCAGATCCTGGAGAGGATTGGACCGGTGGCGTATCGGATGGCTCTACCACCTCATCTTTCGAACCTGCACGACGTGTTTCACGTGTCGCAGCTTCGGAAGTACACCCCTGATGCTAGCCATGTGTTAGAACCTGAGTCGGTTCAGTTAAGGGAAGATTTGACGCTTCCAGTGGCTCCAGTCAGAATTGATGATACTAGTATCAAACGGTTGTGTGGAAAAGTGGTTTCATTAGTCAAAGTGGCATGGAGTCGAGGCGGTGTTGAGGAACACACTTGGGAACTCGAATCGGAGATGCGGACGGATTATCCGCATTTATTCTCAGGTAATTGCATTTGAATTTTGTGGGCAAAATTCCCAATTAGGTGGGTAGAATGTAAAACCCGGTTAATTAACGGCTAATTAACCCATAAATGAGAATTTATTCTAGAAAGCCTAAAATGTGATTTTTATGGCTAAATGTGATAGAGGAGATTGAGACGAGAATTTCGGTACCAATTTTATAGAAATCGGACCAAGATTGGACTGAACGGGTCAAACCGGGCCAATTGGACCCAAAGTGGGCCCTTGGCCCAACATAACTTAACCAAAATCCTAGTTTTCAGCACTCTCTCTCCTCATTTGTTACACACACAAGCTGAAATTAGAAAGAAAGGGAGGAAGAACACTCTCTCAAGTTCTCTCCCTTGGTTGATCTTCAAACCATCATAACTTTTGATCTAGAGCTCCGATTGCCGCTCCGTTTGTGGCCACGCGTTCACCGCGGAGAGCTCTACAAAACCCATACAATCAATCTTGAGGTAAGCCACGTGTTTCTGTTCGAAATCCAAGCCCTTATTTTCGAGTTTCATGGGTGAAATGTTGAGATTTTGGGTTCTTTGATGTTATAGGACCCAACTCTCTTGAAGGAGAAGGTTAATCTTGTCTCCTTGGACCTTGGGTGTGGTAAGATTCTCAACCCTAGTGTAATTTTGTTGGTTCATGATGTTTGGGTTTTGAGATGTTGTGTATGGGTATGATGATTGTGGCTTAGGTTGTGTATATGTGAATATTGGAGCTTGATTGGTGATTTTAAAAAGCTTGAAAAAGGGATTTGGTGGTGAAAAATCTGTTCTTGGAGGTGTTGAGGCCTTGAGAGCTTGTGGATAAGTGATTTGGAAGTGCTCCGGTGGAGCTTGGGAAAATCGGCTAAGGTATGGTTTCGGTTTCCCGTATCTAATATGTAATGTGGTAGGAAATACTTAGACTAGAGGCCCTAAGATAGGCATTGAATGGTTGGTGTTATTGAATTGTTGATATATATGATGTGGTCATATATGTGATGATGATTAATGATGCCTTGGTTGTATGATGTATGAGAAATATGCATGTTGTGATATATGCTTGATGATTGGTTATGGTTGAATTGTGGGTTGAACCATGTTTATGGTGAGTATGATGTTGATTGTGTACAATAATGATTTTTTGGGATTGATGTTGTTGGAATTGGCATGAGGAAGAGTATATGATATGTCAATATGTTTGAGTTTGAGCCACTTGGGTGAAGTGGGTTAAAATGATGAGATAGTGATTTTGTAATTTGTGGTAAAGTGTCAATATGTGAGTTGAGAAGGCTTGATGTTGAAATTGATGTATTTTGATTGATTTCAAAGGAAAGGGATGAAAATGGCATGTTTTGATTGATTTTGAAAAGAGTTGGAAATGGCTTGTTTTGAAAATGGCACTTTGTGGTTTTTATGAAAAACATGGCTTTTGGGCATACTTTGGCGGGACATAACCTGGACTACGGATCTCTGTTTTGTACCAAATCTTTTTAGAAATGAAATTGGATCCGGGATGTCCGTGCCGTTCGAAGAACGGGTGAAAACGATTTAAAATGAGGAAGTTATGTCCGTTGGAAGATTGGGGTTTAAATTGGTGAATTCTGCAGCTTTTAACTTAGAAAATTTTTAGCAGAATGACCCCTTGCGCGTGGGCGCACTTGGCGCGTGCGCGCTGTTATACTCGAAAATGCCATCCACGCGTGCGCGTGATGTGCGCGGGCGCGCCGATGGTGCTGCACCCAATGCCCAGCCATTTTCCAGAGAGTTATGCCAGAACTGTGCTAGTATTGTGCCTGGGGCACGAGAACACCCACGCGTACGCGTGGTTGACGCGTACGCGTGGTTGACGCGTACGCGTCGATTGGCAAATTTTTAATCCACGCGTTAGCGTGCATGACGCTTGCGCGTCGATGAAGTTTTTGAGGCCATCCACGCGTGCGCGTAGAGTGCGCGTACGCGTGGACCTGTTTTCATCCCAAGGTTGATTTTTGAGTTTTAAAAGCCAAATTTCATACTTCTAAGCCTCCGATCTCACCACTTATATGTTAAATCATTATGATATGTCTAGCTATGAGAAGAAAGGCTAGTGAATGTGGTAACTTGCGAGTGAAGCAAGGGAAAAAATGAATGATCAATGAGGATCATTGATGATTATGTGAGATGTGGAGGATGGTGGTGGAAGTGCTTGTTATGCCATTGGCCGAAGGGCCGTAATTGTTTATGAATTGGCTGGTTATGGATTTAACCGTGAGCCGGATGGCTGATATGGATGTTGATCCATGGATGAGAATTCATGCATGTTTATGCTGAATTATTGATAATTGTGATTTGCGCTTCCACTATCTGAGATACGAGTTTCCCTGGGTAGTAGCAGTGGCTAGCCACCACGTGCTCCAGGTTGAGACTTGATACTCTGTTGACCCTATGTTATAAGTGTGGCCGGGCACTGTGAAAGACCCAGATGAGCTCGCCCCCGTAAGTATTCACCAGTGAGGGTGATGGATATAGATCATGATTATGATCAAGTTTATAACGAGTATAACTCGAGTTGGGGATGCGTGACAGAGGGACAGTCCAATGGTTAGCGACCAGGATTTGTCGGGTTGGCTTTATAACCGACAAGATGATATCATCAGCCACTAGGGACAGGCATTCATCATATGCATACTATATGAATTGTTTGAGATTGTCTATTTGACTGCATATTACTTGCTAATTGTCTAAATGCCTTACTTGTTCCTAAATGTATATTTCTTGCTTGATATAACTGTGTTTGCTATACTATACTCCTGCTGGTGGTTGGGAGGTCTGAAGGAATTGGAAAGGGAAGTATTAGTTAGACTGAAGTATCTTTAGTCAGATGCCCTTTATGGTTTAGCTTGTTTATAAGCTTTGATATTATTTGGAGGAAGTTCTAGGATTGCCTTCGGCTTTCCTCCATTATTATGTATTATATATGTGGAAGCTGTTACCATGCTGGGGACCTCTGGTTCTCACCCATGCGGATTTTGTGGTTCTCAAATGCAGGATGTGAGGTGTCCCGCTGATGCATGCTGGAGACTTCTAGATTTGCGAAGATCCTTTGTTCTCGGGGCTATGTTTTGGTTTATATGTTTTGCTTAGATACTTTTATCTCCATTAAATAATACAAACTGTGATGACTCCTCGTATGGGAGATTTTGGAGAATAGGTTTTATGTATTTGTGTCCCTTTGGGTTTCCTTTGGGGTTTCCTTATTTTATCATATGTATATATTGCTATGCTCGGACCGGTTATCTTCGCAGCCGGATTTTGAGTCTTGATATTCCTGTTTTTGACACTCCTTTGTATACATATACTCACGCGTTGGTTATCCTTGTTCGTTACGTTATCGATCGGAGTATTGCGCTTCTGAGTTGCGGTTTTTGTTTACCCCTTTTTTTACAAAGGCTCCTAGTTACAATCAATTATTCATACTACTATACGTACTAATTTTTTTTTTTATTTTAGAGGTCGTAATACCTTGCCATCTCTGAATTATGACTTAAGCATAAGACTCTGTATGGTAGGGTGTTACATCTTTTATGGAACCTGGGATGCTCCAAACACGACCCACATGACTAATCCATGCGCACCACACCTGCCAAGTATACTCACACGTAACAAATAAATGTTGTACAAATTCAATTTCCTTGCTACACATAACGTAGACATTATCCCTTCGTTCAATGATGCCCAATCTGCTCAGGCGATCCTTTGTATTAACTCGACTTACAAGCACAAACCAAGTAAACAACTCTATCCGGGGGAGAATAAGTCCTTTCCAGATTTCATTTGTGAATTTATAGAGTCTGTACCTACAAAACCTGCACAAATGAGTTGATGTAGAGGTAGCTCGGGTGGATTTGCTCCGAACCCACCAACCGGCGTGATAGAAGGGGGTTCTAGCGCCATTCCAACTAGTCATGAGGTTACTGCCCATATTTCATCTCCATCATTTGCAGTAGATCTGCCTGTTCAGGCAAATAATGTAGACGACTTGAGTGATGTGCGTATCTTCAGGGAGCTTACATCTGCAATGCGAGCAGCACCTGTATTGGATGGTGCACCGAAATTCATGGAGGTCAGAGATAGGAATCCACTTGCTGAGGCTATAGGCGACGAAACCAAGCATACGACACAGTGAAATTATCAATACAATCATTAGGTGGAAGTTCACCAAACAACTCTTCAAACCACAGTCACGTAGACTTTTTTCCTTCCATCAACTGCTCAAAGTCGTTGAGACATCCACTAACTGAAAATCCATCAACAGAGATACGGTTAAATGATGAAATAAAACTAGTATCACCTTTGTGATACGATATCACCTTAATGAAAAACTAATAAATTTTGTCACTTGTATAATTATGTTAATAAAATAATAAAAAATATAAAATTTTAATTGAATTAAAACTAAGAATTGGACGAACAAGTTTCACTTTCAAATTCAAATCACTATTTATGACAAATAATCCCACAAATGTCTAAAATAAAATTAAAATTGAAACTAGTATTGAGAATGCTCTAATATTATTATCCTTTGAAATTCCTATGCAATAATATATCTTTCTCACAAAAATTCTTATATAAATTTTAGATATATCTTTCTATCATAATATTTATGCAATACCAAATTTATCAGTATTTATTATTGTTAATAACTTGACTCACAACTCAGCCCGACTCAATAATAAATAAAGTCCAACTTGTAGAGTTTGAACATATTCTACGGTACACCCGACCTCATAAAATTGACTTAATATGCAGAGTCTAACTATTCCTATAAATATGCTCATATATTTAAATATGAGATCTCAACAACTCTTAAATAATAAAAAAAAGAATAATCACCCATCAAAATAGGTGGATAAGTTATAGAAAAATAATTTATTCTTTTACTATATAAATTCTCTATCAAACTCAGATATGACTTAATTCTAATTGACACAAAATCTTTCTAAAATCTTTTTTAACTTAAATATCAAACTTTTTTGCAGGTACTAATTTCGAGTCTCTCCAAAAAATTTGGATGACTTTACCATTTCAAGAAATAAAAAAGTATCTCATCCACAAAAAACTTGAATCTCACATTCAGGTCTAAATTACACCAATTTTAAATAAACCCAAAAACGATTACTATTATTATGGTCATAATTAACCAATTCAATTATGTTGACACCTATATTATTAAAGAAAGTTATAAATAACATTCTTGGATTCATCCATTTTTAAAGTCTTTTATGCTTTAAAGTTATATACTTGAAAATACAATGTACTTATTTTCTATGCCTTTCCACATTTCAATTCTGTTAATAAAATTAGGTACACAAAATTTCATAATTTCGTATTGATATCGTTCTAGTGCGACAGTCAAGACCACCTTAGGTATATTTATATATATGTACCTAAAGTTGACGAAAATTAAAAAAATAAAGTTTTTTTGTTTTTTTTTTAAATTTGTTAAAAATTTTAAAAATATTTTTAAGTTTTATTTTATTTTAAATTTGTCCCAAAAATTTTTTATTTGCATCAAATATACTCTTGGCAGCTAATTTTTCAAAAATTTTAGGATGAATTTAGCAAAAATTTTACAAGAACAACCTTTAACACATGCAAATCAGACATAGGTGTCATGCATTATTGTTGGATTAGTCCTAAACTTTCTAAAAATTTAGCTGTCAGGGGTATATTTGATGCAAATCGAAAACTTCAAGGATAAAATTAAATAAAATAAAATTTAGAAGTATTTTTAAAATTTTTAACAAACTTCAATAATAAAAAATATACTTGATCCTTAAAATAATATAAAATACACAAAGAATGCTATTTTCATCAAAGTATATAGTTACAATGTAACTTTTTTTATAAATCAATTACATTTTTCGAAAAAAAAACATAAAGTTGTTTTTCTTATATCATAACATAATAAAAATAAGATTAGATACTTGTTTTGGAAGTTATCTGAAACTTTGATTTGGCTCTAAACGTAAGGTCCAAGCTATTATTGGAGTTGTATTTGATATTTTCTAGTGTTGAGGTGCTGCCATCCAACGTCTTGGTGAAGATGGGGAGTGATACCTATAAGAGACTTTGATACTTAAATTAGCAAGTGTTTTAGATAGGTCTTTAGAAATTTGGAGTTTGAAGAATGCCTAAAGGTGTCAGGGTATTCATTAGTATAGGTGCAATTACCACCTTTAGAGTAGTTCAACCTTTGATGATGGATAATTGTTCTCTTTTGTTTGAGAGGTTGTTGAGAACTTCTTTCTAGATTAATAGGAGGTATCATAGGAGTTGGTTACTTACTTAAATAAGGAGGGCTAAGTAGTAAGTAGTAATGTAGATCTGAACTCTAATATCTGTATAGTGTTGATTGTGCTTTATTTTTTTTGTGTCTGTCTAAGTTGTGGGTCAAGGTATGAACAATGCTCCTACTTGAAACCGGACTTTTTTAGGTCGTGTTCAAGTATTTCTAAATGTTTCATCTATTCGTAACCGTTCACGCGTCTTTTCGGTTATATTGGTAACCCATGCACGTCTATTAATGAGGTTCTCAAATTTTCTGTTTCACCCCTTGCTACTTATATAAGGCGGTTAATTTCTTCTCTCTCTTTTTTTCGTTCTTTTATCTTCACACTGTTTGAAATTCCCTTACTCTTCTTTGAGAGGCCATCTTTCTTTGTTACATTTTGGAATCTCCTTTGCTTCTTTGGTGGTTGTTTCCTTACCATCTGCCAGGCCATCTTCCAGGGTTTTCATGCAATCTTCTTTTTCGCCATTGTCGTTGAGGTTGGTGTTTTGCCTTTCCGTCAATTATTATGAAGGCTGATTCTTGTAGAAAATTTTTCCATGAAATGTGTTTTCTTTGAATCTTTTCATTCTCCCTTTTTCTGAGGTTGTGATTTCTGAAAAGTGCGTCGATAATTTTCTGTCCCTGTTATTTGCAGGTTTCTTTTTCACATTGCTTTTTCGAGTACTACTGTGATTTTTTTAATCTCTTGGGTGTACTATGATCTCATATTGTCCATAAATGGCTTCGTTATCTTTCTGAAAATGGAACTATTTATGGTAGGAAATGATTCTTGGTCATAGTTAATACTCGAAGATATAGTTATTTTTCTCTTGGATATTGCTGATAATCTTCCGACTTATAAATGTAGTAACGTAGCTATGTTTTCTTTTGTAGGTATATTTTCTTATGTCTCGTTTAGTAATTCTCAGCATGTCTTCTAAAGTACCTTCTTATTTAGACTGGGTATATGTTACTGTTCTTTCTGCTGTTCCTATAGTTGGCAATGAATATGTAGAAAAAATTCCGTTTACAACATAGGATTGGTAGAACCCCAGAGGACGAGAGGAAGTATAAACTAGTGACTCCAGATCCTAAGGATAGAATTTGCTTTTCCCTACTTAGTAATTCGAAAAACCATTTCATATTCCTATATGAATGTTTGTTTAATAGGCTATGGGTGACATTTTCCTTTACTGATTTTGAAACCAAAATTCTCCGCACCTGTAGAGTTGCCCTTTCTCAAATCCACCCAAACTCGTGGGTTTTTTGTAGGGGTGGAAATAGGCCAGGTCAGGCTAGGCTTTGCTCTTAACAGGCCTGGCCTGTCATGTAGTTAATTGGCTTGAGTCTGGCTTGCAGTCTGCTATAAACTTTTTTTAAAGTTCTAAGCCTGGCCTGTTATTCAGTCTGGCCTGGTCTGAAGCCTGTTAAAAGGCTTGATAATTTTTTTTACAAAAATAAAAATAATATTTTAAAAAATTATTTTTCAATAAACATATTTATATGTAATATGTCATATTTAATATTTATAAGAATTTTTAAACTTTAAAGTATTTAAAATATACAAAACTATATATAATTAAATATAATAAATTTAAAATATCTCATAATTTTATTAATAATAAAAAATTATTCATATATGTAATTATGTATTAACAGGCCCAGGCAGGCCTAACAAGCCAGTAAGACTAATTAGTGAGCCTGGGCTTACCCTATTAACATAATAAGGCTTTTATAAGAGCCTGAGCCTGTGCCTATTTTATAACAGGCCAGGCTGCAGGCTCTTGGCAGGCCGCCTAGCTTTTTTCCACTCCTAGTTTTATGGAGGTTTATCAACTAATAAGTCGAGAGCTCGAGCTTCCCCTGTCCTCCAAAGTTTTCTTTTACATTTTCCAACTTACCAAATCCATTAGCTCTAAAAAACAACATTAAGTTTTCTTTTGAGCTATTCAAGGTAGTAAAGTTTTCTATTTTTGTTGATTCTTTTCATAATTTCAAGAACTATTTCTTTAAGGTTTGACCTGTAGAAGGTGTTTGACCTTTTTTCTTCAATAAGAGAGAATAGCCTATTTTTTTTTTGTATTGGAAGGAGGTCTCCAGCATTATTAAACCTTGAATACTTAGATGAGTTGGAGGAATGTATAATAGCCTTATTTCAGGAATTGTGGGGCCGATCTCTTAATTTGTCAACTTCTTTGGTCATTGAGGTATGTGGATAGTTTTCTGGATCAAACTTCTGTTATTGTCTCCTAGCTTGGTGCTAGCTAGTTTGGAGAGGCATCAGCTCGGCAATTGAGTTCCCGAGATATATGCTTGGCCTCTACTTCTTGGAATTGGGTTAGCGGTTCTAGTATTTTTTCCAAGTACCTCTTCATGTTAGGATCTTTAGCTTGGTAATCCCCATTTATCTGAGAAGTTATCACTTGGAAGTCATTAAACACTGTGACTTTTGATGCCTCGACCTCTTTGACTAGCCTCAAGCCTGCGAGCATGCCTTCATATTTAGCTTGGTTATTAGAGGCTGAAAACTCAAATTTTAGTGAAAGCTCTATCCGAGTTCTGTCTTCATCTCAAAAATGATTATTATCCCATTATCAGCTTTATTTGCTGAGCCGTCCACATATAGATTCCAAGTTGTAGAGCTCCTTTGTAGCTCTTCTGTATATTCAGCTAGGAAGTCGGCCAGGTACTGCGACTTGATGGTTGTTTGAGCTTTATACATTAGATCAAACATGGACAATTCTACAGCCCATTGTAACATCTGCCCTGCAATATCCGTCTTTTGGAGGATATGCTTCATGGGTTGATTAGTTCGGACTTTAATGGTGTGGGATTGAAAATAAGGTCGTAGTCTTCTAGAAGCTAAAACGAAGGGGTAGGCAAATTTTTCTCTTATTTAATAGTAATATTTTGCCCCTGTAATGCCTTGCTCATGAAGTAGGTCATTGCCCCTTCCTATCTTCTCGGATGATGGATGAGGCTATAGCCTTGTCTGTGACTTCTAAGTACATCACAGGCTCTTCCCCTTCTTCGGGTCGGGTAAGGATAGGTGGCTGGCTGAAGAAGTTTTTAAAGTGCTAAAAAGCTTGTTCACATTCTTGAGTCTACTAGAATTATGTCCCTTCTTGGGGATTGCAAACAAGGATAGAAATTTTGATGAATCCATATTTGACGATATATTTTGGTTTGATTTGAGTAGATTTCATCATATAAACCCTCATTTATTCATTTAAATAGCATACTTTTGTGTTCTCTCCCTAAATTGAGCCTAATTGTGAAAACATGCTATTTTGTGCTTAATTTAATCAATTTTATCCCACTTTCATCCCATTTGATGTCTTGATGGTTTTAATGAGTGATTTCAGGTGTAATAGGTTGGAATGGTTTGATAAGAGTGGAAGAAAAGCATGCAAGAGGGAAAAACATAAAGAAATCAAAGGAGAAGCACACACTGGTGTGTGCGTATGCACATGAACCACAAAACCATGTGGGCGTACGCACAACATCCTGTGCATGCGCCAATAAGAAAATTAGTAAGTGTGCGTACGCACACACCTGTGCGTACGCACAGGTCCCGCGCATGACTCATTTAATACAAATCGCTAGGGGTGATTTTTTGGCCTCTAGGGACCAATTTTGGACCTTCTGAAGCTGATTGAATGCTATATCAAAGAGGGCCTGATGAATCCATACTTGACGATGATTTTTTATTAGAATTGAATGGATTTCATCACAGTAAACTCACACTTATTCCCTTGAATAGCATGCTTTTGAATTTTCCTCCCAAATTGTGCTTGATTATGAAAATATGCTCTTTTGTTCTTAGTTTGATCTATTTTTATTCCGTTTGCCTTCTATTCAATACCTTGATGTGTTTGTGAGTGATTTCAGGTGTATAAGGTAGGAATGGGTTGGAGAAAATGGAAGAAGAGCTTGCAAAGTGGAGGAAACATGAAGAATCAAAGGAGGTGAGCTCAGAGACGCGTGCATGTGCACAGCCTCTTGTGCGTCTGCACAGGAGCCCAAGCAGAACGTGTGGATTAATTCGAGCGTGTCGCCCGTCCCTCCAAGCATCGCCTAGTGTGCGTGCGCACAGGCACTCGTGCGTACACACAGGAGGGAATTTTTGTAGAGTGTGCAGACGCACACGCCTGTGTGTCCGCACAGGTATCCACGCATGACTTCATTAGAAAAGCATGTGACTCGCGATTTGGGGCTTTGGAAGCCCATTTCTGAAGTCTTTTAACTCATATTGGAGGGGAAATGAAGGAGATAACATAGCATAGCATTAGAATAGTTTTAGGAGTAGAATAGAAGGTTTTTAGTTTTTAGTTTTCTCTAAGTTTTCTCATCGTCTCCATTAGGGTTTTACATTCCAAGTGCGATTTCCATTTTTTATAATTGGATTTTGCTAGTTCATTGTAAGTATTCTCTGGTTATTACTTTTTATAGTTACATTGTCATTACTCTTTCTTCTCATTCAAGTTATAGTTCAATTTTGCTTCTCTTTTACAATTTCACTTTCTTGTTGATGAGTTTTACGTTTGGTGTTTGTTCTATGCTTTCTTATGCTATCCTTGTTGATTGAGATCAATTGTTGCTTTTAATTTCAAGTCTTTTCTTATTTTTCTCATGTTTAAGCTTTTTGCCCACCAAGTGTTTGACAAAATGTCAAACATGGTTTTAGGCTAAATTTTTGTCTCTTGCCTTGGGTAAAGTGAGCAATTGGGTTCCTAGAGTTGGAATGTCCAATATTTAGTGTCAATTCTTGGTTTGTTAATTGCTCTTGTTCCCACTAACGCTAAGTTGCTGCTAAGGCAATTAGCAAGCAATTTAGGGTTTATGGGTTAAGAACACTTATGCTCATTTAACTTACCTTCCGATGTGAGGGTTGATCAAGTGAGATTAATCCAACATAATTGGCATAGTTATGGTTCCAACAAGGAAAGGAACCTTAGCTCACTCCAAGCCAAGACCCCTTTTCATGCTTTCAATTTTCCATACATTGCTATGTTAATCTCTTTTATACTTTACTTGTTGATATTAGATAGTCGGTTCTTTTGTAAAACCTGGTTAATTAGCGGCTAATTAACCTATAAATGAGAATTTATTTTAGAAAGCCCAAAATGTGATTTTTATGGCTAAATGTGATAGAGGAGACTGAGACAAGAATTTCGGTACCAATTTTATAGAATTCGGACCAAGATTGGACCGAACGGGCCAAACCGGGCCAACCGGACCTAACGTGGGCCCTTGGCCCAACTAAACTAAACCAAAACCCTAGTTTTCAGCATTCTCTCTCCTCACTAAACACACTCACATGCTGAAAATGGAGGCCATGGAGGGGAGAACTCTCTCTCAAGTTCTTTCTCTCTCTTGATCTTCAAACCTCCATAACTTTTGATCTAGAGCTCCGATTGCCGCTCCGTTTGCGGCCACGCGTTCACCGCGGAGAGCTCTACAAAACCCATACAATTAATCTTGAGGTAAGCTACGTTTTGCTCTTCGAAATTCCAGCCTTATTTTCGAGTTTTATGCGCAAAAATGTTGAGATTTTGGGCTCTTTGATGTTATAGGACCCAACTCTCTTGAAGGAGAAGGTTAATCTTGTCTCCTTGGACCTTGGGTGTCGTAAAATTCTCAACCCTAGTGTAATTTTGTTTTTCTATGATGTTTGGGTATTGAGATGTTGTGTATGGGTGTGATGATTGTGGCTTAGGTTGTGTATATGTGAATATTGGAGCTTGATTGGTGATTTTGAAAAGCTTGAAAAAGGGATTTGGTGGTGAAAAATATGTTCTTGGAGGTATTGAGGCCTTGAGAGCTTGTGGATAAGTGGTTTGGAAGTGCTCCGGTTGAGCTTGGGAAATCGGCTAAGGTATGGTTTCGGTTTTCCGTATCTAATATGTAATGTGGTAGGAAATACTTAGGCTAGAGGCCCTAAGATAGGCATTGAATGGTTGATGTTGTTGAATGATTGAGATATATGATGTGGTCATATATGTGATGATGATTATTGATTCCTTGGTGGTATGATGTATGAGAAATATGCATGTTGTGATATATGCTTGATGATTGGTTATGGTTGAATTGTGGGTTAAACCATGTTGATGGTGAGTATAATATTGATTGTGTACAATGATGATTTATTGGAATTGGTGTTGTTGAGAATTGGCATGAGGAAGAGTATATGATATGTCAATATGTTTGAGTTTGAGCCACTTTGGTGAAGTGGGTTAAAATGATGAGATAGTGATTTTGTAAATTGTGGTAATGTGTCAATGTGTGAGTTGAGGAGGCTTGATGTTGAATTTGATATATATTGATTGATTTCAAAGAAAAGGGATGAAATTGGCATGTTTTGATTGATTTTGAAAAGAGTTGAATATGGCTTGTTTTGAAAATGGCATGTTGTGGTTTTGTATGAAAAACATGGTTTTTGGGCATACTTTGACGGGACATAACTTGGACTACAGATCTCTGTTTTGTACCAAATCTGTTTAGAAAGGAAATTGGATCCGGGATGTCCCTGCCGTTTGAAGAACGGGTGAAAAACAATTTAAAATGAGGAAGTTATGTCCGTCGGATGATTGGAGGTTGAAACTGTGAATTCTGCAGCTTTTAACTTAGAGAAAATTTTTAGCAGAATGACCCCCCCGCATGTAGGCGCACTTGGCGCGTACGCGCCGTTCTTCTCGAAAGCGCCATCCACGCGTGCGCGTGATGTGCGCGGGCGCGCCGATGTGCTGCACCCAATGCCCAGCCATTTTCCAGAGAGTTATGCCAGAACTGTGCCAGGTTTGTGCCTGGGGCACGAGAGTACCCACGCGTACGCGTGGTTGACGCGTGCGCGTCGTTTGACTAGTTTTCAATCCACACGTTAGCGTGCATGACGCTTACGCATCGATGAGTTTTCGAGGCCATCCACGCGTGTGCGTGGAGTGCGCGTACGCGTGGACCTGTTTTCATCCCAAAGTTGATTTTTGAGTTATGGTTGAATTGTGGGTTGAACCATGTTGATGGTGAGTATGATATTGATTGTGTACAATGATGATTTATTGGAATTGGTGTTGTTGAGAATTGGCATGAGGAAGAGTATATGATATGTCAATATGTTTGAGTTTGAGCCACTTGGGTGAAGTGGGTTAAAATGATGAGATAGTAATTTTGTAAATTGTGGTAATGTGTCAATGTGTGAGTTGAGGATGCTTGTTGTTGAATTTGATATATATTGACTGATTTCAAAGAAAAGGGATGAAATTGGCATGTTTTGATTGATTTTGAAAAGAGTTGAATATGGCTTGTTTTGAAAATGGCATGTTGTGGTTTTGTATGAAAAACATGGTTTTTGGTCATACTTTGACGGGACATAACTTGGACTACGGATCTCTGTTTTGTACCAAATCTGTTTAGAAAGGAAATTGGATCCGGGATGTCCCTGCCATTTGAAGAACGGGTGAAAAACGATTTAAAATGAGGAAGTTATGTCCGTCGGAAGATTGGGGGTTGAAACTGTGAATTCTGCAGCTTTTAACTTAGAGAAAATTTTTAGCGGAATGACCCCCCCGCGCGTAGGCGCACTTGGTGCGTACGCTCCGTTCTTCTCGAAAGCGCCATCCACGCGTGTGCGTGATGTGCGCGGGCGCGCCGATGTGCTGCACCCAATGCCCAGCCATTTTCCAGAGAGTTATGCCAGAACTGTGCCAGAACTGTGCCTGGGGCACGAGAGTACCCACGCGTACGCGTGGTTGATGCGTGCGCGTCGTTTGACTAGTTTTCAATCCACGTGTTAGCGTGCATGACGCTTATGCGTCGATGAGTTTTCGAGGCCATCCACGCGTGTGCGTGGAGTGCGCGTACGCGTGGACCTGTTTTCATCCCAAAGTTGATTTTTGAGTTTTAAAAGCCAAATTTCATACTTCTAAGCCTCCGATCTCACCACTTATATCTTAAATCATTATGATATGTCTAGCTATGAGAAGAAAGGCTAGTGAATGTGGTAACTTGCGAGTGAAGCAAGGGAAAAATGAATGATCAATGAGGATCAAGCATGATTATGTGAGATGCGGAGGATGGTGGTGGAAGTGCTTGTTATGCCATAGGCCGAAAGGCTGTAATTGTTAATGAAACGGATGGTTATGGATTTAACCGTGAGCCGGATGGCTGGATTATTGCCGTGTTACGGCGGAGCCATGATTATGGCTATGTATAAACGCATATATATGCTGTTGAATGAATTGTGAATGTTGCACTTCCATTGTCGGAGATGAGAGTTTCCCTGGGTGAAAGCAGTGGCTAGCCACCACGTGCTCCAGGTCGAGACTTGAAGCTCTTTTGACCCTATGTTGTCAGGGTGGCCGGGCACTGTGAAATTTCTGGACGAGCTCACCCCAAAAAATATTCACCAGTGATGGTGATGGATAAATATTCACCAGTGATGGTGATGGATAAATATTCACCAGTGAGGGTGATGGATATGGATCATGATTATGATCAAGTTATAATGAGCATGACTCAAGTTGGGGAGACACGACAGAGGGACAGTCCAATGGTTAACTGCCAGGACTTGTCGGGTTGGCTCTATAACCGACAGATAATATCATCAGCCACTAGGGACAGGCATTCATCATATGCATACTATATGAATTGTTTGAGATTGTCTATTTGACTGCATATTACTTGCTAATTGTCTAAATGCCTTACTTGTTCCTAATTGTATATTTCTTGCTTGATATAACTGTGTTTGCTACATTATACTCATGCTGGTGGTTGGGAGGTCTAAAGGAATTGGAAAGGGAAGTATTAGTTAGACTGAAGAATCTTTAGTCAGATGCCCTTTATGGTTTAGCCTGTTTATAAGCTTTAATATTATCTGGAGGAAGTTCTAGGATTGCCTTTGGCTTTCCTCCATTATTATGTATTATATATGTGGAAGCTGTTACCATGCTGGGGACCTCTGGTTCTCACCCATGCGGATTTTGTGGTTTTCATATGCAGGATGTGAGGTTTCCCGCTGAGGCATGTTGGAGACTTCTATAATTGCGAAGATCCTTTGTTCTCGGGGCTATGTTTTGGTTTATGTGTTTTGCTTAGATACTTTTATCTCCATTAAATAATACAGCTGTGATGACTCCTCTTATGGGAGATTTTGGAGAATAGGTTTTATGTATTTGTGTCCCTTTGGGTTTCCTTTGGGGTTTTCCTTATTTTTATCATATGTATATATTGCTACGCTCGGACCGGTTATCTTCGCAGCCAGATTTTGAGTCTTGATATTCCTATTTTTGACACTCCTTTGTATATATATAATCACGCGTTGGTTATCCTTGTTCGTTACGTTATCGATCGGAGTGTTGCGCTTTCGAGATGCGATTTTTTGTTTACCCCTTTTTTTTACAAAGGCTCCTAGTTATAATCAATCATTCATACTACTATACGTACTAAATTTTTATTTTAGAGGTCGTAATACCTTGCCATCTCTGAATTATGACTTAAACATAAGACTCTGTATGGTAGGGTGTTACATCTTTAATTTCTTCATTAGTTCAATCATTACAATTTTGCATGTTCTTTTATTGCTTTATATGTTCATTTCTTCATTGACAACCCATTGATCACTACAACCGGAATTTGTACACTCATTGCCTCTTAAGTGATTCCTTGGGAGACGACCTAGGAGTCAATTACTCTCGGTTTTTAAATTGGTTTTGAGTTGCGACGCATCTTGTGAATTTCCAAATTGGTCGGCGACCGATTGTTGGGTTTGGGTCTATACTTGCAAAGTTAGTCCTAATTTGAGAAATCCCAACTCGTACAATTGGGCACCGTCAGGGCCTCCTTCCATGTGAAGGGGGGGGGGGAGCGATTAGGGGTAGTTTTGCATCATGTAGTTCATTTTCTAGAGAGAGAAGCTCCCCATTCTCTCTTGAACCTAGGGTTTTTAGTTTAATTTCCTTGTAATTTCTACTTTTAATTCTTGTTTTCATCTAGTTTCTTCTACATTTCTTTGTTCTCTTGTCTTAATTTTCTTTGTTTATCTTTTTAATTTGTCATTTTAGTTGCCTTTTATGTTTATGCACACTCTTATTATTTTAATTTTCAATTAATTCAATTCATGTTTTATGTTCATTTAATGCTTTCTTTAATTGTTATTGTTATTTTCTTAGTTTTGGTAGTTTAGATTTTATTTTTAATGCAATTTAATGTTATTTTATTTTCATGCACACCAAGTATTTGATAAAATACTTGGCTTAGTTTTTACTTAGTTTTTCCCCCACTCTTGGCCTTGGAATTGATGACTTTGGCGATCCTTGAGTCATTGATATCCATTCTTGTTTGATACATTAGAGTAGTTAGTTGATTCGATTTCCTTTGACTCTAAGTGACCCAATAGTGTTAACTTAGGACTTAGGGATTGGAATCAACTATGCCTATTTGACTTATCCTCGATGTAGGGTTGACTATATAGGATTAACTCTACATAATTATCATGTGTTTGTGGTCAATGGCTAGGATAGGAAACCTTCGCTCTCAATTGCTTGCCAAGAGGTTTCCTGCATTTTAATTCTCTTTTTTCTTGTATTTAATTGCTTTGAATTTAATTGCTTTGACTTTTAATTTCTTGCATGATCATTTACTTTCTTGCCATTTACATTACTTGCTCTCTCTTGCAACCCCATTTCCCCATGTTCTCTCATAGCCAATGATGATCACTTAATTGCAATTCCTAGGAAAGACGAACCGGAATTTAAAACCCCCGGTTATTTGGTTTGAATTGTGACACCCTTTGGATTAACATTTGATTATGAGAATTTGTTGTTGGTTTGGACTATGCTATTAACGAATTGATTCTTCTTTTGATTGATTCCAAACCGGCAATAATTCTTATTATCAGATTTCAAGGTCGATCTCGCCAAGAACCTAGACAAGGCTGCCAGTCTATGATTTTTGGAATTTCTTTAGACATGTTGGGCTTTTCAACTCTATGATGGCCCTACATTTGTGTGAGTTGGCTTTAATGCCTCCTTGAGTGAGCATGAATCCTATAAACTTTTCAGTTTCCACTGGAAAGGTGCACTTTGTGGGATTTAATCTCATATTGTGCTGCATTATTGTGTTACACATTTCTGCAAGGTTGGGTAGCAGACTAGCTTCCTCGACCTTGACAAGCATGTCGTCCAGGTAGACCTCCATCAATTTTCTAAGGTAAGATTAGAACACCTTGTTCATTAACCATTGATATGTAGCTTCAACATTTTTCAACCTAAAGGGCATTACTACGTAGCAATAGTTTGGTCTAGGAGTGATAAAAGATATTTTTTCCTGACCTGGATTGTACATCAGAATTTGATTGTATCCTGAGTATGCATTCATAAAGGGCAGGTATTTGTAGCCCAAAGCTGAGTCTACCAAAGTATCAATACTAGGTAGAGGGTAAGGGTCCTTGGAACAAGCTTTGTTAAGATCAGTATAGTCGTTGCACATCCTCCATTTCCCGTTCTATTTCTTCACGAGTACCACATTAGCAAGCCATAATGGATATTTTACTTCCCTTATGAACCCGGCTTCTAACAGCACCTAGACTTGCACTTCTATGACTTCAGCTATTTTGGGACTGATTTTTCATTGCCTTTATTGTACATGTCGTGAGCCCAGGTAAATGGCAAGCTTGTGACTCATGAGGTCGGGATGGATTCCAGGTATGTTAGAGGCTTTCTAGGTGAAGATGTTGAAATTTTTTCATAGGAGCTTAACAAGCTCTTGTTTCAGCTGTTCTTCTATGTTGGCTCCCCACATTTGCCATCTTCCAGACCTCATCCTCAATTTAAACCTCTTCAATTTTCCCTTCAGGTTGGAGTCTTGATTCCTCCTGGACTCGGACATGTCCGAGCTCTATGGTATTGAGCTCTTTTTCTTTTGCACATCCCCATAGGTTCAGACTTTCGTTATAACACCTTTTTGCTAATTTTTTATCTTCTCTTACAGTAGTTATTCCCTTAAAAGTAGGAGATTTCAAGCAAAGATAGGAAATTGAAACTACTGCTGTCAGTCGATTTAGTATTGTCCGACCTATCAAGGCATTGTAGGAAGATGCCACGTCTACCACAATGTAGTCTATGCTTAGAGTTCTTGCTTTTGTGCCCTTACCAAAAGTGCTGTAGAGAGAGATGAACCCTAGAGGTCGGATTGGAGTATCTCCCATACCGAAGAGAGTATCTGGGTTTGCTCTTAAGTCTTTTTCCTTTAGGCCCAGCTTGTCAAAAGCTAGTTTAAACAGGATGTCTGCCAAACTCCCTTGATCTATCAAGGTTCTTGAAAATTTGCATTAGTGAGGATCATTATGATTACTACTAGGTCATCATGTCCGGGTATCACTCCTCATGCGTCTTCCTTAGTAAAGGTGATTGTAGGCAGGACAGGTGTTTAAGCATCTTCGCCTACCTGATATACTTCTTTTTAGGTGTATCTTTCGAGAGGATTTTATTGTGCCTCCTCCTTCGAATCCTCCAACGATCATGTGGACATTCCTCTTAGGAGTTTGTTGAGGTCGGTTTCGTCTATCCTTATCTTCATCTCTCTTTCTTTTGCTGTGATCATCCATCCTCTGTGATAGGAATTTGTCTATACGAATTTCTTTGGCCAGTTGTTCATATTACATTTTTTAAATCATAACAATCGTTGGTGGAATGGCCGTACATCTTGTGGTATTCATAATATTCTTACCGATTTTCATCTTTCTTACTTTTAATACGTCTAGGAGGTGGTATTTTCTCAATGTAGCAGGTTTCTTTGTACATGTCGATGAGGGATACCCGTAGAGGGGTGTAAGAATGGTATCTTCAAGGACTGTCTGTAGTTTTCTATTGTCATTTGCATCTTTTTCTTTAACCCGGGCTTGATATTGGCTGTTCTGTCTTAGGATGGGTTCCTTTAGTCTTGTCATTTCTTCCTTGTTGATATATTTCTCTGTCTACTCTTGCACCTCATATAAAGATATTGGGTGTCTTTTTGATATGGATTGAGAGAACGAGCCTTCTCTGAGATCATTAACTAGCACCATAATGACCGCTTCGGTAGGTAGGTTCTGAATCTCCAAGCACGCTTTGTTAAACCTTTTCATATAGGTTCACAGAGATTCCCCGACCTCCTGTTTTACTCTTAAGAGACTCAGAGAATGCTTGGTCTTCTCTTTCTGGATGGAGAATCGAGTAAGAAAGCTCCTCACCAAGTCATCAAAGTAGGTGACTGACCTGATTGGTAAACTGTCGACCCACTTCATTGTCGCCTTGGTTAACGTAGTTGGAAAAGCTTTGCAGCGAGTTGTATCTAACACGTCAGCCAAGTACATGCGACTTTTGAAATTACTCAAATGGTGTCTCGGATCGGTTGTTCCATCATAAAAATCTATGTTTGGACTTTTAAAGTTTATGGAAACTTTAACCCGCATGATTTCTTCTGTGAATGGATCTTCACTTCCTAAAGGTGTTTTTTCTTGGTCAGATCGGGCTCTCCTACCCTTGAGGTCGGATTCTAGTTTCTTGAGTTTTTATTCTAGTTCTCTTTGTGGTCGTACCTCCCTTTTGTAGAGCTTATTTCGATTCACGTTGTCGTTCTAATTCATTCTCAAGCTGCTCCAGCCGAACTTGATGCCCGTGAACCAGTCTCATGAGCTTGGTAGGATCTCATTCTCTCGATCCTCCCGATTAATGGAATTTTGAGCTTATTCTTCGTTCTCCTTGATTTGCAGGATGTGTATCACCGGTAACACCTTTCCCCTTGTCAGGTCGGGGAGGTATGACAACTGTACGATTATCATTGAGTTGCTATTCTTCATAGGTCTCTGAGTCCGAAGCCGTATGTCTGTCTTCTGGTATGTCGTCTGCCATCGTACGGTGTCGATTACTAGGTCCTCGGCAACGCGTCAATATTTCGGGGTTACTTAAAACTCTGATTTAAGGCTGAACGCAAGGTCCAAGCTCCTTTTGGGGTTGTATCCGACATCTTCTAGTGCTGAGGTGGCACCATCCGACGTCTTGATGGAGATGGAGGTGGTACCCGCAAGAGACTCTAATGCTTAAGTTAGCAAGGATTTAGCCGTTTAGGTAGATTTTTAGTAGTTTAGAATTCGAAAAATACCTGAGTATGTTAGGGCATTTATTAATGTAGAGGCAATAGCCACCTTTTGAGTAGTTCCACCTTTGATGGTGGATGATAGTTTGCATTTATTTGGGAGGTTGTTGAGAACTTCCTTCTAGATTAATAGAAAGTATTGTAGGAGTTAGTTATTTATTTAGATAAGTAGGACTAGGCCCATTTTTCCGTGTCGAACCTCTGTAAGGTTGGGTAAGTAGTAATGTAGATCTGAACACTAATATCTGTAGAGTATTAATGGTGCTTTATTCATTTTGGTCCTAGCTAAGTTGTGGGTTAGGATATAAATAATACTGTTATAGTTTTTATAAATTTACTAAATTTGTAATTAAATTTTTATTGTTTAAAAGCATTTAATTGGACTTCTATAATGTAAAAGTTTATTAGTTAAGTCCTTATTTTGTCAAAAATATTATATTTAAAATAATATTATTTTTTAAATTGAAGATATCCACACTAAAGAGCTAAATTTATAAGTCTTAATGTGATATCTTTAAAATATTCTGTTAATTTTAATATATTTATCTTTTTGATACGATAAAGACCTAATTACAAAATTTAAAATAGTATAAGAGTCTAATAAATTAAAAAACTTTTAAAATGTAAAATCTTAATTATATATATTAACAGAATACTTTATTATAACCCATAGAATGTACGAGTCAAATATCTACTATAAAAAGCATAATTGAACTCCGTCTAATTAATAAAAATAAAATAGATATTAAATATTATTAGAAATATAATGTCAAAGTATTAGACATTAAAATGGGAATGTTGAATGCTAATCGTGATCAACAGTTTAATCTCCCCCCCCCCCCCTCTTTCAAATTCATACACATCTTCATAATTTACTATATTTCCCAGTTTCAGAATCTTAATTCCATTTACATGAATCAAATAGATCACAATCGAAACGTATATTCATAATTACAACAATAAAATTCCTAATTTCAATTGCAACCTTCCTACAAGGGACCAAACAGTTAGATTGCTGATTAATGTGTTCTGTAACAACCAAAACTCATCACATCAGATTCAATTTGATTAACCACTCGAAATAATTTGCCCACACAATTTATATTATTGACAGCCATACAAACAAAAAGCATATAAGGGTATTAGGCTAAAGATATTAAAATTATGATATTCCCCATATTAATCCAAATAATCATTAATCATTATCCTTTTAAAGAAAATCTTTAGAGAATAAATGGAGTTGCTACTGGCCATAGGAAAATTGGCAGGTGCAGACATATATTTTGTCTAACAGAAAACTTAAGAAAACGACCACAACCACAAATCTGATCCTTCCATTGGTCAAAAGATAACAGCTATGGTATCGAATATCTTTTTCGATATCGTTTAACTCACACTATTACATATTTAATTTTTATTAACATTTAAAATATTACCAAATTATATTAAAATATTATTTATATATATATTAATAATATTTAATACATATTAAATATATTTTATTTTATTAAATAATTTTAATAATATTTTTTTAAAAATTTAATAATATTTAATAAAAATATTATAATAAACTTTTCATAATAGAAACTTAAAAAAATATATAATAGATAACTTTTGTAATACTTAAAAAAATATTACAATACATATAAGTTTATAATACTTAAAAAAATATTATAATAGATTTTTTTATAACATTTAAAAAATATCAAAATAAATTTTTTTTAATAACACTCTAATAAATGTTATAATTTTTTTTTTGCTAACACTAAATAAATGTTACGAAAAATCTTTTTCGGTGATAATTAAAAAATATTACCATATATTTTTTATAACATTTATAGCTATAGTATCTATTTATCATTTCATATTTTAGTATGTAATTATTTATTTATTTTTTCGTATAACATTAGAAAGGTATTATCACTCATTTTGATGCACAAAACATTAAAGATAAATTCATAATAAACACAAAGTATAATAAAAAAAATTAATAAGCAAATTAGATTTTTTTCTTTAATATTGTCTAAAGTTACCATAGAATAATCATAAAAGAAATAACAAACAAACAAATTAACAACTAACAAACAAATTAGAACATAATATCTAAATCTTTCTTAGTTTGTCATCTCAATATTATTAAGATACTACTTTTTTTTATCTTTTCTTATGTTGGTCATGCTTTATTTTTTCCAATTTTAAGCAATGATACATCATTTTAACCACATTTTAAGCTTTTTTTTCATTTGTTTTCTTAGTTTTTGAATCAAATCTTTATGTTTTTAGTGATGTTTTGATAACTAAATATATATTTGGAGTTGTGTTAGAGTAATTGTGTTTTTAAGATAAAATCAAGCAAATCATGATGAAAATTAATACAGAAATGAGCTTGGAGGCACAGACCCAAAGAAGACAAGTCCAATGCATGGAATGCCAAGTTAGGCGCCGAAACCCGGAGCCCAGCTTCAAGGAGTGGTGCCCAACATCAACGAAAAGAAGCCTAGTGCCTTCGTGCACTGGGAGAAAGAATAAAGGGCTCAAGCCCGGCTCCCTAAAGTGGCGCCCAACTCTACTCTAATTGTATGTGTTGGGCACCCAGCACCAGGACTTGGAGTCTGGCTCCAAGTGCCCAATTTTGTTTCATGCCCAGCTTCACCACTTTTCTATATACTTGGAGTCCGGCTCCAAGATAACAAGCCCGGCTCCAAGTGCCTTTGTCACTCCCAGAATTTTAAAATGTGATTCAAGCCCAACTCCACTTCACCAAGCACAATTCTAATGCATAACCAACTCTCAGGAAGCTCTAATTTAACTGAAGATTCAAGATTTAAATGATTAGTTAGTAACAACCTCTTCAATCACGGATAATACACCATCCACCACACACTCTCTTTCTCTCTCTCTCTCTCTCTCTCTCTCTCTCTCTCTCTCTCTCTCTCTCTCTCTTTTAATTGTGTTCTTCTCCACCATGAGCAACTAAACATCTCTTGAGAAAGGTTAGGGACTGTGTTTTATTTTTATGGATTAATAATACAAGTGTTTTCTTTATTTTGATTCATGTTTCTCTCCTATTTCAAGATTGAGTTTCATTTTTCATCAATAATGATTAGAAGTTGGTGCACGAAATTGTGATCAATACTTTTCACAACTCAATTAATCCCCGGTGATGAAACCAAAAACTTGGTGTTCAATACCATGGCATAAACACAACTTCGCACAACTAACCAGCAAGTGTATTGGGTCGTCCAAGTAATAAACCTTACGCGAGTAAGGGTCGATCCCACAGAGATTGTTGGTATGAAGCAAGCTATGGTCACCTTGTAAATCTTAGTCAGGCAAACTCAAATGGGTATGGTGATAAACGAATAAAACATAAAGATAAAGATAGAGATACTTATGTAATTCATTGGTAGGAATTTCAGATAAGCGTATGAAGATGCTTGTCCCTTCCATCTCTCTACTTTCCTACTGTCTTCATCCAATCCTTCCTACTCCTTTCCATGGCAAGCTTAAGCAAGGGTTTCACCTTGTCAGTGGCTACCTCCCATCCTCTCAGTGGAAATGTTCAACGCACCCTGTCACGGCACGGCTATCCATCTGTCGTTCTCGATCAGGCCGGAATAGAATCCAGTGATTCTTTTGCGTCTGTCACTAACGCCCCGCCCTCAGGAGTTTGAAGCACGTCACAGTCATTCAGTCATTGAATCCTACTCAGAATACCACAGACAAGGTTAGACCTTCCGGATTCTCTTGAATGCCGCCATCAGTTCTAGCCTATACCACGAAGACTCTGATCTCACGGAATGGCTGGCTCGGTTGTCAGGCGAGCACTCGGTTGTCAGGCGATCAACCATGCATTGTGTATCAGGAATCCAAGAGATATTCACCCAATCGAAGGTAGAACGGAGGTGGTTGTCAGTCACACGTTCATAGGTGAGAATGATGATGAGTGTCACGGATCATCACATTCATCAAGTTAAAGAACAAGTGATATCTTAGAACAAGAACAAGCGGAATTGAATAGAAGAACAATAGTAATTGCATTAATATTCGAGGTACAGCAGAGCTCCACACCTTAATCTATGGTGTGTAGAAACTCCACCGTTGAAAATACATAAGAACAAGGTCTAGGCATGGCCGAATGGCCAGCCTCCCAATGATCTAAGATAGCATCAGAACAAAGATAACTACCCAGATATCTCAATACAATAGTAAAAGGTCCTACTTATAGAGAACTAGTAGCCTAAGGTTTACAGAGATGAGTAAATGACATAAAAATCCACTTCCGGGCCCACTTGGTGTGTGCTTGGGCTGAGCAATGAAGCATTTTCGTGTAGAGACTCCTCTTGGAGTTAAACGCCAGCTTTGGTGCCAGTTTGGGCGTTTAACTCCCATTCTTGTGCCAGTTCCGGCGTTTAACGCTGGGAATTCTGAGGGTGACTTTGAATGCCGGTTTGGGCCATCAAATCTTGGGCAAAGTATGGACTATCATATATTGCTGGAAAGCCCAAGATGTCTATTTTCCAACGCCGTTGAGAGCGCGACAATTGGGCTTCTGTAGCTTCAGAAAATCCACTTCGAGTGCAGGGAGGTCAGAATCCAACAGCATCTGCAGTCCTTTTTAGTCTCTAAATCAGATTTTTGTTCAGGTCCCTCAATTTCAGCCAGAAAATACCTGAAATCACAGAAAAACACACAAACTCATAGTAAAGTCCAGAAAAGTGAATTTTAACTAAAAACTAATAAAAATATACTAAAAACTAACTAGATCATACTAAAAACATACTAAAAACAATGCCAAAAAGCGTACAAATTATCCGCTCATCACAACACCAAACTTAAATTGTTGCTTGTCCCCAAGAAACTGAAAATCAAATAAGATAAAAAGAAGAGAGTATGCAATGAATTCCAAAAACATCTATGAAGATCAGTATTAATTAGATGAGCGGGGCTTTTAGCTCTTTGCCTCTGAACAGTTTTGGCATCTCACTCTATCCTTTGAAATTCAGAATGATTGGCTTCTTTAGGAACTCAGAATCCAGATAGTGTTATTGATTCTCCTAGTTAAGTATGATGATTCTTGAACATAGCTACTTATTGAGTCTTGGCCGTGGCCCAAAGCACTCTGTCTTCCAGTATTACCACCGGATACATTCATGCCACAGACACATAACTGGGTGAACCTTTTCAGATTGTGACTCAGCTTTGCTAGAGTCCCCAATTAGAGGTGTCCAGAGTTCTTAAGCACACTCTTTTTGCCTTGGATCACAACTTTATTTCTTTCTTTTTCTTTTTTTTTCTCTTTCTTTTTCTTTCTTTTTTTTCGATTTTTTTTATATTCACTGTTTTTTCTTGCTTCAAGAACCATTTTAATGATTTTTCAGATCCTCAGTAACATGTCTCCTTTTTCATCATTCTTTCAAGAGCCAACATTCATGAACCACAAATTCAAAAGACATATGCACTGTTTAAGCATACATTCAGAAAACAAAAGTATTGCCACCACATCAAAATAATCAAACTGTTATAAAATTCAAAATTCATGCAATTCTTTTCTTTTTCAATTAAGAACATTTTTCATTCAAGAAAGGTGATGGATTCATAGGACATTCATAACTTTAAGGCATAGACACAAAGACACTAATGATCACAAGACACAAACATAGACAAACATAAGCACTAAAATTCGAAAAACAGGAAAATAAAGAACAAGGAAATTAAAGAACGGGTCCACCTTAGTGATGGCGGCTCTTTCTTCCTCTTGAAGATCCTATGGAGTGCTTGAGCTCCTCAATGTCTCTTCCTTGTCTTTGTTGCTCCTCTCTCATGATTCTTTGATCTTCTCTAATTTCATGGAGGATGATGGAGTGTTCTTGATGCTCCACCCTTAGTTGTCCCATGTTGGAACTCAATTCTCCTAGGGAGGTGTTTAGTTGTTCCCAATAGTTTTGTGGAGGAAAGTGCATCCCTTGAGGTATCTCAGGGATCTCATGATGAGTGGGGTCTCTTGTGTGCTCCATCCTCTTCTTAGTGATGGGCTTGTCCTCATCAATAGGGATGTCTCCCTCTATTTCAACTCCAACCGAATAACAGAGGTGACAAATGAGATGAGGGAAGGCTAACCTTGCCAAGGTAGAAGACTTGTCCGCCACCTTATAAAGTTCTTGAGATATAACCTCATGAACTTCTATTTCTTCTCCAATCATGATGCTATGAATCATGATAGCCCGGTCTATGGTAACTTCGGACCGGTTGCTAGTGGGAATGATTGAGCGTTGGATAAACTCCAACCATCCTCTAGCCACGGGTTTGAGGTCATGCCTTCTCAATTGAACCGGCTTCCCTCTTGAATCTCTCTTCCATTGGGCGCCCTCTTCACATATGACAGTGAGGACTTGGTCTAACCTTTGATCAAAGTTGACCCTTCTAGTGTAAGGATGTTCATCTCCTTGCATCATGGGCAAGTTGAATGCCAACCTTACATTTTCCGGACTAAAATCCAAGTATTTCCCCCGAACCATGGTAAGATAATTCTTTGGATCCGGGTTCACACTTTGATCATGGTTCTTGGTGATCCATGCATTGGCATAGAACTCTTGAACCATTAAGATTCCGACTTGTTGAATGGGGTTGGTAAGAACTTCCCAACCTCTTCTTCGGATCTCATGTCGGATCTCTGGATATTCACTCTTTTTGAGTGAGAAAGGGACCTCGGGGATCACCTTCTTCAAGGCCACAACTTCATAGAAGTGGTCTTGATGCACCCGTGAGATGAATCTCTCCATCTCCCATGACTCGGAGATAGAAGCTTTTGCCTTCCCTTTCCTCTTTCTAGAGGTTTCTCCGGCCTTGGATGCCATAAATGGTTATGGAAAAACAAAAAGCAATGCTTTTACCACACCAAACTTAAAGGGTTTGCTCGTCCTCGAGCAAAATAAGAAAGAAGAGAGTAGAAGAAGAAGAAATGAGGAAGAAGGGAATGGCTTTGTGTTCGGCCAAAAAAGGGGGAGAAGGAGTGTTTAGGTTGTGTGAAAATGAAGGAGTGAATATGGGTTTATATAGGAGAGGGGGAGGGTTGATGTTCGGCTATGTATGGGTGGGTTGGGTGGGAAAGTGGTTTGAATTTGAATGGTGAGGTAGGTGAGGTTTTATGAAGGATGGATGTGAGTGGTGAAGAGAAAGATGGGATTTGATAGGTGAAGGAGTTTTGGGGAAGAGATGTTGAGGTGATTGGTGAATGGGTGAAGAAGAGAGAGAGTGGTGGGGTAGGTGGGGATCCTGTGGGGTCCACAGATCCTGAGGTGTCAAGGAAAGGTCATCCCTGCACCAAATGGCATGCAAAAATGCGTTTTTAGCCATTTCTGGCGTTAAACGCCGGGCTGGTGCCCATTTCTGGCGTTTAACGCCAGCTTCTTGCCCTTTTCTGGCGTTTAACGCCAGTCTGGTGCCCCTTTCTGGCGTTAAACGCCCAGAATGGTGCCAAACTGGGCGTTAAACGCCCAACAGCTAGCCTTACTGGCGTTTAAACGCCAGCACGCTCTCCTCCAGGGTGTGCTGTTTTTCTTTCTGCTTTTCATTCTGTTTTTGCTTTTTTTTTATTGATTTTGTGACTTCTCATGATCATCAACCTACAAAAAAATATAAAATAACAAAGAAAAATAGATAAAAACATAACATTGGGTTGCCTCCCGACAAGCGCTTCTTTAATGTCAGTAGCTTGACAGAGGACTCTCATGGAGCCTCACAGATACTCAGAGCAATGTTGGAACCTCCCAACACCAAACTTAGAGTTTGAATGTGGGGGTTCAACACCAAACTTAGAAGTTGGTTGTGGCCTCCCAACACCAAACTTAGAGTTTGACTGTGGGGGCTTTGTTTGACTCTGTTTTGAGAGAAGCTCTTCATGCTTCCTCTCAATGATGACAGAGGGATATCCTTGAGCCTTAAACACAAAGGATTCTTCATTCACTTGAATGATCAATTCTCCTCTATCAACATCAATCACAGCCCTTGCTGTGGCTAGGAAGGGTCTGCCAAGGATGATGGATTCATCCATGCACTTCCCAGTCTCTAGGACTATAAAATCAGCAGGGATGTAGTGGTCTTCAACTTTGACCAGAACATCCCCTATAAGTCCATAGGCTTGTTTTCTTGAATTGTCTGCCATCTCTAGTGAGATTTTTGCAGCTTGCACCTCAAAGATCCCTAACTTCTCCATTACAGAGAGAGGCATGAGGTTTACACTTGACCCTAAGTCACACAAGGCCTTCTTGAAGGTCATGGTGCCTATGGTACAAGGTATTGAAAACTTCCCAGGATCTTGTCTCTTTTGAGGCAGTTTCTGCCTAGACAAGTCATCCAGTTCCTTGGTGAGCAAAGGGGGTTCATCTTCCCAAGTCTCATTCCCAAATAACTTGTCATTTAGCTTCATGATTGCTCCAAGGTATTTAGCAACTTGCTCTTCAGTGACATACTCATCCTCTTCAGAGGAAGAATACTCATCAGAGCTCATGAATGGCAGAAGTAAGTCCAATGGAATCTCTATGGTCTCATTTTGAGCCTCAGATTCCCATGGTTCCTCATTGGGGAACTCATTGGAGGCCAGTGGACGTCCATTGAGGTCTTCCTCAGTGGCGTTCACTGCCTCTTCCTCCTCTCCAAATTCAGCCATATTGATGGCTTTGCACTCTCCTTTTGGATTTTCTTCTGTATTGCTTAGAAGAGTACTAGGAGGGAGTTCAGTAATTTTCTTGCTCAGCTGACCCACTTGTGCCTCCAAATTTCTAATGGAGGACCTTGTTTCAGTCATGAAACTTTGAGTGATTTTGATTAGATCAGAGACCATGGTTGCTAAGTCAGAGGTATTCTGCTTAGAATTCTCTGTCTGTTGCTGAGAAGATGATGGAAAAGGCTTGCTATTGCTAAACCTGTTTCTTCCACCATTATTGTTGTTGAAACCTTGTTGAGGTCTCTGTTGATCCTTCCATAAGAGATTTGGATGATTTCTCCATGAAGGATTATAGGTGTTCCCATAGGATTCTCCCATGTAATTCACCTCTTCTATTGAAGGGTTCTCCGGATCATAAGCTTCTTCTTCAGATGAAGCTTCCTTAGTACTGCTTGGTGCATTTTGCATTCCAGACAAACTTTGAGAAACCATATTGACTTGTTGAGTCAATATTTTATTCTGAGCCAATATGGCATTCAGAGTGTCAATCTCAAGAACTCATTTCTTCTGACTAGTCCCATTGTTCACAGGATTCCTTTCAGAAGTGTACATGAATTGGTTATTTGCAACCATTTCAATCAGCTCTTGAGCTTCTGTAGGTGTCTTCTTCAGATGAAGAGATCCTCCAGCAGAGCTATCCAAAGACATCTTGGACAGTTCAGAGAGACCATCATAGAAAATACCTATGATGCTCCATTCAGAAAGCATGTCAGAGGGACACTTTCTGATTAATTGTTTGTATCTTTCCCAAGCTTCATAGAGGGATTCTCCTTCCTTCTGTCTGAAGGTTTGGACTTCCACTCTAAGCTTACTCAATTTTTGAGGGGGAAAGAACTTTGCCAATAAGGCATTGACTAGCTTTTCCCAAGAGTTCAGGCTTTCTTTAGGTTGTGAATCCAACCATGTCCTAGCTCTGTCTCTTACAGCAAAAGGGAATAGCATAAGTCTGTAGACCTCAGGGTCAACCCCATTAGTCTTGACAGTGTCACAGATTTGCAAGAACTCAGCTAAAAACTGATGAGGATCTTCCAATGGAAGTCCATGGAACTTGCAATTCTGTTGCATTAGAGAAACTAATTGAGGCTTAAGCTCAAAGTTGTTTGCTCCAATGGCAGGGATAGAGATGCTTCTCCCATAGAAGTCGGGAGTAGGTGCAGTAAAGTCACCCAGCACCTTCCTTGCATTGTTGGCATTGTTGTTGTTTTCGGCTGCCATGGGTTCTTCTTCTTTGAAGATTTCTGTTAGGTCCTCTACAGAGAGTTGTGCCTTGGCTTCTCTTAGCTTTCGCTTCAAGGTCCTTTCAGGTTCAGGATCAGCCTCAACAAGAATGCTTTTGTCCTTGCTCCTGCTCATAAGAAAGAGAAGAGAACAAGAAAATGTGGAATCCTCTATGTCACAGTATAGAGATTCCTTGAGGTGTCAGAGGAAAAGAAAAATAGAAGGCAAAAGTAGAAAATTCAAACTTATCAAAGAAGATGGAGTTCGAATTTTGCATTAAGGAGTAGTATTAGTCCATAAATAGAAGGATGTGAGAAGAGGGGAAGTAATTTTCGAAAATTTAAGTAAAAGATTTTGAAAACATTTTGAAAAACACTAATTGATTTTCGAAAATAAAAGTGGGAAAGAAATCAAGTGATTTTTGAAAAAGAATTTGAAATTAGAAATCAAAACGATTTGATTGAAAGTTATTTTGAAAAAGATGTGGTTAAGAAGATATGATTGGTTTTAAAAAGATGTGATTGAGAAGATATGATTTGAAAAACATTTTAAAAAAGATTTGATTTTGAAAATTAATGACTTGGCTATCAAGAAAAGATATGATTCAAACATTAAACCTTTCTCAACAGAAAAGGCAACATACTTGAAATGTTGAGTCAAATCATTAATTGATAGCAAGTATCTTTGAAAATAGAAAGAAATTGAATTTGAAAAAGATTTGATTGAAAAGATATGATTTGAAAAAGATTTGATTTTGAAAAGATTTTGAAAACTTGAAAAAAAAAATTTGCATTGAAAACAAAATCTTCCCTCTTGTGCCATCCTGGCGTTAAACGCCCAGAATGGTGCACATTCTGGCGTTTAACGCCCAAAATGCTACCCTTTTGGGCGTTAAACGCCCAACCAGGTACCCTGGCTGGCGTTTAAACGCCAGTCTGTCCTTCTTCACTGGGCGTTTTGAACGCCCAGCTTTTTCTGTGCAATTCCTCTGCTGTATGTTCTGAATCTTCAATTCTCTGTATCATTGACTTGAAAAGACACAAATTAAAAATATTTTTGGATTTTTAATAATAAGGAATAATCAAAATGCAACTAAAATCAAATAACAATGCATGCAAGACACCAAACTTAGCAGTTTGTATACTACTGACACTATGTGAGACACATAAACACTCAAGTCAAGAGAATTCAAAGATTAAAGTAAGAAATCATCAAGAATTACTTGAAGATCCTTAAGACACATGAATGAATGCATGCAATTGACACCAAACTTAAAATTATACTCTAGACTCAAACAAGAAATATTTTTGGATTTTATGATTTTGTAGAATTTTTTTGTGCTTTTTCGAAAATAAAGTGGAAAAAGGTATCAAAATTCTTAATGAGAATTCCAAGAATCATGCAATGGTTAGTCTAAGACTCCGGTCCAGAAATTAGACATGGCTTCACAGCCAGCCAAGCTTTCAAAGAAAGCTTCGGTCCAAAACACTAGACATGGCCAATGGCCAGCCAAGCCTTAGCAGATCACTGCTCCAATAGCAAGATTGATAGAAATCAACAAGCTCTTGTGATGATAAGTTGAAACCTCGGTCCAATGAAATTAGACATGGCTTCACAGCCAGCCAGACTTCAACAGATCATCTTGAAACACTAGAATTCATCTTCAAGAATTCTGAAGAAAAAATACCTAATCTAAGCAACAAGATGAACCGTCAGTTGTCCATACTCGAACAATCCCCGGCAACGGCGCCAAAAACTTGGTGCACGAAATTGTGATCAATACTTTTCACAACTCAATTAATCCCCGGTGATGAAACCAAAAACTTGGTGTTCAATACCATGGCATAAACACAACTTCGCACAACTAACCAGCAAGTGTACTGGGTCGTCTAAGTAATAAACCTTACGCGAGTAAGGGTCGATCCCACAGAGATTGTTGGTATGAAGCAAGCTATGGTCACCTTGTAAATCTTAGTCAGGCAAACTCAAATGGGTATGGTGATAAACGAATAAAACATAAAGATAAAGATAGAGATACTTATGTAATTCATTGGTAGGAATTTCAGATAAGCGTATGAAGATGCTTGTCCCTTCCGTCTCTCTGCTTTCCTACTGTCTTCATCCAATCCTTCCTACTCCTTTCCATGGCAAGCTTAAGCAAGGGTTTCACCGTTGTCAGTGGCTACCTCCCATCCTCTCAGTGGAAATGTTCAACGCACCCTGTCACGGCACGACTATCCATCTGTCGTTCTCGATCAGGCCGGAATAGAATCCAGTGATTCTTTTGCGTCTGTCACTAACGCCCCGCCCTCAGGAGTTTGAAGCACGTCACAGTCATTCAGTCATTGAATCCTACTCAGAATACCACAGACAAGGTTAGACCTTCCGGATTCTCTTGAATGCCGCCATCAGTTCTAGCCTATACCACGAAGACTCTGATCTCACGGAATGGCTGGATCGGTTGTCAGGCGAGCACTCGGTTGTCAGGCGATCAACCATGCATCGTGTATCAGGAATCCAAGAGATATTCACCCAATCGAAGGTAGAACGGAGGTGGTTGTCAGTCACACGTTCATAGGTGAGAATGATAATGAGTGTCACGGATCATCACATTCATCAAGTTAAAGAACAAGTGATATCTTAGAACAAGAACAAGCGGAATTGAATAGAAGAACAATAGTAATTGCATTAATATTCGAGGTACAGCAGAGCTCCACACCTTAATCTATGGTGTGTAGAAACTCCACCGTTGAAAATACATAAGAACAAGGTCTAGGCATGGCCGAATGGCCAGCCTCCCAATGATCTAAGATAGCATCAGAACAAAGATAACTACCCAGATATCTCAATACAATAGTAAAAGGTCCTACTTATAGAGAACTAGTAGCCTAAGGTTTACAGAGATGAGTAAATGACATAAAAATCCACTTCCGGGCCCACTTGGTGTGTGCTTGGGCTGAGCAATGAAGCATTTTCGTGTAGAGACTCCTCTTGGAGTTAAACGCCAGCTTTGGTGCCAGTTTGGGCGTTTAACTCCCATTCTTGTGCCAGTTTCGGCGTTTAACGCTGGGAATTCTGAGGGTGACTTTGAACGCGGTTTGGGCCATCAAATCTTGGGAAAAGTATGGACTATCATATATTGCTGGAAAGCCCAGGATGTCTACTTTCCAACGCCGTTGAAAGCGCGCCAATTGGGCTTCTGTAGCTCCAGAAAATCCACTTCGAGTGCAGGGAGGTCAGAATCCAACAGCATCTGCAGTCCTTTTTAGTCTCTAAATCAGATTTTTGTTCAGGTCCCTCAATTTCAGCCAGAAAATACCTGAAATCACAGAAAAACACACAAACTTATAGTAAAGTCCAGAAAGCGTATAAATTATCCGCTCATCAGAAGTATTAGGAGATATTCTAAATCTATCTTGGATTTCAGTGTTACTTTGAGAGATTTCATATTGGAATTAGTTTGAAACTCATCTCATAATCTTCACTGATTTTAGAACTAGTTCTTGAATATGTGATATTTAATTCATCTAGGGATAGTCCTTAAATATTGTGTGGTGATGCATGTGCATCATTGGCAGTTTTACTTATTAATTTTAGTAGTTTTTAGTTTGTTTTCATGAAAATTTAGTTAATAAACAAGCAATGGCATACATGCATTGGTGCATCAAACATGAATGAAGATTATAGTTTTTTCATGAAGATACAAGAGTTAATTAATGCAAGAAGTGGTGCTTAAGAATTGGTTTGAGTAGATGAGTTTCATTGCATTAAGATAGGATAAAAAATCTTGTATTAAATCATGCACTATCAAATCTTTGATGCACCTTCCTTGGTTGATGATAGGAGAAAGCAAGGCCATGGAGAAGCAATATCACTTAAAGTGGCACTCAAGGGGCAAGTACCAAGTAAAAAGTGGCACTCTCACTCAAGCTCTCATGCATGCTTGCCCCCATGAACGCTATCCTCCAAGAGCCCAGCGCTTGCCCTGGTGCTTGCCCTCATGCTCACTTTTAAGAGTGCCCAACAATCAAGGGCATGGCACTCTCACTCACGCTCGCACAAGGAAGCGCCCAGCAACCAAAGACATGGCGCTCTCCAATAGCACTTTCACTCACGCTCACCTCCAAGAGCGCCAGCCCAAGAGGCCACACTTGCATCCAAACGCTCGCCATCAAGCGCTAGCGCTCTCTTGGAGCATGCACGCTCGCCTCCACGCTCATTCCCATGCTTATTGTTGCAAGTGCCAACAAAAAAACACTCTTGGGAGCAAATCTGGCGCTCACTTACAAGCGCCTTCGATTCTGGAGATTGAAGATTTTTGAAGTGTGCGTACGCACAAAACGTGCATTTTTAAAGAAGTGTGCACACGCACAAGCCTGTGCACACACATAAAAGGGTGGTCCTGGTGCTTGTCTTTAGCGGTCGTTTGCATGCTCGTGTTGGTGAGCGCCTTCGATTATGGAAATTGAGGATTTTTGGAAGTGTGCGTACGCACAAAACATGCATTTTTAAAGAAGTGTTCGTACGCACAAACTTGTGTACACGCATAGAAGGGTGATCCTGGCACTCGTCTTCAGCGCTCATTTGCACGCTCGTGCTGGTGAGCGCCTTCAATACTTTACCATGGAGAATTTGAAGTTTTTGCTTACGCACACTCTGACGAGCGTACGCACAATAGTGATTTTTGTGAGTGTGCGTACGCACAGGCAAGCGTGCATACACACAAAAGGAAAAAGACCCTGGTGCTTTTTTTTACGCTCATGTGGAAGCGCCAGCCTCCCAGGATACCTCCAATAGAGTGGGTAGTGCTAAACTTCTCCTCAAGTGACCCCGAATTAAGTCCACAAGGCCCAATTCTAAGGCACACTTTGAAGGCACACCTGAAGCTTAGAATTAGTATAAATAGAGGTGACTTTGAACTATAAAAAGGGACTTCCTAGTAGGGATTACACACTTCACTTTTTATACTTTGCTTGTACTTAGCTTTTAGTTTACTTTACAGCTTGGTAATTTTGGAATTCCTTTTGTAAAAGAGCTATGATCCACTAAACCCTACTTCATTGGGGGAAAGAACTCTATTGTAATTTGTTGGATTAATAGTAATTTTTACTTTCTTCTTCTCTTCATCTCTCTTTGATTTATTAGAAAGAATTTCATTCTTCATTCAAGAATTCAATTATCTTGGAAAAGAGATTGAATGTACTTGGATTCTATGTGATCCTTGGGAAAGGAATCATAGAATCATGCTTGAAACTCTTTCTCATACTTGAGTAGATCTGGGTTTTGGGTGGAAGATTGTGACATTTAATCTACCTAATATTTGTATCTAGGAGAGTGATGACTTACATCATCTACCCTTTTTCTTGCATAAAAAGGACCATAAAAGAGGCATAATCTCATTTGATCATTGCAATTCATGCCTTAATTGATGAATATCATAGTACATTGCTTTGAAATGAGTTTGTGCTGAATTTCAGGTGGAAAAGACATAAAAAATGGGAAAGAAAACAATAAAACAAGTGGGGCGTGTGAAGCAGGCATGCCACTTGGAACAAACACCACAAAAATGTATTAGCGTGGCACGTCAAAAATTGGGCGTGGAACGCTGGTACAACATTCCAGAGAGCAAAAATGAAGACCATCAAAGGGGCGTGGCATGCCAGAAGCAGCGCGTGGCACGCCAATTCATTACTAGAAGAACCATCACTATGGCGTGCCACTTTGTGTCAAAGGCGTGGCACGCCAGCCCCAGAGTTCACTTGGGCGTGCCACTTGAGGATCAAGGCGTGGCATGCTACGCCTATAAGACCTACAATTGAATGGGCGTGCCATTTGAGCAACAAGGCGTGCCACGCCAGTGAACAAGGAAACAATGCAAAAGCTGGGCGTGCCACTTGGTATCGAAGGTGTGGCACGCCAGCTCAAGAAGCCCCACTAAGGCGTGCCACTTGAGTGATGTGGCGTGGCACGCCAGCACCTAAGGAGGCCAAATAAAGCTGGGTGTTGATGAGCGGATAATTTATACGCTTTTTGGCATTGTTTTTAGGTAGTTTTTAGTATGATCTAGTTACTTTTAGGGATGTTTTCATTAGTTTTTATGCTAAATTCACATTTCTGAACTTTACTATGAGTTTGTGTATTTTTCTGTGATTTTAGGTATTTTCTGACTGAAATTGAGGGACATGAGCAAAACTCTGATAGGAGGCTGACAAAGGACTGCTGATGCTGTTGGAATCTGACCTCCCTGCACTCAAAATGGATTTTCTGGAGCTACAGAACTCCAAATGGCACGCACTCAACGGTGTTGGAAGTAGACATCCAGAGCTTTCCAGCAATATATAATAGTCTATACTTTATTCGTAATTAGATGACGTAAACTGGCACTCAACGCCAGTTCCATGTTGCATTCTGGAGTCAAACGCCAGAAACACGTCACGAACCAGAGTTGAACGCCCAAAACACGTTATAACTTGGCATTCAACTCCAAGAGAAGCCTCAGATCGTGGATAGATCCAGCTCAGCCCAAGCACACACCAAGTGGGTCCCGGAAGTGAATTTATGCATCAATTACTTACTTCTGTAAACCCTAGTAGCTAGTTTAGTATAAATAGAACTTTTTACTAGTTTATTAGATGTCTTTTACTATCTAGTCTTTTGACCACGTTTGGGGGCTGGCCATTCGGCCATGCCTGGACCTTCATCACTTATGTATTTTCAACGGTGGAGTTTCTACACACCATAGATCAAGGATATGGAGCTCTGATGTACCTCGAGTTTTAATGCAATTACTACTATTTTCTATTCAATTCGATTTATTCTTGTTCTAAGATATTCGTTGCACTTCAACATGATGAATGTGATGATTCGTGACACTCATTATCATTCTCACCTATGAACACGTGACTAACAACCACTTCCGTTCTACCTTAGACCGAGCGCATATCTCTTGGATTCCTTAATCAGAATCTTCGTGGTATAAGCTAGAATTGATGGCGGCATTCTTGGGAATCAGGAAAGTCTAACCTTGTCTGTGGTATTCCGAGTAGGATTCTGGGATTGAATGACTGTGACGAGCTTCAAACTCGCGATTGCTGGGCGTGATGACAAACGCAAAAGAATCAAGGGATTCTATTCCAGCATGATCCAGAACTGACAGATGATTAGCCGTGCTGTGACAGAGCATTTGGACCATTTTCACTGAGAGGATGGGATGTAGCCATTGACAACGGTGATGCCCTACATACAGCTTGCCATAGAAAGCAGTGACAAAGATTGGATAAAAGCAGTAGGAAAGCAGAGATTCGGAAGGAACACAGTACCTCCATACACTTATCTGAAATTCCCATCATTGAATTACATGAGTAACTCTATCTTTATTTTCTGTTTAAATTTATTATTATTATTCGAAAATCCAATAATCTCTTAATATAGTTGAATCCGCCTGACTGGGATTTACAAGATGACCATAGCTTGCTTCATACCAACAATCTTTGTGGGATCGACACTTACTCACGTAAGGTATTACTTGGACGACCCAGTACACTTGCTGGTTAGTTGTGCGGAGTTGTGACTAAGTATGATTCACGTTTGAGAGTGCTACCAAGTCTTTGGAGCCATTGTTGATGATCACAATTTTGTCCACCAAGTTTTTGG
Source organism: Arachis hypogaea (assembly GCF_003086295.3). Lineage (NCBI taxonomy): Eukaryota > Viridiplantae > Streptophyta > Magnoliopsida > Fabales > Fabaceae > Arachis > Arachis hypogaea. Next base: position 57,190,134 of record NC_092042.1, on the reverse strand, counting down.
CGCCGTTGCCGGGAATTGTTCGAGTATGGACAACTGACGGTTCATCTTGTTGCTCAGATTATGTAATTTTCTTTTCAAAAAATTTTCAAAAATCTTTCAAAAATTTGTCTTTATTTTCGTTTTTCTAAAGAATATTTTTGAAAAAAATAATAAAATAAAATACACAAAAAAATCATAAAATCATAAAAATAAAAAATAATTTGTGTTTCTTGTTTGAGTTTTGAGTCAATTTTTAAGTTTGGTATCAATTGCATGCTTTAAAAATCTCTTGCATTTTTCGAAAATTCATGCATTCATAGTGTTCTCCATGATCTTCAAGTTGTTCTTGATAAGTCTTCTTGTTTGATCTTGATGTTTTCTTGTTTTGTATTTTTTGTTGTTTTTTATGTGCATTTTTGCATTCATAGTGTCTAAGCATTAAAGATTTCTAAGTTTGGTGTCTTGCATGTTTTCTTTGCATAAAAAAATTTCAAAAATATGTTCTTGATGTTCATCATGATCTTCAAAGTGTTCTTGGTGTTCATCTTGACATTCATAGTGTTCTTGCATGCGTTAAGTGTTTTGATCCAAAATTTTTATGTTTTGGCTCATATTTGTGTTTTTCTCTCTCCTCATTAAAAATTCAAAAATAAAAAAATATCTTTTCCTTTTTTTCTCTCAAAATTTCGAAAATTTGGGTTGACTTAATCAAAAATTTTTAAAATTAGTTGTTTCTTGTAAGTCAAGTCAAATTTTCAAATTTTAAAAAATCTTATCTTTTCAAAACTTTTTCAAAAATAAAATCTTTTTTGTGTTTTTTTTATTAATTTTCGAAATTTAATTTTTTTAATTATTTTTCAAAAATATTTTTCTTAATTTTATCTTTATTTTTGAAAATTATGCTAACAATTAATGTGATTGATTCAAAAATTTGAAGTTTGTTACTTTCTAGCTAAGAAAGGTTCAATCTTTAAATTCTAGAATCTTATCTTTTAGTTTCTTGTTAGTTAAGTAATTAATTTTAATTTTAAAAATTAAATCTATCCTATCTTATCTTTTATATCATATCTTTTTCAAAATTTTATCTTTTTCAAAAATTTGATTTTAAAATATCTTTTCTAACTTCTTATTTTCTTATCTTTTCAATTTTGATTTTCAAATCTTTTTCAACTAACTATTTGACTTTTTGTTTGTTTCTTATCTTTTTCAAAACCACCTAACAACTTTTCTCTCTAATTTTCGAAAATCATTAACTCCTTTTCAAAATTAATTTTCGAATTCTCTCTCTCATCTTCTTCTATTTATTTATTTATTTACTAACACTTCTATTCACCTCTCTTCATCTCCAATCACTGCCTCTATCCTTACCCTTGTGTTTGGATTCTCCTTTCTTTATTCTTTTCTTCTACTAATAATAAGGATCTTCTTTACTGTGACATAGAGGATTCCTCTTCTTTTCTTGTTCTCTTCTCTTTCATATGAGCAGGAACAAGGAAAAAAGAACTCTTATTGAAGCTGATCCTGAACCTGAAAGGACTCTGAAGAGGAAACTAAGAGAAGCTAAATTACAACAATCCAGAGGCAACCTTTCTGAAATTTTCGAACAAGAGAAAGAGATGGCAGCCGAACCCAACAACAATAATGCAAGGAGGATGCTTGGTGATTTTACTAAACCCACGTCCAAGTTTGATGGAAGAAGCATCTCAATTCCTGCCATTGGAGCAAACAATTTTGAGCTGAAACCTCAATTAGCTGCTCTAATGCAACAGAGCTACAAGTTTCATGGACTTCCATCTGAAAATCCTTACCAGTTTTTAACTGAGTTCTTGCAGATTTGTGAGACTGTTAAGACGAATGGAGTAGATCCTGAAGTCTACAGGCTCATGCTTTTCCCTTTTGCTGTAAGAGACAGAGCTAGAACATGGTTGGACTGACAACCTAAAGATAGCTTGGACTCTTGGGATAAGCTGGTCACGGCCTTCTTGGATAAATTCTTTCCTCCTCAAAAGCTGAGCAAGCTTAGAGTAGATGTTCAGACCTTCAAGCAAAAAGATGGTGAATCCCTCTATGAAGCTTGGGAAAGATACAAGCAGATAACCAAAAAGTGTCCTTCTGACATGTTCTCAGAGTAGACCATATTAGATATATTCTATTATGGTCTATCTGAGTTTTCCAAGATGTCATTGGACCACTCTGCAGGTGGATCCATTCACCTAAAGAAAACGCCTGCAGAAGCTCAGGAACTTATTGACATGGTTGCAAATAACCAATTCATGTATACTTCTGTGAGGAATTTCGTGAATAATTGGACGCCTTAGAGGAAGGGAATTCTTGAAATTGATGCTCTGAATGCCATATTGGCTCAGAACAAAGTGTTGACTCAGCAAGTCAACATGATTTCTCAAAGTCTGAATGGATGGCAAAATGCATCCAACAGTACTAAAGAGGCATCTTCTGAAGAAAAAGCTTATGATCCTGAAAACCCTGCAATGGCAGAGGTAAATTACATGGGTGAACCTTATGGAAACACCTATAATTCATCATGGAGAAATCATCCAAATTTCTCATGGAAGGATCAACAAAAGCCTCAACAAGGCTTTAATAATGGTGGAAGAAATAGGCTCAGCAATATCAAGCCTTATCCATCATCTTCTCAGCAATAGACAGAGAATTATGAATAGAATACCTCTAACTTAGCAAACTTAGTCTCTGATCTATCTAAGGCCACTTTAAGTTTCATGAACGAAACAAGGTCATCCATCAGAAATCTGGAGGCACAAGTGGACCAGCTGAGTAAGAAAATCACTAAAACCCCTCCTAGTACTCTCCCAAGCAATACTGAAGAAAATCCAAAAAGAGAGTGCAAGGCCATTGATATAATCAATATGGCCGAATGCAAGGAGGAGGGAGAGGACGCGAATCCCAATGAGGAAGATCTCATGGGACATATCTCGAGCAGGAAGGAGTTTCCTATTGAGGATCCAAAGGAATCTAAGGCTCATATAGAGACCATAGAGATTCCATTAAATCTCCTTCTGCCATTCATGAGCTCTGAAGATTATTCTTCCTCTGTAGAGGATGAAGATGTAACTGGAGAGCAAGTTGCTCAATATCTAGGAGCCATCATGAAGCTGAATGCCAAATTATTTGGTAATGAGACTTGGGAAGGTGAACCTCCCTTGCTCATTAGTGAACTTGATACATGGGTTCAGCAAACTTTACCTCAAAAGAAACAAGATCCTGGGAAATTCTTAATACCCTATACCATAGGCACCATGACCTTTGAAAAAGCTCTGTGTGACCTAGGGTCAGGCATAAATCTTATGCCACTCTCTGTAATGGAGAAGCTGGGGATCATTAAGGTACAGCCTGCCTTATTCTCATTACAATTGGCAGACAAGTCAGTAAGACAAGCTTATGGATTAGTAGAGGACGTGTTAGTAAAGGTTGAAGGCCTTTACATCCCTGCTGATTTCATAATCTTAGACACTAGGAAGGAGGAGGATGAATGCATCATCCTTGGAAGAACTTTCCTAGCCACAGCAGAAGCTGTGATAGATGTTAACAGAGGAGAATTAGTCCTTCAAGTGAATGGGGACTACCTTGTGTTTAAGGCACACGGCTATCCTTCTGTAACAAGGGAGAGTAAGCATGCAGAGCTTCTCTCAGTACAGAGTCAAACAGAGCCCCCACAGTCAAATTCTAAGTTTGGTGTTGGGAGGCCATAACCAAACTCTAAGTTTGGTGTTGGGACTATACAACATTGACCTGATCACCTGTGAGGCTCCATGAGAGCCCACTGTCAAGCTATTGACATTAAAGAAGTGCTTATTGGGAGGCAATCCAATTTTTATTTATCTAATTTTATTTTATTTTCATTGTTCTTTTATGATTTATTAGGTTCATGATCATGTGGAGTCACAAAAAAATATTAAAATTAAAAACAAAATCAAAAACAGTAGAAGAAAAATCACACCCTAGAGGAAGGACTTACTGGCGTTTAAACGCCAGTAAGAAGCATCTGGCTGGCGTTCAATGCCAGAACAGAGCATGGATCTGGCGTTTAACGCCAGAAACAAGCAACACCCTGGCGTTCAAATGCCAGGAATGCACCCTGAGGAGAGTTGGCGCTGAACGCCAAAAACAAGCATGGAACTAGCGTTCAACGCCAGAAACATGCTACACATGGGCGTTGAACGCCCAGAACATGCATCACTTCAGCGTTTAAACGCCAGAATTGCATGCAAAGGCATTCTACATGCCTAATTGGTGCAGGGATGTAAATCCTTGACACCTCAGGATCTGTGGATCCCACAGGATCATCTCAGGATCTGCGGACCCCACAGGATCCCCACCTACCATATTCTCCCCTCTTCTCAACCTTCATCCTCTCTTTCCAATAAACACTCTTCCCCAAAATCCTTCACCAATCACCTCAATATCTCTTCCCAATTACCCCCTTTACCACTCACACCCATCCACTATGCCCCATAAACCCCACCTATCTTCAAAATTCAAATTTCTTTCCCACCCAAACCCACCCTAAATGGCCGAACATACTCCCTCAACCCTCACTATATAAACCCTCCATTCTTTTTCATTTTCACACAACACAAACCTCTCTTCTCCTTCTTGGCCGAATACACCTCTCCCCCTCTCCTCCATATTTTCTTCTTCTTCTTCTTCTCTTCATTCATCTCTTGCTCGAGGGTGAGCAATATTCTAAGTTTGGTGTGGTAAAAGTATAGTTTTTTTTTTGTTTTTCCATAACCATTGATGGCACCTAAGGCCGGAGAATCCTTTAGAAAAAGGAAAGGGAAGACAAAAGCTTCCACCTCCGAGTCATGGGAGATGGAAAGATTCATCTCCAAAGCCCATCAAGACCACTTCTATGATGTTGTGGCCAAGAAGAAGGTGATCCCCGAGGTCCCTTTCAAGCTCAAGAAAAATGAGTATCCGGAGATCCGACATGAGGTCTAAAGAAGAGGTTGGGAAGTTCTAACCAACCCCATCCAACAAGTCGGAATCTTAATGGTTCAAGAGTTCTATGCCAATGCATGGATCACTAGGAACCATGATCAAAGTAAGAATCCGAACCCAAAGAATTATCTTACAATGGTCCGGGGGAAATACTTAGATTTTAGTCCGAAAAATGTGAGGTTGGCGTTCAACTTGCCCATGATGCAAGGAGATGCACACCCCTACACTAGAAGGGTCAACTTTAATCAAAGGTTGGACCAAGTCCTTATGGACATATGTGTGGAAGGAGCTCAATGAAAAAGAGACTCCAAAGGCAAGCCGGTTCAACTAAAAAGACTGGACCTCAAGCCTGTGGCTAGAGGATGGTTGGAGTTCATCCAATGCTCCCTCATCCCCACTAGCAACCGATCTGAAGTTACTGTGGATCGGGCCATCATGATCCATAGCATCATGATTAGAGAGGAAGTAGAAATTCATGAAGTCATCTCCCTTGAATTCTACAAAATAGCCGATAAGTCCTCTACTTTGGCAAAGCTAGCTTTTCCTCATCTTATTTGCCATATATGTTACTCAGCTGGAGTCATCATAGAAGGAGACATCTCTATTGAGGAGGACAAGCCCATCACTAAGAAAAGGATGGAGCAAACAAGAGAGCCCACTCATGGAACCCAAGAGACGCATGAGGAAGCTCATCACCAAGAAATCCCGGAGATGCCTCAAGGGATGCACTTTCGTTCCAACAACTATTGGGAACAACTCAACACTTCCTTAGAAGATTTGAGTTACAATGTCGATCAATTAAGGGTGGAACATCAAGAACACTCCATCATTCTCCATGAAATTAGAGAAGATCAAAGAGCAATAAGGGAGGAGCAACAAAGGCAAGGAAGGGACATAGAAGAGCTTAAGGACATCATTGGTCCTTCAAGAAGAAGACGCCACTAAGGTGGATTCATTCTTTGTTCTTATTTTTTCTGTTTTTTGTTTTTATCTATGTTTTGTGTCTCTACTTCATGATCATTATTATGTAGTAACTATGTCTTAAAGCTATGAATAAATTTCATAAATCCTTCACCTCTCTTAAATGAAAAATGTTTTTAATTCAAAAGAACAAGAAGTACATAAATTTCAAAAATTGTCCTTGAATTTAGTTTAATTATATTGATGTGGTGACAATACTTTTTGTTTTCTGAATGAATGCTTAAACAGTGCATATTTTTTATCTTGTTGTTTATGAATGTTAAAATTGTTGGCTCATGAAAGAATGATGAAAAAGAGAAATGTTATTGATGATCTAAAAAATCATAAACTTGATTCTTGAAGCAAGAAAAAGCAGTGAATAGCCAATAGCCCTTAAAACCAAAAGGCAAGGGTAAAAATGATCTAAGGCTTTGAGAATCAATGGATAGGAGGGCCCAAGGAAATAAAATCCAGGCCTAAGCGGCTAAATCAAGCTGTCCCTAACCATGTGCTTGTGGCATGCAGGTCCAAGTGAAAAGCTTGAGATTGAGTGGTTAAAGTCGTGATCCAAAGCAAAAAGAGTGTGCTTAAGAGCTCTGGACACCTCTAACTGGGGACTCTAGCAAAGCTGAGTCACAATCTGAAAAGGTTCACCCAGTCATGTGTTTATGGAATTTATGTATCCGGTGGTAATACTGGAAAACAAAATGCTTAGGGCCATGGCCAAGACTCACAAAAGTAGCTGTGTTCAAGAATCAACAAACTTAACTAGGAGAATCAATAACACTATCTAAAATTCTAAGTTCTTATAGAAGCCAATCATTCTAAACTTCAAAGAAAAAAGTGAGATGCCAAAACTGTTCAGAAGCAAAAAGCTACAAGTCCCGCTCATATAATTAAAACTAATATTCATTGATATTTTGAAATTTATAGTATATCCTCTTCTTTTGATCCTAATTGATCTTCAGTTGCTTGGGGACAAGCAACAATTTAAGTTTGGTGTTGTGATGAGCGGATAATTTATACGCTTTTTGGCATTGTTTTTAGGTAGTTTTTAGTATGATCTAGTTACTTTTAGGGATGTTTTCATTAGTTTTTATGCTAAATTCACATTTCTGGACTTTACTATGAGTTTTTGTATTTTTCTATGATTTCAAGTATTTTCTGGCTGAAATTGAGGGACCTGAGCAAAACTCTGATAGGAGGCTGACAAAGGACTGCTGATGCTGTTGGAATCTGACCTTCCTGCACTCAAAATGGATTTTCTGGAGCTACAGAACGCCTAATGGCGCGCTCTTAACGGCTTTGGAAAGTAGACATCCAGAGCTTTCCAGCAATATATAATAGTCCATACTTTATTTGTAATTAGATGACGTAAACTGGCGCTCAACGCCAGTTCCATGCTGCATTCTGGAGTGAAACGCCAGAAACACGTCACGAACCAGAGTTGAACGCTCAAAACACGTTACAACTTGGCGTTCAACTCCAAGAGAAGTCTCAGCTCGTGGATAGATCAAGCTCAGCCCAAGCACATACCAAGTGGGCCCCGAAAGTGAATTTATGCATCAATTACTTACTTCTGTAAACCCTAGTAGCTAGTTTAGTATAAATAGAACATTTTACTAGTTTATTAGATGTCTTTTACTATCTAGTCTTTTGACCACGTTTAGGGGCTATCCATTTGGCCATGCCTGGACCTTCATCACTTATGTATTTTCAACGGTGGAGTTTCTACACACCATAGATCAAGGGTGTGGAGCTCTGCTGTACCTCAAGTTTTAATGTAATTACTACTATTTTCTATTCAATTCGACTTATTCTTATTCTAAGATATTCGTTGCACTTCAACATGATGAATGTGATGATCTGTGACACTCATCATCATTCTCACCTATGAACGCGTGACTGATAATCACTTCCGTTCTACCTTAGACCGGGCGCATATCTCTTGGATTCCTTAATCAGAATCTTCGTGGTATAAGCTAGAATTGATGGCGGCATTCATGGGAATCCGGAAAGTCTAACCTTGTCTGGAGTATTCCGAGTAGGATTCCTGGGATTGAATGACTGTGACGAGCTTCAAACTCGCGATTGCTGGGCATGATGACAAACGCAAAAGAATCAAGGGATTCTATTCCAGCATGATTGAGAACCGACAGATGATTAGCCGTGCTGTGACAGAGCATTTGGACCATTTTCACTGAGAGGATGGGATGTAGCCATTGACAACAGGGATGCCCTACATACAGCTTGCCATAGAAAGGAGTAACAAAGATTGGATAAAAGCAGTAGGAAAGCAGAGATTCGGAAGGAACACAGTACCTCCATACACTTATCTGAGATTTCCATCATTGAATTACATGAGTAACTCTATCTTTATTTTCTGTTTAAATTTATTATTATTATTTGAAAATCCAATAATCTCTTAATATAGTTGAATCCGCCTGACTGGGATTTACAAGATGACCATAGTTTGCTTCATACCAACAATCTCTGTGGGATCGACCCTTACTCACGTAAGGTATTACTTGGACGACCCAGTACAATTGCTGGTTAGTTGTGCGGAGTTGTGACTAAGTGTGATTCACATTTGAGAGCGCTACCAAGTCTTTGGAGCCATTGTTGATGATCACAATTTCATCCACCAGGCGTGCCACTTAGTATCGAAGGCGTGGCACGCCAGCTCAATCATCCTACTTTGGCATGCCACTTGAACATCCAGGCGTGGCACACCAACCTCTAGGACCAAGGCAAATGAAGGGCGTGACACGCCAGTCTCATGGCGTGGCACGCTGGTAGTGTTTTCCAGAGGAGAGATTAAAGGGCCAGTGAACTCAGGCATGCCACTTGGGAGATGAGGCGTGGTACGCCAGCAAAAAGATGAAGCAAATGAAAGGCATGACATGCCAGCCTCATGGCGTGGCATGTTGGTAGTATTTTCCAGAGAGGAAGAAGAGAAGTTAGTGAACTCAGGGGTGCGACTTGGGAGATGAGGCGTGGCACGCCAGCAAGAAGGTGAAGCTTTAAGAGGGGCGTGGCACGCCAGACCCAGGGGGTGCCACGTTGGTACAAATTTCCAGAAGTATGGAGACGAGGAGGATGACCTTGGGCATGCCACTTGGTGTCGAAGGCGTGGCACGCCAAGTTACTTGGCCATTTAAAATGTCCTGGGCGTGCCACTTTGGCTCGAAGGTGTGGCATGCCAGGGGTGAAACAGAGGTCGGTGTGCCACTTGAATGGTGAGGTGTGGCACGCCGAGTCAGAAACAGAGGGAGCGCGACACGCCAGAAAAGCGCCAGTCACACGCCAGCTGGAAGATCACGTTTGTTGAGTTTCTTTTCCCTCCAAATTGTAATTTTCTTTTCACTTTTGTAATTTTCCTTTATTTTCTAGATCTAGGAGTGGTATAAATACCCTTGGAAGTATTGGAAAAGGGTTAGCAAGTCACAGAGTTTAGTTTTGATTTCACTTTTTACTTTTCACACTTCATCTCTTCCATCTTTTGTACTTTCTCTCTGAGCTATGAGTAGCTAAATTCCCTCTTATTGAGAGAGGGAGCTCTATTGTACTTGATGGATTAATGATAGTGAATTTCTTCTTCTCTTCATCTTCTCTTTGATTTGCTAGAAGAAATTTTGATTTTCATGCTTAGTGTTCAATTAACTTAGAAAAGAGATTGAATGCAAAATGGGTTTCATGGAAACCTTGGAAAAGGAAATATGAAACCATGCTAGAAATCCCTTCTCACACTTGAGTAGAATCTGGGTTTTGGTGTTTGGATATGGTGACATACAATCCTCCCTCTACTTGGACCTATGATGATGTGTGGTATAATCAGGGACCGAGCATATCTCTCTTCATGAGCAATTAGACCAAGGAATTGGCTATTGATCAAGATCTGAGAGATTGAGTCACCAAAGGATTGGGGCTTAATCAATCATGATTGCCAAGAGGTCAATGAGTTGTATGATTGAAGAGGATATGAGCTGGATTTAATCCAAAGAGATAATATCTCCTGATCTCAATAAATTCCCCCCATTCTTATCTCTCCCATTCTTTTATAGCTTTACTTACATTTTTGCAAAATCCCATTCCCCTTTACATTCCTGTTATTTTCATTTCTGTACTTTATTACTTTCCTTTATTCTTTTGCCATTTATGTTTCTGCCATTTATAATTCTGCACTTACAACGTATTCTGTTGACCTTGACTAATTCACGAATTAATTAAAATTGCTCAAATCTACCAATCTCTGTAGATACGATCCCACTCCACTGTGGGTTAATAATTGACGATAATTTTGGTGCGCTTGCCAAGAGCGGATTTATGAATATTATTGGAAAGAGGTAGTGAATTCCGCCCATCAGAGAGTGTGTTGTATAATTAGTGACCAAGCTTCATCTCTTTTCATGAGCAATTAGATAAAGGAATTGGCAATTGATCAAGTTTAGAGAGATTGAATTACCAAGGGACTAGGATTTGATCACTCATGATTGCCAAGAGATCAATGAGTTGCATGATTGAGGAAAAGATGAGAATGTATTGATCAGGAGAACACAATATCTCCTGAACCCAATGAATCTCCCTATTCTTATCTTCCACTTCTTTAGTATTTTTTATTCCATTTAATTCAACTCCCCTTACCTTTTCATTCAGTCATTTACATTCCATTTACTTTATGCAATTTAAATTTCCAGCTCATTACATTTATGCTCTTTAATTCAGTCATTTAGTTTCATGCTCATTTACAATTCAGTCATTTATTTTACTGCTACTCAATACCCCGTTAACTATTTGTTTGACTAGAATATCCAATTGCCTAAAGTTTCTCAATCTATCATTCTCTGTGGGATCGACCTTACTCTAAGTGAATTATTACTTGGCTACGATCCGGTATACTTGCCGGAGGAATATTGTAGTAATATAAATTCCGTATCATGTGGCTTAAAATCAAAACCGTTCTTAACATCTTCTCTTTGATTAATTGACCAAGACATTGGAAATTAATTAAGTTAAGAGAAATTAGATTGCCAAGATATTGGAATTTAATTATAAATGGTTTTCTGTGAAAAGATTTTTGCATGAATCAAAGTTTTGAAAACACAAGTGTTGTGCTTAAAAAGATTTAGCATCCCCGAAGCCTTTAACATTCTCTATCTTGATTTCTTTCTAATTTTTTAAGCTTTCCCTCGTCTAATAATCTAAACAAAAATCAATTCTCACTTCTCTATCTCTTCCAATTCACGAACTAACTTTCTCTTGCCAAGGTGTGATTAATCTAATTAGAGGTATAACTAGACGTTGCTTGCTTCAATCCATTAATTTTCGTGCGAATGATATCCACTAGACGTGGTATTACTTGATACGATACGATTTGGTGTATTTGCCAATAGTATGAGCGTATTGATGTGGATTTTATACCACAAACTACCGGCAAGTGCACCGGATCGTACCAAGTAATACCACGTGAATAGGTTATCATTTCCATGAGGATTAATAGATTAAGCAAGCAGTGGTCAATTGATTATTCTAGTTAGATAAGTAAAAATGAAGGTTTTCTATAGCAAATAGCATAAATAGTGAATTAAATAAAACAAGCAGTAGATGTGTGAAAGATAATATGAGAGAAAAGTTAAGGTATCGAAGATATTTAGATTTTCGGAGTAACAATTATCATCATCTGAATTGATCATCCAATGCTACAATTCATAAAAAACCTTAAGTGATTGAATCCCAATTTCTTGGCAATTCAATTTCTTCTAACCTAATCAACTGTTAACTTCTTGAACAATTAATTATGCTAAAAGGTTAAGCATAATTTCTGGTTTATATGCCACACAATTTTCAAGAACCCAAAAAAAACCTGATTCTATGTCACTTATCAAATTAGTTCTAGAAAATTAAAAAATTATGAGAAAGAGTCTCAAGCCTAATTCCAATTATTTTAACTTTTCGAAGATTCAGAGGAATCCAATTCAAATTAACGTTATTTTCCAATGTGCTATAATCCTTAAGATGAAGAATGAAACTCACTTCTTGAATAACAATCAGTGCATTAATCAAAATAGAAGAATAATTGTATCAATCCATCAAAATAAGTAGAGCCTATATCCTTAACAATGAAAATTTAGTTGCTCATGGTGCAGAAAAAATCCTAAAAAGTGAAAACTGAAAAAGTGTGGAGAGAAGAGAGAAAGCCTGCAGGGCTTCAAATTCCTCCTTTGATATTCAATCATAAATTATTCAAACTCAAATCAAAATAAAAGCTAATCATATTGTTTCTTTTAATTTAAAACAAATGAGATTTGTGTGATTCCATTCAGAAATGTGGTGAAAGATATTGTCCTTGAGGTATGATGGGTTGTTCTTGTTGTGGTGGAGGAGCTTGTGGAGCTTTTTCTTCTTTGGCTTGATCTCTTCTCTGAACCGCCACCCTTGCATGTTCCATTGTTTTCTTGGAGATTGGTCTTTCAATAGAGATGAGAAAGTCATTCTCCACGTTCACCCTTGCTGCTTCATAGAGGCGGTGAATGAGATGTGGAAAAGTCAAATTTGTGTGTGAGGAAGGATTTAAGGCAATGTTGTATATTTGTTGAGGAATTATTTCTTCCATATTTATCTCATACCCTATCATAATGCAGTGAAACATGATGGCTCTGTCTAGTATGACCTCAGAGTGGTTGCTTGTTGGAATAATGGATTGTTGAATGAACTCTAACCACTCTCTTTCCACTGGTTTGAGGTCACTCCGCCCCAATTGGTTCGAATGGCCGTCCGTCTCCATTCATCACTGAGCACCCGGGAGATAAATGTCTTTGAGCACTTAGGTGTACCTCCGATCCTAGCTCATCCTCTCACTGTAATTGTCCATCCGTGGGGGGTTACTTGGAGGTGAAAGTTGGAAGATCTCCCTTATTCTCCTTGAACTAAAGTTTAAAGCTTTTTTCCGTGCGTAGGTTTGGTGATCATTTGCATTCACAATATGAATATCTCTATATGTAATCCAAGCATTACTAAAGAACTCTTGGACTTTCAATTGACCGACTTCGGTGTGTGGATCACAAAGAATTTTCCAACCTCTTTTTGCAGTTTGGTGCCAGATTTTCGGATATTCATTCGACTTGAGATCAAATTTAACCTCTGAAATCACCTTCTTCTTGCTCGTGAGCTCAAAGAAATGCTCTTCATGCAATTTGGAGTGGAACCTTGTGGAATCAAAAGAGCTGGTTGCTTGTTCCTTCCCTTTTCTCTTCCTTGATGATGATTCATGAACCTTGGGTGCCATTGATAAAAATTAAAAAGCTTGCTCGATAACACCAAACCTGAAGATTTGCTTGTCCCCAAGTAAAAATAGAAGAAAATAGAAGAAAAAAGAAGACAGACAAAAATAGAGGGAGCAAGCTAGGATAGGGTGGCAGCGCGTGAGAGAGGGGGGAGGGTGGAGATCGAGAAAAAAGTAAATGGAATAGGGGAAGATGGAGGGAGTTACGCATGTATTGTTGTTGTCGGGAGAGGGAAAATTGAGATGGGAAGAGTTGGGGAAAAGAGGGTGGGGAAGAATGATATGTGAACAAAAAAAAGGGAAGATATATGATGGAGGTATAATAGAAAGTGATTTGGGGGTTGGGTTACATATAAGAAAAGAAAAGAAGAAAAAAGGTTAGGGAAGGGGGTTAACTGAGGAAAAGAAAGAGAATATAGGGGAGCTAAAAGATATGGGGAAATGGAAGATTGGGAGTAGATAAGGATGGAACATGGCTGAAGAGGGATAGGGGGTTAGGTTGAGGGAATCAAGGGGGGGTGAGAATAGGTTTCAGGAGAGATAAGGGGGAAAAATTCGAAATTCGAATTCTAAAAACAAAGAAAACGGACCTGGCACTAAACGTCAGCTACTTTTGTTCTTTTTTTAATATGGCAGTAAACGCCACAATCTGGTGCTAGCGCTAAGGTGGTAGTGAAGGATCCTCTTTTTTTAGTATTCTTCGCCGCGATAAGTTGCTAAACGCCAGTCTTCTAGAATGTGTCCCTCCTTGCTCGTCAAACTCGCTTTAAACACCCAGAAGTGGTGCTAAACACCGAGTTGGCAGAATGCTTGCCCCCCTTTGCGTAAGTCTTGGCATTAAACGTTGCTCACTGGTGCCAAACGCCAGGCTGCCAGTGAGCTCCCTAACTTGCAAAAAGTCTTTCTGCCTGTTCCAAGCTTCCCTGTTTCTATTTCAATGGTATTGCATGAATCAAATAAATATAAAAATAAAGAAAACTAAGGAATAAGGGAAGAATAAAAACAAAATAATGAAATGAAAGGATACTAAAGATTGGGTTGGCTCCCAACAACCCCTTCTTTAACGTCACTAGCTTGATGGTTCAATCCTACTAGGTTAGGAGATGAGTAGTCCTTCGATGATCGACGTTGCCACCATCAAGATAGTGCTTCAACCTATGGCCATTGATAGTGAATCTCCTATCGGAGTTCTCTTCCATGACTTCCACATGGCCATAAAAAGATACTTTAGTGACTAGAAAAGGCTCTGATAACCTTGATTTCTGCTTCCTTGGAAAGATCTTGAGTTAAAGAAGAGTACTTTCTAGCCTGACTTAAATGTTTTAGTGGTTATTTTCTTGTCATGCCACAGTTTGGTCTTCTCCTTGTAAATTTTGGCATTCTCATACGCTGCTATTTTGAATTCATCAAGCTCATTGAGTTGGAGAAGTCTCTTTTCTTCTGCAGCCTTGAGATCAAAGTTGAGGAACTTAGTAGCCCAGTAAGGTCTATGTTCCAACTCCACAGGAAAATGACAGGCCGTGCCATACACCAACTGATAAGGAGACCTACCAATAAGAGTCTTGAAAGCTGTCCGGTAAGCGTAGAGAGCATCATCTATCTTCCTAGCCCAGTCCTTCCTTGAGGTGCTCATGGTCATCTCTAAGATCCACTTGAGTTCTCTGTTAGAAACCTCTACCTGTCTACTTGTCTAAGCATGATAGGGGATAGTCACCTTATGTCGGACTCCATATCTCTAAAGAAGAGAATCCAACTGTTTGTTGTAGAAGTGACTTCCCCCCATCACTGATCAAGGTCCTTGGGACACCAAACCCGCTTAATATATACATTTGGAGAAAGTTCATCACAACTTTGGCATCATTTGTAGTTAGAGGTATTGCCTCCACCTTGGACACATAATCTACAAGCACCAATATGTAGTTGTTTGAGTATGATTGGGGAGGGGGGAGGCCCTATGAAGTCTATGTCCCATACATCAAACAATCTACTTCCAATATAGCTTGTTGTGGCATTTCGTTATGTGACAAACCTCATTTTGAGGGTTTATCTTGTGCTGATTTTAGGGGTTTCATCAATGATTCCACACACTTTCTATATGAGAATATAAGAGTTTGCATTCCTTTCCTAGTTTTGCCTCGTGAATGAAAACATGCTTATTTTGCACTAAAATAGATACATTTCTAATCTTCTCTTGATGCCATTCGATGCCGTGACTTGTGTGTTAAGTGGTTTCAGGATATAGAGTAGGAATGGACAGGAAAAGAGAAGGAAGACGGGTGCAAAGGAAGGAAGCATGAGAATTGAGCTTTGGAAATTTCCGCATAGGCGCGTGCGCGCACTTGGCGCGCCCGCGCGGATAAGAGCAACGTGAAGCTGAGACTAAGAGCCAAGCCACGAGCCGGCTTGAGTAGCGGCTAAGCCAGGATCCTCATCGACGCGCACGCGTACATCACGCCTCCGCGCACATTACAAGACGCCTCAACAGCGCGTACGCGTACCCTGCGCGTGCGCGCCGATTTGCGAATGTGTTTTTTTTAAGAAGTCACGTGACTTAGGCGTGGAGGTAGTTAAGAATCCCACTTTTGGGAAATGCCTTGGCGGGAAAAGGCTTAAAAGACTAAGGGAGCAAGGGTAAAAGACACTTAGTTCATTTTGCTAGATTTTAGATATTTTGGGAGGAGAGTTAGTTTTCACTTTTGGGGGAGAGAAGAAGAGGAAAAGATTCCAAGCTCTTCACTAGGGTTCATCTTCACCCAATTTCTGAATTTTCAATCATTTTTGGTGAGATCCATTACAATTCTCATTCCATCTTACTCATGTCATAGATTTTTCTTCTCCAAATTCAAGTAGTTGTAATTGATCAACTCTCATAGATCTAGAATTTAATGTTGCAATTTTGAATTTCATTAACTCTTTGAGAATTGCTTTCCATTGCTACTCTTTGAGGCTTGGTGATAGATTCTTGTGTTGCAATACTTTCAATTCTATTTTTCTTCTCATTTTACTATGACTTTCCTTTTTGCTCATTACATGTTTGATAAAATGTCAACACTAGCCATGGAGTAGAGTTTTTGTACTTGGCATGGGGTTTGGTCATTGGAAGAAGTTGAATAGTTATATCAATAGTTGATTTGGAATTAGGGATTGCTAGTTGGCTTGGAGTGCACTAAAGCTAGATTCCCATGAGGTGAAGCTAGGACTTGTGACTCAAGTTGATTGTTTTCATTTGATTTTCTTCTATACTTAGGGGATAACTAAATGAAGCAAGGCCTAATTGTTGTCAACATTGAATGGACTATAAGGATAGAATTTCTAATGCCAACCCTAAGCCAAGTCTTTTGATAATTGATTGTTTGTTTCTCATTACTTTGCTAAACTTTCAAAGAATTCCAACAAGGCTTACTAAATCAATAAGATGCACATTTTGGCAATTCCAAGGGAGAACGACTCGGGAGACTAGTACTCTCGGATATAGATTGTAGATTTGTTTGATGATGAATTTTGCGTTGGTTTAGACTATACTACGATTGATCACTTGATAAATTCTATACCGGCAAAAATTCATTCGTCATTATGCTTGGACAAATTCCCAGCTCTCTGGTACTGGTCATAGTTTTTCACAAATTCTTTAGCATCTCTAAAGAGAGTAGCTCAATAGAAACCACATTGGAGGACCTTTACTACATTCCTCTCTCCACTAAAATGGCCACGATATTTGGAACCATGACAATTCTAGAGCATTTTCTTTGTTTCTTCATCTGAAATGCACCTTTAGATGATCCCATCTGAGCACCTTTTGAATAAGTAAGGTTCTTTTCACAAGAAATACTTGGCATTATGGAGTAATTTCTTAATCTGTTGTTTAGTGAATTCCTTGGGGATGATTTTGCTGGCATTTTAGTTTGTTATGTCTGCAATCCAAAGGCTCCATGTATAATAAAGAGTTGCTCGTCAAGAAAAGCTTCATGTATTAGAGTGGAGGGGGGGACTACTACTTCTTCAAGTTCAATTCTAGAGAGGTGATCAGCTACTTGGTTTTCTGAACCCTTCCGGTCTCTAATCTCAATGTCAAACTCTTGAAAAAGAAGTACCAACCTAATTAACCTGGGTATAACGTCCTGTTTGGTCAAAAGATACTTAAGAGTAGCATGGTCAGTGTAAACGACGACTTTTGAACCAATCAAATAGGACTTAAACTTATCAAATGCATATACCACAACTAACAGTTCTTTTTCTGTAGTAGTGTAATTTTTTTGCTCCACTACAAATTCTATGTACTGGGCGCCCAACACCAAGACTTGGAGCTTGGCTCCAAAGGCAATTATCACTCCCAGGATTCAAAAAATTGCTTCAATCCCAACGCCACTTCACCACGCCCGGGTTTAATGTATAACCAATTCTCAGGAAGCTTTAATTCAATCCACGATTCAAGATTTAAAAGATTAGTTAGTAACAACCTCTTCTAGAAAGATAAGATTTGGTTGTTAGGATTATATTTGATTAAGATTTGAATTTGAATAAGTTATTTTTTTCTTTGAAGATTATAAGACCTAAAATTTTTGAAAAATCTTATTATAAGTCAATTTCAATTTATTTATTCATTAAAGATTTTAATTTCAGAAATTATTTTATTAAAACTAATTAAATCAAGTTTTGATAATTAAATTAGAATTTTTATCTAATTTTACAATTATTGGATAATTTTCATATTTAAATTATAATGTTTAGTAATTGTAAAATAATAAGAATTTTATATACATTGATTTAAATAATTAAGATTTTCGAATTTAATACATTAATTTTTATGAATAAAAATAATTATATTATCTCTAACTCTTATATTAGATTATTTATTTTAAAAATAATTTGTAAATTAATGAATAAATAGTATTTTTATACATAATTATTGTTAAATTAAAATTGGTTTTCAATTACTATATTATCCCTATTTTTTTGAAATTATCAACCTACCCTTACTCCTTTTTCTCAAATCAAAATCTTAACACTAATTTCATTTTAACCCACACTTCCCACTCACACACACACACCATTACCTTAACCCTCCTCCATGCCCAAAAGAAGAAAGGAAAGAGATAGAGAGAGTGAGCCAGCAGGAGGAGGAGAGGAAGGGCGCGTCACCGATAGGGCTTGGGCTATCGTCGTATCATCGTCGAGCTGGAGGGACATATCGCCTCCAAGCCTCGCCGTCGAAGCTCCATGTCATTGCTGCCATAATTCACGAAGAGAGAAAGAGAGAGAGAGAGAGAGAGAGCAGCGCCAAGAAGGAGAGCTCCAGGAAGAAGCTACTGTCGCCACCCCTGCTCTGCCGCTGCCGTAAAGTCACCCACTGCCGTCGCTGTTCCTTCGTTGTCGTTGTTCCTTCGTAGTTGTCGTAGCTAGGTTACTGGGAATATGAGCAAGGCACAAGGAGAGAGAAATCATACGCCATCGTTGATTTGGACGGGGTCGCCGTCAAACTGCTGCTGAAGGCTATGCTGCCGTGCCTTTGGCCGCCGGAAAGTCACACTGACGTCACCACTGCCAGAGTTTTTGGTTGCTAGGTATGGTGCTGTTGTCACTGGAACCACTGTCGGGGTTGTTGCTGCTCGGTTTAGTTGTTCTTCTTTTCTTACGGTAAGCGTTTACGTTCCGGAACCTTTGAAAATTATTATTCTATTATGTTTGGTTAGAGAATCTAAGATTTTAGTAATATAGGGTTGAGTCCCAGTTATTGTGAGTCATGATTGAAGATGCTGCTATTGCGAACCAAGAGAAAAAGGTGTTTTTGCACGTTTTATAGCTTTCGGGTTTCGATAATCGAGGTAGGGACACTTTCCTTAAACTCATGTTCTTGTCAAGAATTGTTATAAGTTGATATTGATGCTGTCATGGCCCAAAATGAGCCATGACCGGCGCTCAGAAAAATAATCCTTAGCAAGCCTAACCGACTCAAAGATAAATTGAATAAGAAAATTACAAATATTTGAAATAAATTTACAGTTTCTAAAATGAATAATTACATATTTTTAATAAAAGGTAAAATAAATAAATATGGATGGATCCTGCCTGTGACATATGGAGCATATACATCTAGGAACTCGACAAAAATAGATACTCATTGCAGATCGTGACTCTTAATTAGAAAATCTCACTTAGTCAAGTATTTGTTCCTGAAAAGTATTTTTAGAAAAAGGGGTGAGTTTTGCAACCCAGTGACTAGAAAATACATCTATAATCCACATGAGACCATATAAACAATATTATCAAAGTAATTTAAATTAGAAAATAGCAGTTGATAATAATAAGTGAATCAATAAGGGAGTTCTCATACAGAAATCAAATCAAAAGTCCACACTTGGGAGGCTCCACCTCTAAGGGTAGCCCTTTCCTCTCGTGTGTCCGTACAGAATAACAGATCCAACATGTGGCCTACACGTTAGGCTAGCAACGCCCCTGCTAGCTGAGGTCTGAGTTAGATGCATCTAAGTTAACGTCATAACCACCGTTAACTACGGTTTTCTAATACAAGGCTCCCAAACCAATTCAAAACATATAATTTCAAATATAACAAATCTTTGATCTTTCAAATATATAATGTATCGAGTCAAATCAAATCAGATAATACTTTCTCATCCAAATCATATTCAATCATATTTTCTCAATCTTAAGGCACTTCAAACATATTTCACGATTTTAAAATAAGTGAGTACCAACAAAATATTAATGCTTCAAAAATACATATTCAAATAAAATCAAATACTTCAAAATAATATAAAACTTCTTCAAACATACATATAGTCTCATAAAAATATATAGCCTCATGTGCATATTAAAATGAGCTTAACAAGGATAAACATTTAGTTGTAATAAATCAATTAGTAAAACTAATTTAAAATCATTTGATAATAATCTTTGTAAGTTAACTAAGTTCAAAGCACCGTATACCAAAATAATTATAGACGTAAAGCCAAATAATTATAAATGTAAAGTCTACTCACAACTTGGTCCCAAGGGACCGAAGAAACTGAAACCGAAGTGCCAAATTAAAAGGGTGAAGATGGTTAGAATAGAATGGGTTGAAAGGACGTAGAATTTAAACCGAGGCAGTAGCAAAAACTCCGACTAATCCCGCAGCAACAACTTTGTTATAGTCACAGCTATGGCGGCTGAAACAGAATAGAACGGAAACAAGGTAGCATCAATGGAATAGTAGCAGAGCAAAAGTGGAAACGAGGCAAGTTAAAGAAAATGACCTGGACCAAAACAGAGGCACTTCGACGATGTTTTTTTTTTCCAGAAACCGCAACAGCAAAGAAGATCCGGTAGGAAGCTTAAACCGGAAGCAGAGGCAACTACCAGCAGTGACGCCAGCAAGGACGACTCTGATGGTGGTGCGCAGCTTGACAGTGACCTCCTTCCCCAGCAACGGCAACAGCAGCGATAGCTCACACCACCGGTACCCTTCTTCCGGCGACGAGCTCTATTGCGCTCTCCTTCCCCTTTCATGAAGTCTCTCTCTCTCTTCGGCCTCCTCCGTGACACAGTAGTTCGACGGCAGTGAGGCTGGCTTCAGCGGTCGTGGCTAGGGCTCCAGCAGTGACGGCGATGGAACCTCCTCTGTTCACCATGCCTCTCTTCTGCGCGCTCTTCTCTCTCCTCGGACTCCCCTCAGAGGCGCGACGGTCCTCCACGCGCAACCACCTCTTGCAGGCACCACGACATCAGCGTGGCCCTAACCAGCGTCGTCCTCCTTCCCCACCCCCTTCTTCCTTTCTTCTCTTTCTACGTTTTCCTCTCTCTTTTTCCTCCTTTCATTTTCAGCTGTGTGTGTGTTAGGAGAGGGTTAGGGTTTGGTTTGGGAAAAAAGAGAGTAAGGGTATTGTAGGGATTTTAATTTTCGCCCTCGAAAATTCAAAAATTGATATAATCTGTAAAACGTACATCGTTTTAGCACTTTACCGAACATGAGAAAGAAGTATAACGAGCTGTAGAAGTTACAAGATAGGTTTTTGTTAAAATGATGTGATTAGCATTCACCTACTCTTGTTCCCTTGACAACTTAGATATACATAGTACTTTTCACTTAGTTTGTCAATCTCCTCAAAATATACTTTTACTTCATAATCTCTTGGTTCTGGTGTACATCTGCTTGGTAGTAACCGGTCTTACGTCAAGCCTTAGAATTACGACTTTTTGAACTTTATCAATAAGTTGTGTCCTAACAAACTAACATATCGCTTACTATATCTCGGAATCACACGAGATCGAAACAAGCTCAAATTTACTCAAAAGGACACAAAACCTGGGAAGAGAAGAGCAAACATAACAGATGGTGTTTGCACAAATGTAGAAGGATGCTTAAGATTGCAACTAAGCAATGCTGTATAGAAATAATTAAGTGTGCCAGAAAGAGTCAATCGCATCTTAACAAGGAAATCTAAATCAAGAAACTTTAATAGTAACAATTAAAGAAAATATGGTATATTAGGTCAAAACAGGTCAAAGAAGTATAAAGTTCATGAAAAGAGGTTAACCAAAATCAATGGCTATTTTTACAAAGATTTAAAAGGATGATTAGGGACACGATCAGGTAAGAGAAGAATCAAATCAAAAAAACTTTTTCCAAAGAAGATCTGGAACAAGAATTCCAAGAGAATACTAGAAGATATGATGTAACATAGTAAGGCAATTTCAAATTACATCAAGGAGTTATTTAGTTCACGTAAGGGATGCAATGTCAACACATGTGTTGTCGAGAATATATGGTATAGCCAAAAGCACGATCAGATTGAGATATGCATAAGATGTAGGACATGAAATAAAATAATCAAATTTCATTTCAACAAGAATTGAAACAATGAACTCCCAATATGAAATATAGAAGAAGGAACGATTCGTCAAATCACGTGGCACAATTATAGCACATACTTCAACACAAACTATCCCAAGAAGAATACCTAATGTTCCCAAACATAACAATTACCATTACTTGGATAAAGAAACGAAGGAATTTAGAAGAACTATTCCTTGCAGGTTATAAATTCTACCCCTTTGTATGCACCATACTCAATAATCATACCACAAAATGTGACAACGCTAGATAGAATATAAATTTTTTCCCCAACAAAACTAGAAAGCAAGCAAAACAAAATAAAGTCCAACATAACAATATCATCATAGCATAAAAGGTTTTAGGCATAAGTAAATGTTGAAATCACCGAAAAAGCTTCACAATATTCTTCATCAACATCATCAAGACTCTAAAAATTTCAAAATGATGAGTATTGCAAATAATTGAAAGAGTAGATTAGAAAAAAGGACATAGATGTTACACCCAAAATTAGAAACTAGTATATAAAAAATGGTATCACCTGAAAATTTCTACTTTTAAACATCAACAACAATAACAAAACAAAATATTCAAACACAATCAATCAAAGTATAGTAATAAAGAAAATATTTAGAACGAGCAAAGGTAACATAAAAAAATCTAAAATAAATGAACCAACTAAAAATAGGAGACACATGAAAAGAAAAAAAAAATATTGACAATTTTATGCCTCCACACTCAAGCTATGATCAATCCATACCCATAATTTTTCAGGTCAACAAGTTATAATGAAATAACTCAAGATTAAACCCATTGACTCAAAATGAACCCATCGGTTTCTTTAGAGTTTACACATCCACAATCTTCATACATTACAAACAAGCACCAAAGTTGTCCTAAAATTAAAAAATCAACAAGGAGAAAAACTCATAGAAAGAATTTGTTCAACTTTAAGGAATTAGTTATCCAATCTTTTCCATCTGAAATCGCCAGAAATTCTTTCCAAGATCTAAGACCTATAATCTCAATCTCATAAACCCAGAAAACTAACCTCTTCAAATCTCTGAGAATAATGACAATAGTTGAGAACAGAGGAATTTTCAAAAAAAAGCAAGGGTTAAGAAAATGTTTTGAGTTTCAAATCTTAGCCAAAAAGCAAAGTTCATCACCAAAAGAATAAAAGACAAATATCACCAAAACATATAAAATTATAAGAGCTGATTCTAACACACCCTCATCCATACATAAACAAATTTTTTGTCATGATAATACACATAAAATACGTTGTTTGAGCTACCCTTTAGTAAGGCATTCACGTCTAAATAATCAAATGTTGCAACAATGAAATCAAAGCATAGCACATAATTATTAAAAGACACAGACACAGACACATCAGATATAGTGTACACTTCTAAAATCAGACCAATAAAATTATTTTGACTTTCAATTTCAAAATAATGAACATGATCATAAAACTCACTTGAAAGTACTCAGTCATTTCGACATGATCACGAAAAAAGAGAACTTTTTTCAGAACAATGCCTTCTTTTTCTTTTTTTCTTTTTTGCACCTACACCCAAAGAGAACTTGAAACACGCTATTTTAGAACTCACAATATTTCCATCAATCTATTTTTCTTTGTTTATGTACGAAACCATTTTCTTGAACACATTTCAGATATATAACTCCATAAACATCAAACTAGCAAGGAGAAAACAAAACAATGTTCAATCAGGACCATACATAGTAGAAGCATACAATTAAAAGCAATCATCTAAAATTCAAATAACCCTTATTCAATCTAGCCACACAAATTGTTCCCGAAAATCCAGTAGCTGCTGAATATACTCCTTAATTTGTTGTCATCATGTCAAAAGCCTTAACCTCTCCATTCAAGTATCATATATTTCATAAAAATCTATTGAAATAACTAACTTCTTTCACAAACATCACATTTCGCAAAAATCATCATAATTCAGCAACAATAGAAAAATCATAGAACATAACCACAATAATTCCGTGACAAAAAAAACCATGTCCAACAACACAATACTATAATAAAACTAGATCATCAAATTAGAAAAATTCAAACAAACTTCTAAATCGAAAAGATCTTCGATCCATCTAACTAGTCACCCAAATAATTCTCTATGCCTAAACAGATAAAATCACCAGTTCGCCAAACAATAATAACACTCCATTATATGTTCATCACAGAGTTCTTCTCCTTGAAAAATTGAATAACAGTTTTCAAAATTCTTAATTCGAAAAAAAGGAT
Organism: Arachis hypogaea; assembly: GCF_003086295.3. Lineage (NCBI taxonomy): Eukaryota > Viridiplantae > Streptophyta > Magnoliopsida > Fabales > Fabaceae > Arachis > Arachis hypogaea. The sequence continues at coordinate 57,165,825 of NC_092042.1, read as the reverse complement.
CACAAGCAACTCAAAATTTAGTCATAACTCCAAAGATTATCAACATAAAAATAAACATTTAGATATCACTTATCAAGTCCAAAACAAAGCATCTCGTTTAGTAACTCATTGAATTCATGCAATCCAAAATTTCAAATACAGCTCTATAAAGGAATTAGATAGTAATTCACAGCAAACACCAATCGGATCTTTTAAGTATTTCATGAAATATTGACATCAGGAATCATAGAGAACAACACAAAGACGAAAAAGATTAAAGCATGCATTCACAAAAAGGGGAAATATTATAACTAGCTAAATGGCAGGAATCGCGAACTGGAACCGAAACTGAAACTATTGCAAAAAACATGTTCGAGAAAATCTAGCAAAGGATAGGGCAAGATTGGGTACAAAAGGACAAGAGTAGTAAGAAGTGGCAGAGGACAGATGATCACATTAATCAGAAGACAACAATGACATAGAGGACAAAGAGGACATTCCTATAGGTCTTTGATAGTGCCACAATTTGTACAAATAGGCGCGCTTCTATTTATACAATTGTGATCCTACCATAGGACACTTGCTCCATATTGCACAGATTAAACCTAAGCTCTGATTCCACTTTGTCATGGCCCAAAATGAGCCATGACCGGCGCTCAGGAAAATAATCCCTAGCAAGCCTAACCGACTCAAAGATAAATTGAATAAGAAAATTACAAATATTTGAAATAAATTTACAGTTTCTAAAATGAATAATTACATATTTTTAATAAAAGGTAAAATAAATAAATATGGATGGATCCTGCCTGTGACATATGGAGCATATACATCTAGGAACTCGACAAAAATAGATACTCATTGTAGATCGTGACTCTTGATTATTAGAAAATCTCACTTAGTCAAGTATTTGCTCCTGAAAAGTATTTTTAGAAAAAGGGGTGAGTTTTGTAACTCAGTGACTAGACAATACATCTATAATCCACATGAGACCATATAAACATTATTATCAAAGTAATTTAAATTAGAAAATAGAAGTTGATAATAATAAGTGAATCAATAAGGGAGTTCTCATATAGAAATCAAATCAAAAGTCCACACTTGGGCGGCTCCACCTCTAAGGGTAGCCCTTTCCTCTCGTGTGTCTGTACGGAATAACAGATCCAACGTGTGGCCTACACGTTAGGCTAGCAATGCCCCTGCTAGCTGAGGTCTGAGTTAGATGCATCTAAGTTAATGTCATAACCGCCGTTAACTACGATTTTCTAATACAAGCCTCCCAAACCAATTCAAAACATATAATTTCAAATATAACAAATCTTTGATCTTTCAAATATATAATGTATCGAGTCAAATCAAATCAGATAATACTTTGTCATCCAAATCATATTCAATCATATTTTTCTCAATCTTAAGGCACTTCAAACATATTTCACAATTTTAAAATAAGTAAGTACCAACAAAATTTTAATGCTTCAAAAATACAAATTCGAATAAAATCAAATGCTTCAAAATAATATAAAACTTCTTCAAACATACATATAGTCTCATAAAAATATATAGCCTCATGTGCATATTAAAATGAGCTTAACAAGGATAAACATTTAGTTCTAATAAATCAATTAGTAAAACTAATTTAAAATCATTTGATAATAATCTTTGTAAGTTAACTAAGTTCAAAGCACCGTATACCAAAATAATTATAGACGTAAAGCCAAATAATTATAAATGTAAAGTCTACTCACAACTTGGTCCCAAGGGACCAAAGAAACTGAAACCGAAGTGCCAAATTAAAAGGGTGAAGATGGTTGGAATAGAATGGGTTGAAAGAACGTAGAATTTAGACCGAGGCAGTAGCAACAACTCCGACTAATCTCGCAGCAACAACTTTGTTATAGTCACAGCTATGGCGGCTGAAACAGAATAGAACGGAAACAAGGTAGCATCAATAGAATAGTAGCAGAGCAAAAGTGGAAACGAGGCAAGTTAAAGAAAATGACCTAGACCAAAACAGAGGCACTTCAACGACGTTTTATTTTTCCAGAAACCGCAACAGCAAAGAAGATCCGGTAGGATGCTTAAACCGGAAGCAGAGGCAACTACCAGCAGCAGCACCAGCAAGGAACAACTCTGATGGTGGCGCGCAGCTTGACAGTGACCTCCTTCCCCAGCAACGGCAACAGCAGTGATAGCTCACACCACCAGTACCCCTCTTCCGGCGACGAGCTCTGTCGCGCTCTCCTTCCCCTTTCGTGAAGTCTCTCTCTCTTCGGCATCCTCCGCAGCACAGTAGTTCGACGCGTGGCTAGGGCTCCAGCAGTGACGGTAATGGAACCTCCTCTGTTCACCATGCCTCTCTTCTGCGCGCTCTTCTCTCTCCTCGGGCTCCCCTCAGAGACGCGACGGTCCTCCACGCATAACCTCCGCTTGCAGCCACCACGACGTCAGCGTGGCCTTAACCGGCGTCGTCCTCTTTCCCCACCCCTTCTTCCTTTCTTCTCCTTCTACGTTTTTCTCTCTCTTTTTCCTCCTTTCATTTTCAGCCGTGTGTGTGTTAGGAGAGGGTTAGGGTTTGGTTTGGGAAAAAGGAGAGTAAGAGTATTGTAGGGATTTTTCAGATGCGAAAATTATATTCTTGGTGATTATATGAGTCTTATGAATTGACTGAGTTATTTTGAAAGAATGTGATTGTTTGCTTGATTATTTTTTGGTTGATTGAATGGCATTGTGATCATTAATGAAAGCTTGATTTGGAAATCCGACTTGTATATTTATATTGAGAATGAGTTGCATTGGAAATTTGATTTATATATATATATATATATATATATATATATATATATATATATATATATATATATATATATATATATATTGAGGAATTCTTTGGTTTATAAACTGTTTGAGAAGGCTTAGAATTCAGATTTATTGATTGATTTTGTTGAAGCTGGTTTAAATTCTATGTTATGAGATTGGTTGCTTGAGTTCTAGACTTTGTTGATTTTCTTGAGTTGAGTTGCTATTGTTGTGATGCTTTATTGGAAGTGATTTGAATAATTGGGAGATATTTGGGTTGGTTTGGTTAGGACTCTTGAAAGGTGGAAACGTCCAAATTTTAGAGGAGATGCTGCTGAAATTTTTATAAAACTCTAAGAATTAGTTTGAAGCGTTATTTAAAAGAAAATTTGATTAAGAATCATATTATTTGATTTCGATTTACTATGGAAAGAGTCTTGTTTTCAGTTCGAATTATTGAGAAAAGAATTATGTTTTAGGTTTTATTTATTAAGAAAAGTATTATGTTTTTAGTTCGATTTATTAAGGAAAGGATATGTTTTGAGCTTTATTTATTAAAGAATAGATTATGTTTTGAGTTTAAATTATTGAGGAAAGAATTGTGTTTTTAGTTTTATTTATTTAAGAAAGAAATTATACTATTTTAAGTTTGATTTATTAAGAAAAATTTTGTGTTTTAAGTTCGATTTATTAAGAAAAAGATTACGTTTTGAGTTTGATTTAAAAAAATCATATTTTGAAGAGCTTTAACCAATTTATAGTATTTCAATTTGATTGGCAAAGAGATGATTTTGAGTCTTTCGAAAGGAATTTAAACTGGTAATAGTTTTGAAGTTGGTTTGAAAATTTTTGATTGAGTAAATTTGAGTTTTATGAAAGAGAATGTATTTAGAGTGACGTTGTTTTAAAGATTTTGGAAAACGTTATAAAAAGTGGTTTTTGTTTTAAAGGAGAATGATGTGAGAAAAAGTGATTTCTTGGCATGCGGTGAACTGAGTATATATTGCTATTAACTGGACAAGTTGAGATTGAGAATTCTCTCTCTTTCTGTGATAGACAAGTTGAGATTGAACTGCATTACTTGTGATTGTGATTGTGATTGTGATTGTTAGTTAGGATTATGGTGGTTGGAGTGAGATTTGATTTTGTGTTGGGTCGAAGACCGTGATGTGATATTGTTTTGGGTCGGAGGCCATGATTTGGCTATGTTTGGGCTAGAGGCCGTGATTGGATGAATCAATGGTAAGTTTGACGAAATTACTCCTTCATGAAAGGTTACAAGATATTGTGTTTAATGGAATTTTTATAAATTCAAAATATGAATTCGGATTTTGGGTAATTGACTGATGGTTCTTGAAAAGGTTTGAGTTTTTGGATGATTGATAGTTGATTTTCAGAAAGATTCATAAGACGAGCAATGATCACTGAAATCGAAAAACATTTTTCTTTTAAATATCCTCTTAGGACAATTCTTAAAAACCCCTTACTGAGAACCAGCGAGGACGATGTTCTCACCTTCTACAGATTTTTCTTTTCAGGATGGACGAAGAGTTTAAGGAGTTTCTTTCGAGCATCTGATTGTATTTTATATTATTGAATATACAGTTATAGTTTTTGCTCTCCTTTATTATTATATTTTTAAGAGGGATAGGAGTTGTAATGATCTATATGTATTTATATTTGTAAGTTACTTGTATAAGAAGTTTTGTATATATATATATATATATGTGATTTTAATTAGGTTATATATGCATGTTTGATTGAAATAAGAAAGCATTTTTGGTTTTTCAAAGGAAACAGCGATACGGTTTCGAGTTAAGGGCTCATATCTTATTATTAAATATGTAAAAATTGTCATAATATTCTTGCTATCAGAGTGGCACAGCCAAAAGCATAACATTCTGATAATGAAAGTGTTACAAAGATAACATTATATTAATTTTTGAATTTGAATTAATTAGGAAGTTAGATATAAATAAGTGAACAAGGTTCACAAAGAGAAAACATCACACACGGATCATACACCATCCATCACCTTTCTCTAGTTTAGTTGTTTTGTTCTCTACCATCTGCCACCTCTCTTTATTTTCATGAATTCTCTTAAAAATATTTCAATTATATTTTCTTTTAATTTTCTTATTTTTTGAGTCTTTAGAAAAAAAATTTCTTTAAAAGATTTTTCATCACATGCGTAGTTACTATATGTTTGCTTTATTCACTGCCATTATAAAATTATTTTGTCCAAAAAAATTCATTGTCAAACATGCATAATATATCATATCAAGATTGATTCTATTCATTCACATGCATTGAAAGGCTTAACACATTATCTCTACATCTTATTATTTTCAATTTTCAATAGTAAAGACATTGGCATTTAGTAGTTGTTATATGCTTATTCTTATGCATGTTTTCCTTGCCATGCATCACACCAAGGCTCCATAACTTCACAAGGCATATCTCATTCCATTATAAATACACATGCATGCATTCATTCATCATACAACATAATTACACTTAGCATTCACTTCTTTCTTCACTTTTATTTCACTTTCTCCATACGGCCAAAATTTTAACTTTGGTGTTCGTGCCTTATATTTTTCTAGGTATAAACAAAATAGTAAAATGCCTTTGTTCAAGAAAAAAAAAAGGGGAGGAACTAGCCACCCATTTTTTGATGTCACCCGGTTCTAAACCTAGATGCATGAAACCCAATATAGAACAACGGTGAAGGAGAATACCATAATCCCCGACATGAGATTCAATGTGAACCGAATGAGTATCTGATGATTCAAGCTAAGATCTCCTGTCGGAAGTGGACGGTCCTTTCAAAATCACTAAGAAACGTGGGCTTTATCTTAGTCCATGAATTTTATGCTAATTCTTAGTTGAGCCATGAAGAGGAGCCTTAGATGAGGAACCAGCTTATTTTAGCTACGTTCGAGGCCAACCCATTGATTATGGGCCTCGGAGTCTCCGAAGGATTTTTCGTCTTCCTTCCCCTCCTCACTTAGCCGACCCAAGCCACTGTGAATATGCCTTGAGAATGATGTGTAAAAAAAGAGAGCAAGATGTGCTCAGAGATATTTGTGTCCCGAGACACAATAGAAGTTGGATGCAAGGGGCTATCCAATTGATTAAAGAGGGCAAACATCATCCCTGTCGGCAAAGGGTCACTAGATTTCATCCATCACTCACTTATTTCCACCTCCAACCACTCCGAGGTGACAATGGACCGGGCCATCCTTATCCACTCAATCATAGTTGGAGAAAAGGTTAGAGTGAAAAACCTCATTCCCCTTTACATAACTATGTCGACCCAAAGTCAAAGCTCAGATTTTCAAGCCTCATCCACTATCTCTGTGAAGTTTCCGAGGTTTCCATTGAACAAGACACCCCATCAAGCTAGCAAGACCCATCACTGTTGCCGTAATGGAAAGAAGCGCAAGGATATACCACACCGATTGACAACAAGAAGAGCCACAATAGCAACCTCGTCATCCTCCTCTTCAGGCATCCGAGCCTCAAGTTGATCCAAGTCAACCCCAATCCCATGGGATTGATATTGAGCAATTCTATCAAGAATTCTAACAATTTTGGTTAAACATAATGGATAGAATAATATATCTTTGTGCCACCATCCAACATGCACACCCCGAATGAGTTCTCCCATTTGAACGCTTACATCAAGAATGGGAAGGATAAAGAAGGGAGGTAGAAGCTCGTAGTCCATGGGAGGAGGCGGCTGTAAGACAAAGAAGATGGCGATCAAGGACCCTAGAAGGAACTATTGCAACTGAGAATAATGATGAAGATAAATGACGACGCTTTGGAAAATCAATTTGTATGGTGGTTAGCTTGTTTTCTTTCACTTTTCTTCTGCTTTATCTTTGTTTTCTCTTTTCTTGTTTTATCCTTGTTTCTTTTTTTTTGTTTTCTTCTTTCTTGTTTTTATCCTTGCATTATGTTTCTATTTCTTTGTTTTCTTGTTCTTCTTTTTTTTTTCTTTAACACTTACTACTTTGTAATTGTCCTTGGGCACTCGAGTGATAAGAGTGGCCCTTAATAAAAGGAGTTGAATAAATAACAAAGAAGGCTCTATTGAAATGTGGTGGTTAGTGAGCATGATTATATTTCATGGATTTAAAAGTATTCGAATGATCTTGAAGAAAAGGAAAAAAGAATCTCCAAGAAAACAAAGATTCTAGAGACATATTATGAGATTTCAGACTTTCAAAATCCTTGAAACAAAAAGAAAACGATAGAGAGAAAAGAAAGAAAGAGAGAAAGAGGTATGGAAAAATCATGAATATTCAAAAGTAATAAGGCTCTAAGCACCAACGACGAAAGTTCAAAATTTGAGAGGGTACTTCATCACCCGATAATTTGGACCAATTGGCTCGGGATTATCGTTTGAAAGTCTATATCAAAGAGTTGCTTTGAAACAAACCAATTAGAGTCCAAAGAGGCTCTGGGCACCGATGTTTGGGTGAACAAAATTTTTAGTTATGTGCTTGTGGTGTGATTGTGTCAAGGAGAGGCTTGGATGATTAGATCTGAGGGGTGTTTTATCACCCGGTAACTTGGATAAACTGATCCAGGATTATCAATTGAAAATGCGCAAAGAGATACCTTAAGACAAAATACGTAAAATCAAGAAAATTCAAAAATCTCTCTCGGTCAAAGTGTTAAGCAAAATGCTTCAAGAATTATATAAGTCTAAAAGGATTCTCATAATACAATCCAAAATTTAGTTTTTGAAAACGATTCTTAATTCCTAAATATTCAAGACTTATTAGGATAAGAGAAATACTCTTATAAATCAAAGAGATCATTAAAAACTCCACTTTTGATTTAAACTTAAAATCTTCAAAGGCCTTCAATTCTTTTTCATTAAGCTAAACTCCATTTGTCTTTCTTTTTGCTTGAGGACAAGCAAAGTTTTAAGTTTGGTGTTGTAATGAAATGTCATCGTAACTACTTTTTGAGCTTCTTTTTCATTTTTTTCTTAGATTTTAAATCAAATCCTTATGTTTTTCATAATGTTTTGATAACTAATCATATATTAAGAGTTGTGTTATAATAATTATGTTTCCAAGCTAAAATCAAGCAAATCAGGATGAAAATCAACACAAGAATATGCTTGGAGGTACAGGCCAAAAGAAGACTAGGTTAATGCCTAGAATGCCAAGTTGGGAGCCCAAACCCATATCCCGGCTCCATGGAGTGGCACCCAGCATCAAGATTTGAAGCCCAGTGCCTTCATTACTGGGAGGAAGAAAAACGGACTCGAGCCTAGCTCTATAAGATGGGGACCAGCTCCACTACAAATCTATGTAATGGGCGTCCAGCACCAAGACTTGGAGCCCAGCTCCAACTGCAATTATCACTCCCACGATTTCAAAAATTGCTTAAAACCCAATGCCACTTCACTAAGCCCAACTCCAATGTATAACCAACTCCCAAGAAGCTTCAATTCAATCCAAGATTCAAAATTTAAAAAGATTAGTTAGCAACAACTTCTTTTAGAAAGATAAGATTTGGTTATTAGGATTATATTAGATTAAGATTTGAATTTGAATAAGTTATCTTTCTCTTTAGAAGATAACATTAGATTAGTTTTTGAATTTGAATTAGTTAAGAAATTATATATAAATAAGTAAGCAAAGTTCACAAAGAGGGGACATCACACATAGATCATACACCATCCGCCACCTCTCTCTCTAGTTAGTTATTTTCTTCTCTACCATGAGTAACTAAACCTCTCTGTTAAAGGTTAGGGGCTCTATTTTATTTTTATGGATTAATAATGCAAGTGTTTTCTTTATTTTGATTCATGCTTCTCTTTTCTTTCAAGATTGAGTTTCGTTCTTCATTAATAATGATTAAAAGTATCAAGAGATATTCTAATTTTGTACTAGATTCCGGTATTATTTTGTGAGATTTAATATTGGAATTAGTTTGAAACTCATCTCATAATCTTCATTGATTTTAGAACTAGTTCTTGAATATGTGACATTTAATTCATCTAGGGATAGTCTTTGAATATTGTGTAACTTAAAATCGAAACCGTTCTTAATCTCTTCACTTGATTAATTGACCTTACATTGATAATTAATTAAGTTAAGAGAAATTAGATTGCCAAAAGTATTAGAATTTAATTATAAATAATTTGCTATGAAAAGATTTTTTCATGAATCAAAGTTTTGAAAACACAAGTATTGTTCTTCCTAAAGGATTTAGCATTCTTGAAGCCTTTAACATTTCCTATCTTGATTTCCTTCTAATTCTTTAAGTCTTCCCTCACCCAATAATGCAAACAAAATCAATTTTCACTTATCTATTGCTTCCAAAGTCACGAACCAATTTCCTTTTACCAAGGTGTGATTGATCTAATTAGAGATATAATTAGACATTGCTTACCTCAATCTTCTAATCCTCTTAGTAACAATATCTACTCACCGTGGTATTACTTGATACGATTTGGTGCACTTATCAATAGTATGAGCATATCAATTTTGACTCATCATAGCTCTAGGCTTCCATGACACATCAGGATTGTAGTTCCTTAAGTAATTGAGCACATTATTTTGCACCCATTTATTATTCCCGGAGGCTATCCACCAACCATCATAACAATACGCATCTGTCGTCGAACAGGGGTGTTCATTGGCCCATGATTTTTGTGTTGTCCTACAAGCTTTTGTTTTAGTCAAGCTTGTCTCAATTCTTTTACTTGCTCCTTGCATTTCTTGTAAGATTCGAATTCTTTAATAGCTGAGGATGAAACAAAGCACTGTATCAAGGATAAATAGCCATATTTTTATCCTCTTCTCTTTGTCTTAGCAAAAAATCTAATAAATCATTTCTTCCTTTTGGATAAATTAATCTTTCTGCTTCAAGCATATCAAGTTTGAACTCAGCATCTTTGCTCGTTGGTTCAATAATTGCCATGTTGATTGAGAAAGAAATCTCCTCAATTTTAGCAAAGTTTGAAGTAACTTGGAAAGGGTAAAATACACCTTCATGTCGGGTTTTTTCGCAAACTTCAAGCAACCAACTTTAATAGCCCTCTGAATTAATCCTTGAAATGTACACAATTATTTGTATAATGTTCTCAGACTTGATAAAATTTATAAAACTTTTTATTTCTAATCTCAGATACAGAAGGCATTCATTTTTTCTCAGAGAGAACAAATTGTTTATCTTTTAAAAGCATGTAAAAAATTTATTCAGTTTTTATCAAATCAAAAGAATACGTTATTTTCCTTGATATTAGAGTCTTATTTTTTTTAGGTTAAAGAGATCGACACATATAAGGTAGTCTATCTTTTAACTTGGCTATAAAAGCAGTTTCACTGTTCAACTCTTCTTTGGTCATGCACTTGATAAAAAGCAAATTTTTTATTAAAGGAATTTTTTTTTTCTTGATTCATGATCCTTTTTCTCTTTGTTAAGATTTACAATTTGCTAAACTTTACCAACCAATTGAGCCAAGTCAAGAAATTATTGATTTACCAACTTCTTGCGAATATTAAATCGAAGCCATTGATTATCATTTTGACTACCTCAAGTTTAGGAATAAGAGTAGAAGACTTTTTCCTCATTCTTGAAACACATAAGATAGCCATCAATCGATTTTGTCTTGTCTTTCTTGATTGTGAATAAATCCGACAAGGTTACCTTTAATTCCCTGTGAAAATTTGATCCTGAAATCTTCTTTCTAATTGCACTCAATTATGAATCGAATTAGGTTGTAAATTTGAAAATCATGTAAAAACATTTTTCGTAAGAGAAAAAGAAAAATACCTCATCTTTAAATATTTATTGCTAACTAATTCTCCTATTTCGATTATGTATCGAGCCACATGCTCAACAATCGACTTACCACTCTCTCTTTTGATTGACTTTGAAGCTTTGATGCTCCTAAAAAATTCAACCTATAAAACTTAGTCAGGAAAATAAGAAATGAAAAAAGATGGTCTATTACTTCTATGTTAAACCCAACTCTGTTTAGAATTTTCTCGTCAACTTGAGTTTTGTTTTGACCGTAGGCTTGGGCATCATTATCTACCATCACCTCCTTTATCACTCTATTAGGATCATCTCCATGGTGTAATATTACTAGGAAATTGTTTAGAGCTCCATCCTAATAGGGAGTATCACAGGATTGAATGGTCAATTAATTGCTCTATCCTTACATTATTATTCTCAATCATATGATTCAAAATAGTAGCCATTTGTTATATGAGAATGTTAACAAAATCATCGTGGCTATCTTCTATTTGTTACCTGAACACAGCTAAACACTCAACTATGTTATGAGATACTGATAGGAATTTTTCTAGACATTTACAGAAAAATAGATGTTCTACCCTCCATAATTGACATCCCTTGCGGTGTTGATTCTAAGCCTTTGTGTCGAAAAAACACTAGGCATAGTTAGTTGTAGAGGTATTAGTAAAGACCCTAAATATGAAGAGATATTCAATAAATATTTATAGATACTATAATTAAACCCATTATGAAGAGATATTCAATAAATATAGGGGATTATTTCTTATTACAGAAACTCCTTCTACCTTTGAGGTTTAAGCATTTTTATAAAGTTGGGAGTAATTTTGTGGCAACCTATAAAGAGGCCACGTGGTAGGTGTGGTCGATGGAATTTCTCTTAGAACAATAATTGGAGTTGCTCTTCGACCTTTGCTGATGGTTGGAAAGGTCACTTCAACCTCTGCATACCTTATGTTGGTCTCCCATGGATGTCCAATGTCTCCATTCGACCTTTCTATTAGAGTAGATGTTCTGTCAGACATACTTATTATCTTTTCACAACGTAATCGTATCTAAAGCTAGACACTAAACTTGACCCAAGGTCCCACTGCTAAATCCATATTTTATAATGATGTTTGGATTGAAAAAAAAAATAGAATTCATCAACTTAAATTGCACTTGTTCTTTAAAAATGCATGCGTTTATGAATTTTCTCCTAATTGATCTAAATATGCTTTTTAGGCCTTTTGAATTATCAAATTAATTTTATTTTGATTCCATTCGATGACTATTTGATATATTTGTTTAAATTGTTTAAGGTTTAAGAGACAAGGATGATTTAAAAAGATGGACGAAAATCATACAAAAATACAGATTTTATGAATTATATAAATTACTCTCTTGATCTTTATGAATGAATTTGATATTTTATGTTTTATCTATGCTTATTTGAATTGTTAGTATTAAATTCTTGTAGTGAATAGTTGTAATTTTTGTTAATCCTTACCATTTATGATGTTTTATTTTTATGCACACCATATGTTTGATAAAATATTTATATTAGTTATAGAGTATATTTTTCTTTTCTTCTTTTGGGGTTGAAAAATTATGTGACCTTAAGTTATTAATATCTAATTTTGATTGGTAATTTAGAGTTGTTATTAATCTTGTTTCTACTAACAACTTTTTAGTAAATTCAATTAGTAAGTTGTTTAGAACTTGTGAATTAAGGCCAATTAATTATGTCTATTTAACTTTTTTCAATATGTAAAAATTGATAAATGGGATTAATTCTTAACAATTATCATATTTAATTTGTGGTTAATAACAAGAATAGTAATCTTTGACTTACGACCTAGCCAAGACTTTTTACCACTTGAATTTTCTCTCTTTTATTAGTTTATTGCTTTAATTATTTCTAGTTTAATTCAATTGCTTCTTAGTATAGTTATCATTTTAATTGTGCTCCTTTATTCTCATGTTTGCTTAGTTAGTCATTTACTTACTTTTTTATTTTACTTGTAATTTAGTTATTAATTAATTTTTAGTAAATTTACATTTCTATAATTGTGCTTAAATCTCTTCGATTTTCATAGCCAATAATTATACACCTTATTTCAAGTTTAAAGGAGAACGATCCAAAATTTAATTAACTCCTAATTATTGTTTTGAACTTTATAACAAATTTTACTAAATTTTGAGTGTTAAATTTTGGTTTATAGCTACAATAATGAATCTTGAATTTAATTACTCACATTCTTACGTACTACATTTTAAAGGAATTAGATCTTTTCAATTTTTTTATTTAAAAGAGTAAAATGTAATTTTTTATCATATATTTTGTTAATAAAACCAAAAAAATATAAAAAATATATTAAAAAACTATAAATCATTTTATTCTCTCAAAAAAAATTAAAAAAATCTATTCTCCGCTACTTTGAAAATAAAATAACAGTCTTCTATGTTCAAGTTAGTAATTATCCATCAAAAACAATCTTATTTTCCCATATATCAAATTACATCTTATCTCTCGTCGATTCAATCGCCTTTATTTCTCTCATTTTGACTGTTCTAGTCGATAGTTGAGTCAGAGGCCTATATGACGCTATTCCCATCTGCTGCTTTGTCGAAACTACTGTATGTAAATAGTGGAACTTTAGTTCCTGTCAACAAGTACCAAACAAATTAAAAGTGGCTACAATTCATGAACAAATATTTTAAATCTTTTAATACCCTCATAACGTGCAATCCGAATTTGCTGTTGACATTGATCTTGGCAAATGGCCATGTGATCCGTGTTCACATACATAGCAATTACAACTGATCTCCACATATATCGACAACCAACAATAATAATTAGGGTCCATCTAGTGTACAGATGTGTTTTGGTACAGATTTACAGATTTTTGTTTTTTATTGATTTAAAAGTGTATCACTAAAAGTGTTGTTTAAAGAAAAAATGTTACCCTTAATCGTTAACTTGGCTCTGATACCAATTTTTAAAAGTAAAATGACTTTGAATAATTCATAATCAAAAGTATTGACCATAATTCTGGTTTTTATAGTTTTTCAATCTTGTTTTAGTTTATAATATTCTTTTTTGCATGGATTATTGTATATAAAATCTTTTATCTGTTTGTCTTTTTCTTTAATATATTTTCTTAAATCCTCAAAAACTTCTTTTATTTTTACACTTTCTGTTGTTTCTAAATATCTTTTTAATTTTTCAACTTCATTCTCCATTTTTTCTTTTAACAACTTTAATTCTTTTAAGTCATAATATAGTTTTCTAGACATTTATAAATTTTTTAAGTTTAACTCCAACTTATTTATATTTATTCTTATTTCTATCCTTTTTATTATAAGGTCATTAATTTCAATCTGAAAATTATTTAATTTCCTTTTATACTCCTTTATTTTACTTTTTAATTTTTTCGCCCTTTTCCTTTTTATTTTATTTTCTGGTTTCTCAATCCTTGTATGCTTTATTATTTATCTTAGAATTTCTGCAAATTCTATCATCGATTCATCACTATTTTCTAGAGATTCTATTAATTTTTCTAGCTCTTCGACTTCTCTTTTTAACTTGTCATAGATTATTTTTAGAGCTTCAAATGCTCTTTGATTTATTTCAGAAAACTGTAAATAATTCAACCGATTTTCTCTTTCAAAGAGCTCTTGTTTCTTGTCTTGATAAGTTACATATATTTTTTCTTTATTTATTGTCATAATTTAATGTTTAGGGTTTCATTTAATTTTTCGACCTTTTTTGTTAATTCTTTTATTTCAGAATTTTCTTCTTTAATCTTTAACTTGGATAAACTTAAAGGGCTATTAATTTTAGATTCTCTTATTTGAAAATTCGATGAAACTAATTTTCCTTATGGTTCTTTTAATAATAGAACTGGATTTTCAATAGCTTTATATTTTGGTATTTCTGTTTTTACAATTTTCTGAAATAATTCATCAACATAAATTCTTTCTCTGTTTTTAAATATTATACTATGATGGCTATTTGTTAGAGCATAATTTATTGCATATGTAATTGAAAATGGTTCATCGTCTTGTTCCATTAGATTTTTTCTGTGGAATTTATAGGCCAAACTTATAGATCTTCCAAGGTTTTCAATTGATAAAGGTATAGCATATCCAAGATGGGCATTGAATTTAACATTTACGTTTGCCAAGTTTCCATGAACAATTCCAATTATTTGATCTATTGGGTCGTCAGTAATTCTTTTGTCACAGATTGCTAAGCTTATTGGTGAATTAATTCCTTTCATATATGTAGATTTGATTAAGACTTGTATAGTACTTATATGAATCCATCCAATTTTAGATCTTTTTTGTTGATCCTTAATTTTCTCAATCTGTTTACTCAATTCTTCATCATTTATCAAAGCTATTTCAAGTTCTCCATTGGCGGATTTTATCTTTATAGGAGCTTCAAGTTGAATTTTTCCATAGTATATTATATTTTTTCTATTAAAAACTTCTTTTAAAAGATTTTGTTTATTAAAATTTTCATTTGATTTGAGATTTAATTCTGTTTTTAGAACAGCCTGTTTTTCATTATCTAATAAAGCAGATAATCTATAATAATCAGATTCTTCCGTTAATTCTAAACTTTCTAAATAATTCATAACTAAGAGATTAGGATAAAGGCGTACCTTTCTGAAAAAAAAACTTCCTTTATTTAGAATATTTTACATAAGATGTTTTTATCTCCAGAGGGGAGATTGTAGATACTAACTCCAGAGGGGAGTTTAGAATTGGGTTTTCCTAAGGGAATTCTTCTTCAGACTTTAGAATCGCCTTGGCAGCTTCCTCCTTGCTCTCCTAGCATATGAGTACTCTTAGCCTTATGCTTTCTATTGTCTGATGCCTTTTACAATTGCCTAAGAAACCTATTTATAATGGTTGGGTCTGATGGACAATTTCCATCCTTACCCTTCTTATGACGTCGTTGCTTACGTCATTGTTTATTATCTTGCACCAGCTACATTGTTGGTGCTCTATGACCTAAGCGCTTACGTCACTATGCAATAATGTTGAGAGATGCTTCAGATGTGCTGTCTTCTCCTTTCATCATGTGACCTTCAGATGCGTTGTCTTCTTCCTTTATCATGTGGGTTGATTCCGTTTCATTATTGCTTTCTTCAGATAACTCTGAGACACATAGCTGGCACTTGTGGTCTTTTCTGTCTTTTATCAAATAGCAGAGATTCCTCTTTATCCCTTCGGGGAGCTTTTCTAAGAGTCCAGATAAGTTGTAGAATGCTGATTCAAATTCCACTAAGAGTCTCATCTCTCTTTCTTCAATTTCATTCCTCTTACTGGACACAAGCAAAGTATTTCTGCTTTTATAATTGATTCTTGTGTGAGATTCCCTTGTTATCTTTTGAGTTCTTTCGGAGACCCTTGCTAGTGTGCTGGCTAGTCTTCCTTCATGACTGTAGATTGTTAAATCTTGAACTTGATCAATTGGTTGAAAATTTTCTGGGAAGACGGACATGAAGATTACTTGATGTGCTAGAACCAAGCATTCTTCTTCTTCATTAAAAATAGGTTGACTATTCGTAAATTTTAGGGATATATCCCTTGGATTTACGTTGTCAATCATATTTTTAAATCTCTTTACTGCATCAATGAATCCTACAGGAAACTCACTAATAATTTTTAAATCATTAAAAATTAAAATTGTATCAATTAATCCATACTGGAAAAACTGATAGGTGTCAGATGGGGAAGCCTCTGGAAATATAACCAGCTTTGTTAGCTGTTCTTTGACAATAGGATAATATCCCAAGATTGCCCTTTTTTCTTCAGTCCAATTTAGGACTATGTTAAGGGTTTCTCTGAGATTTGATCTACAGACCCTTTTCTTTTCCTTGATTTTCAGCCCTTGTAGGAATGTTTCTTATTATTCCCGTTCTCTGGGTTTGAATTGGAGCTTTATCTGCTCTTTTTAGGGTTTGCTCTGGATGAAGAGCTTCATATTCCCTGAAAGATTCCTTTACTTCTTCCAGTGTTAAAAACCCTCCTTTATGAATTATCCTTGATTGATGTGTAAATGGTGCTGCTTTTTCCCAGGCATCATATACTCATTTCATGGGGCCATTATAAATTACATAATATTTTTTATCTTGGGTGGATTTTTTGATAATTTCAGCAATTGTTTTATTTTCTGAAATTTTTTCTTCACCTGATTTGTCCACCATGCTTAGCTGGCTGAACTCTGATGGTTTTGGTTGTTGTGTTGATTTCATTGCTTCGATGGCCTTTTTGAGGGATTGGATCTGTGTCCTTATTTGCTGACAATGCTTGCACTTTTCGAGTTCTTGTTCGTATTTCTGAATTTCTTGATCTAATGCGTTGTAGACGAATTCCATTCTCTTGTTAATGTATCTACAATAACATTTTTGTCACCCTTAATGTATTCAATTTTTATTGGATATTGTAACAAAAATAATTGCCATCTTACCAATCGTCCATGATTATAATCAACTTTTAAATTATATCGTATAAAACCTGTTAGGTAACTTGAATCTGTCCTTAATGTAAATTCTCTGGGTAGTAAATCAATTTTCCATTTCTTAAGAGATTTAATTGCTGCTAGAGTTTCCTTTTCATGAGTGGTATATCTCTGTTCTGTTGGAGTAAAAGTCCCTGAAATATACCTGCAAAGTAATTCCCTTGGGAAATATTTAGAATCTAATGATTCTTTTTCTTGTTCCAAGCTTTTTATAGCTTTCTTAGCTTTTAGACATCCTGACCAAGTTATGTCTGAGGCATCTGTTTCTACTATTAAGTAGTCATTTTCTTCTGGAATATAAAGTTCTGGAAGTTTTTCACATAATTCTTTAATTCTTTGAATTTGCATACTATCTTTTTCATCCAATTTCCATTCTTTTTTAGTACTTATTTTTGGAAATAAGCTTTTAGTGTATTCTGTTATATTCTTTAAAAATCCTTGATCAGAGATATAATTTATACACCCAAAAATCTTTGTAATTATTTTCTATCTTCTATTTTATTAGGAAATAAATTTACCTTTTCTAGAACATTTGGTTGAAGTTTTAGCTTTCCTTCGGTGGATAGAATTAATCCAAGAAACTATATTTCTTGTTTTGCTATTCTTACTTTCTTTTTGCTAAGAACTAATCCTTTTTCTTTACATCTTTCTAAAACTATTAATAATTTTTGAAGATGATCTTCCTTATCTTGTTTTGTAAAAACTAGTATATCATCAATGTACACTAAAACAAATTCATTTAACTCTTTTAGATTTTCTTCCATAAATCTTTGATAAATACCTGGGGCTTGTTTTAATCCGAATGGTAATACATTCCATTCATAGAGCAACACACTTGTTGATTCTTTTGTTGGGCAAGTAAAAGCAGTTAATTTCTTTGTTTCTTCGTCTAAACGAAGTTGCCAATATCCTGATTTTGCATCAAGAGATGAAAACCAAGTTGCTCCTTTGATTTTTTCTAAAATAGAATCTTTTCTTGGAAGTTTATGAGCATCACCAATAGTTGCTTCATTCATCTTCTTTTAGTTAATAACCATTCTTCGTTTTCCCCTTTTAATTTCATTATTGTTTTCGACATAAAAGGCTGGAGCCGCATGAGGACTTTTACTTAATCTTATAATTCCTTTTTCCAAAAGATCTCTACATTCTAATGAGAACTCTTCTCTATCTCTTACGGAATAGAGAATTTTATTTGGAACATTTATCTCTTTTGTAGGGTCTTTTAATTTAATGCTTACTAATTCGTTATTTGTATTTTTAATATCTAAAGGATTTTCAGCACAAATTTCATCAAGAATTTCTTCTATCTTTGTTTCAAGATTATTTTTTGGAATTTTTATCTGAAAGTATAAATTTAAATAACATGTCTCTAATATAGAAAATATTTTAAATTTTAGAATCTTATCTATAGTAGTGGTTGGTATTTTTATACGTTTTGATTTTTGATTTATTGAAGAATCGTGTGGAGCTTTTAAAACTATATATGTTAATTCTTGAATGAATGGATGATATAGCTTTAAAAAGTTATTTCCTATGATAAAATCCATTCCAGAATCTAACATATATATAGATGGAACAATGAACCTATAATTTTGAATAAAAATTTCAGCCATTTCTACTTTTTGGTCAATTTTATGTATTGATTTGTCAGCTATTCTAACTCTTAATGGTTTCTTTAATTTTTTCCAATCAAGTTTTATATTTGAACTAGCAAAGCATTGTGTTGCTCCAGAATCTATGAAAGCATTTATAAATTTTTCTGTTATTTTTATAGTAATAAATGTGGCATTATTACTCAATCTCTGAGTCTGTTTCTGAGACATATTCAAAAATATAGTCTAAGTTATCATCAGATTCCTCTAATGGTTCCATGAAACAAGACTTAGCAATTTCTATTTGTTTAGTAAGATTCTTTTTATCCTTCTTTTTTGGACATTCATTTGCATAGTGTCCTTCTTCTTGGCAATACCAACACTTACAATTTTCTTTTTTATTTGGGCAATAGTTATTTTTTTGTCTTTTGTTTTTATTGTTATTTTCCTTCCTAAAATACCTCTTTTTTCTCCAGTTTAGATAATATTTTTTTTTTCTAAATTGATATTTTCTTTTTCTTTGAAGGTTTTTATTAAGACCATATTTTTGAGGTATCTCTTCATTATCCTGACAGCAAATTCTAATTATATTTGCAAATCTTTTTTGAGTCGCTTCTTGCATACAACGTTCTTTTATTTCCTCTCTTATTGCAGAGGTTGCTCCACCAAAATTATTTTCAATTGTCCCTCTATTTATCTCTCTTATAAATCTTCCCATTATAAATTCATTAGCAGGATATGGAAGTTTTGTTATATACATACTAAGATAATGATTTTTATCTTCTTCTTTTAATTTGTAATAATGATTCTATATTCACATATATAAGACTCTACATTACATAGATCATATATCTGAATATTAGCTAGATGGTTTTTTGCTTCTTGATATTCTTTATTATAGACTTCTTGTCTATGATCTATAATATTTTTTTCAAAAAATTCTTTATATAGAATCATCATTATATATAATATTTTATCATAAGCTGTTGTTTTTGTTGCTAATTCTTCTATTATTTGGTTCTCTATTGATGTCATATAATCTCTTATAGTTCCTTTAGTATGAAACCCTATGTAATTCCAAATATCTCTTCCAGACAAATCACTAAGTTTTGGATTAGTAAAGGCTTCTAATAAAAAGGAATTCAACCAATTTTCGAAAATTTCCTTTTTATTCTTTTTACAGTCTAAGTCAAGCATTCTTTCTCCTTCCATTTCCTGGATTTTAGGAACGTATTTTGATGGTATTTTTGTATATTTTGAATCTTTCTTTATAAACCTTTTTTTGAAAGCATAATTATCAAAACCTGTTTCCCATTTAAATTGAGATTGATTATCTTTAGATGTTCCAGCTTCATTCTTTACTTGTATTAGAATTGCTGGTTCTTCGTCACTTGAATAATCTAGGATGTGTTCTTTATTTTCTATATTTTTAGAATTTACTAATTCTTCTTCTATTTGAAATCCTTGTTCCATAATATTATTTTCTTGAGCCATTTTTAATTGTTTAAAAAGCATTGTAACTTCTTCTAATTTTTCCTCAATATTCATAATTTTAGTGGTGGTTTTACTTTTAAATTTGTTATGTTGATTATATTTTGAAATTTTTCTTCTTTGAGATTCTCTTTTTCCTTATTTCTTTGAAATTTTATGGATACTAATATTTCTTAGAAATTCCGTGTGAAAAAAAGTTTTTTCAGGTTTTTGAAGTCCTTCAATAAAACTTATAGTAAAATAAAGATTTTGAGAAAAATCATTTTGTATTGATTTTAAGAATTCGGTGTCATTACAGTTAACATTAGTTAAAATCATTAATTTTTGATCTATTAATTTTGATAACTTAATTATTTCTTCTCTTAACTTTTCTAATTTATTTTTTTCCATTAGGTGACGCTTTTCTTTGTGAAGAGTTACGGTTTAAAATGTGACTTTAGAAAGTGTGGCGTAAGCAAATCTTTAAATCTGTACAGATTTAGATCTGTACCATATAATTTTCTTAATAATTAAGGCATTATCAGTATGATTTTTGGATAAGTTCTTCTAACAGTAAGTAGGTTAATAAAGTGAAAAGTAAGAATTTAAAATAAATATTAATTTCGATTTTTAGTTATTTATTTAATAAACAAAGCGTTTTTAATTATCGAGAATTATTTTTATGTGACAGTCAATCAGTTATTATTTCGCAATCGATTGAAAGTGGTTATTTGACCAATAATTTTAATAAATGAGAATTGATATGATATTTTAAAATAATTAGGAGATGTTTTGTCCCTTGCAAATAGTCAAGGATTAGAATAGTATTTAGTCAAGGGTATAATTACTTTAAATCAAGGTTACATTGTAGGATTCATACATGAAAGAAATTACAAATTTAATGAAGATTATATTTCATTAATTAATTTAGATTGGTTAAGTGATTAGCTTATTCATTTACTTAAATAAATATTAGAAGTTTGAATTTCGTTTTGTATATATGTAATAATCTATTGGCCAATAATAAATTTTTAAATAAAATTTAAATTAATAAAAAATTAGTGTTTAATCTGTCAAATCAAGAGATATCATGAAAATAATTAAAAAATAATAATTAACTTTTTACTTTATTGTTTTATAAATTTTCTCACTTTATAATATGTTTTTCTTATTTTTTAACAAAATGTGGATTAGTTAATTAATAGCCATTGATTATCCTATGGATTGTGATCTTCCAGTTGCATTTAACAAGCAAAGTTGTAGATATTCCTTAGAATTAAGATGACCCAGTTGAGTAAATATTTGTGGCGTGAAGGAAAAGAAGTTATTTGAATTTTAATGAAGTGAAGATACAGCATGTCGCAAAGAGGTAAGCACATGAGGAACAATTTGCGTGCATGCATGTAATAAACTAATAAATTAATAACTATTATAATATGGAGATTTGTTTGGACGCATGATCACATTTAACAGTATTTACTTTAAATTAATTTTTTAGAAGGTCTACTAAAACAAAAATAAAAGTAATTTTATATATAATATATTCAGTTTTAATTATATTTTTTTAATAAAATTATACGGTCAAACAATTGATTAACCAAGTCCCAATTAAATTACGTTACACATTTTTTTAACATCTTTATTTGATTTATTTTCTTCCTTCTTTTTTTTTTCTTTTTTTAAATTTCTTCCATTATCATTATCATCATCATCATTGTGTTATATATATGTTCACCAAAATTATTACTGTACACAAATTTTAAAGCACAGCATAAAAATATTGGCATACAATACAGAAATTTTAAAAGATTTATTAGACTCACTTGTATTTACAAATTTATTATATAAAATTAGATTAATTACAGTAATTAGTTACAAACGCTAATTTTTTACTCTTCAATCACTTGTATATAAAACCTAATCTCTCTCATTCATTATTTGATAAAAATAAAAATTTTTTTTTGAAATTACTGGTTTAACATGGTATCAGTAGAAATTTTCTAATCTTCCGCTCTCAATACCACTTCTTCTATCCCGTTCAAGCTTCTTCCAGAACCTTTCTTTTTTCCTTTCTTGCTACCAATTTCTGCATCAATGGCAGACCCCTTCTTTCTCGCTCTGGCTAATCAACCGAGCTTGGTGTTAGTAACACAGCAACTTACAGAAGAGAACTATCATTCTTGGAGCCATGCTATGAAGAAAGCTCTAAATGCGAAACGCAAACTCGGTTTCGTTACTGGAACCGTTCTCTGCATTGGATCCTGCACTCGATCCAGAGCAATTTGAGACTTGACAATGTGTCAATGATGTGATAAATACCTAGATTTTGAATCTGTATCCAAAGATATTGCTACCTCGCTAGTGTATGCTGATTCTGCTGAAGAGCTTTGGAATGATCTTAAAGAAAGATTCCAACATGAAAATGGCCCTCGAATTTTTGAAATCAAAAGGGAATTGATGAATTTACGTCAAGGTGCCCTAACAGTCTGCAATACTTCACAAAGATCAATGTCCTTTGGGAGGAGTTAAACTCTTATCGCCCAGTCCAATGCAATTGTGGAGATGCTAAACCGCTTCAAGAATTCTTGCAAGCTGAGTATGTGCACTATTTTCTCATGGGTTTGGACGATTCATTCACGCAAATCAGATGCCAGATCTTGCTTATGGAGCCCTTACCTACAATAAACAAAGTTCTGTCCTTAGTGGTTCAAGAAGAGAAACACCACTCTTTAGGGAGCCCATCAGTCCCGAATTAACTTGCCTTCTTAACAAGAAACCAGAACATACCAAATCCCTCAGGGAAAGGAAGGGGATTCACGAAGAAGGATAGACCTTTGTGCTCACACTGTGAATTGCTTGGACACACAGTGAAAAATGTTACAAAATACATGGATATCCACCAAGCTATGGCAAAGGAAGAGGAACTAGACAATCTGCCCATAATATTACTGATAACGTCAATGAGGCACAGTATCCAGAATCCAATTCAAGCCTGACTCTGAATGCAACTCAGATCCAGCAGTTAATGAACTTGTTGAATAATCACAAGATTCAAGAAATACCAGCAATGCAGCAACTGAAGTGTCTATTCCAGCAAGTATTGTTCTCAACACCTCAATCTCAAGATCAAAACTATAAAAACATGATTGGATTCTTGATAGTGGAGCCACTATCCATATTGCTTATGATCTGTCCCTTTTTTATTCAGTTCACACATCTCAGAATTATTCTGTTTCACTCCCCAATAATGCCAAATTCAAAGCCAAGTTCATCGGAACTGTCATTATCAGTTCAACCATCATCTTAAAAAATGTTTTATATGTGCCAGATTTTAGTGTCAATTTGCTCTCAGTGTCTTCCTTCCTTAAAGCCACTACACTCATAATAACAATTAATTCTTGTAATTTCACTATTCAGGACAACACGTCACAGAAGAAGATTGGGAAGGGTGAGCTTGATGGAGGCTTATACATCCTAAAAGCTTCAATTCCCTCCAACCAATTGATAATACAAAAAGATAATCATAGCATAAATTTGTGCAATAATTCACAGTTATGGAATTCTTTTTTTAGGTCATGCTTCAAATAAAGTATTGAACTCTCTTACTCCGGTCTTAGAATTTTAAAATAAAGATAGTTTGCTTACAAAAAAGTCTAATTGTCATGTCTGTCCATTAGCAAAATTCAAACAACTTCCTTTTGAATCCAACAATAATTTGTCTTCATGTCCTTTTGATCTTGTACATTGTGATGTATGGGGACCTTACCATGTTCTAACCTATAATGACAAGAGATACTTTCTTACATTGGTCGATGATGTTACTCGTTTTACATGGATTTATTTGCTAACTAACAAATCTGAAGCTGCAGCATGTATGAAACAGTTTTACTCTTTGATAGAAACTCAATTTAACAACAAGATCAAGTGCTTCAGGTCTAATAATGCCAAAGAGTTAACAATCACTAATTTTTTATAGGAACGGGGAGTCCTCTATCAATTTTCTTGTCCATACAAACCTCAACAGAAAGCAATAGTGGAAAGAAAACAGCAACACTTGTTGAACGTGGCCAGAGCCCTCTATTTCCAATCCCAAGTCTCTATTGCCTTTTCGGAAGAATGTGTTTGTACTGCTGTTTTTCTAGTAAACAGAACCCCAACCCCGCTTCTCAACATGAAGTCTCCATTTCTGAAACTTTTTCAAAAATAACCAAATTATCAAGCTCTAAGGGTTTTTGGTTGCCTTACATATGCTGCCACAAAATCAGGCTCCAGACCTAAGTTTAATCCTAGAGCAGATCCCACGGTCTTCTTGGGATATCCTATTGGCTACAAAGGCTACAGGCTTTACAATCTCAAAACAAAACAATTCTTCATCTCTAGAGATGTCATCTTTCATGAAGAGACACTACCCTTCACCAAAATCCCTCACACCTTTACACTCCTTGACCCGTTTGATCACGTTCCACTCCCAAAAGCCACTGATGACTTAACACTCCCTAATATTCCTACCACAGAGAACACACAACGCCTTTCAACAAATTTCTCTAGCTCCCACCAAAATGCCTCACATCAAACAGCTCCCTCCACCAATTCTAACCAACCACGAAGAACCAATAGGACCACTCAACCACCAAGATACCTAAATGACTATGTATGCAACCTTAATACACCCTACCCTATTACCAACTACATAAGCAACCACAGACTCAACCACATCTACCATGCAGCAATCTATCAAGTCAGTACTATACCTGGACCTCAATTTTATTACCAAGCAATACATCACTATGAGTGGCACAGGCAATGAAGGAAGAGCTAGACGCTCTGGAATCCAATCACACTTGGGAGTTGGTTCCTCTACCTCCTAACAAAAAGACAATTGGTTGTAGATGGGTTTACAAGGCAAAGCTTAAGCTAAGGCTGATGGTAGTTTGGAAAGATATAAAGTCAGACTCGTTGCCAAAGGTTACACGCAACAAGCTGGCATTGACTTTAAAGACACATTCAGTCCAGTAGTCAAGGTCTCGACAGTCAGAGTTTTACTTGATGGTATTTTTGTGGAAAACGAATTTCCAAAACACCTAAAACTCACCGGCAAGTGTACCGGGTCGTATCAAGTGGTAAAACTCACTTAGAGTGAGGTCGATCCCACAGGGATTGATGGATCAAGCAACTTTAGTGGGTGATTAGTTTAGTCAAGCTAACATTGAAGTGAATCGTGTGAAATTGCAGCCAACAGAGAGTAAATTGTAAGGAATTTAAAAGTTGCAGAAAGTAAAATTGACTGAAACTTAAAGAGCAAGAAATGTAAATTGACAGAATCTTAAATGACAAGAAATGTAAATTGCATTAAATGTAAAGGGGATTGGGTGTTGGAAATTAAAGGGGCAATGAAACAAGCAATCAAAGAGATCTTGAGAACAAGTGACAGGAAATTTAAAGTGCAGGAAAATTAAATTCAGATCACAGTAGCTCAAATGTAAAATGCAGAGGAACACACGTGCAGGAAAGTAAATTGGGAGCAATAGAACATAAAGTAAAAATTGCAGAGAAGAAAATTGTAGCAGAAAAATAAACCAGCAAGAAGACTAAGATCAATTCTCAAATCTCAAAGAACACTTGACAGTTTCAATGAAACAGTAAAAGTAAAAGGAAAACCAAGAGCTCAACTCAATTGCAAAATAAAATTTAAGATCTCAGGAAATCAAAGAGACTAGAAAACAAGTCTAGATCTCAATTCCTTCCTTGATTCAATAGCAAACAGATTGAAGAAAAAAAGAAAGATGGAAGCAGTAAATAAAAGCTTTGATTCAAATCACAGTTTCTTGAATTATGCAGAAAAATAACAAGAGAAGTTGCAGATGGAGAATGAAAACAGAATTCCTTCCAAACTCAATCCGAAATTCAAAAATAGAAAATGAAAACTAAAGAGAGAGCTCTCTAATCCTACTACTCCCTAGTGGAGCTAGCCTCCAATCCTTCTAATGGAGCCCCCTAGTGAAATGAGAGTGATGCCTTTATATAGGCTTTACAAAGTGAAATTGAAATGAAAAACAAATTAAATGAAAATCCTAATTCTAGCTTGTTCTTGTGCCTTTGAGTGATGCCTTTATATAGGCTTGCTTTGTATTTGAGGAGAAATGGGTTTGGTTGGCCTTGATTCAATTTGGAGAAGAATTGAATTTAAATGGAATTTTGGTTGCATTTTTGGCCCATGTGATTGCTCCCAGGAGGATGCTCAGCTCACAAGTTGAGTTGAGCATTGAGGCCTTGTGTGGATCCTTTTGTAGCGTGGAAGGCATCAGGGGAATGCTCAACTCACAAGTTGAGCTGAGCATTGAGGCCTTGTGCGCACATCTTGCGCGCGTTCTGCTTCCTGGCCTTGTTATTTGTTGCGCGCTCATTTCCTTTGGCCCGTGTCATGTGTTTGTGTGGTGCACCAAGAGTAGCGTTCTGCTCACTTTGTGAGCTGAGCATTGGCTTCCAAGGGGAGGTCCTTGGTTCGAAACTTGAGAGAAGCACGCTGGTGCAATTTCCTTGGGTTTCCTTGTGTCTCCCTCTTCGAGCCTTGGTGGAAGCATTTTGGTTTATTTTCGCTTGTTTTTGGCCCTTAAAGATGCCTTTCACTCATGCCTCAATTGTACGCCAAATATGAATTGCTATATATCGTTGGAAAGCTCTGAATGTCAGCTTTCCAACGCAACTAGAAGCACATCAATCGAACATCTGTAGCTCAAGTTATAGCCCTTGGAAGGAGGCATGGTCATGCTGTGAGCGCCCCAAATTTAACTTAGCGAAAATTTGCTTTCTTCTTTGATTTGGTCATGGGTTCAAACCTTGGAGCAAGCATTGGCAACTTATTTCCTCTGATTTTCTTTTGATGAATGCCCGACAATGCTCACTTGGTGAGCTGAGCATTGTTTTTCCCTTCCTTGTTTCTTTGCTTCAAATTGTGCTCAGCTCACAAAGTGAGCAGAGCATTGAAACATTGCCTCCTTGGAATTTTCCTTTGTGCTCCTTTCTTATGCCACGCTTCTCACTTTTCTTTGCCACACTCTTTTCTTCCTTGGGCCATGCTTCTTAGGCCATGCTTTCTTCTTTTCTTCACCTATAATTAATCAAAACAACCAATCAAAGTATCACCAAATTCACAAAGTTTATAAATCATTAAAAATCAATTAATTTTAGCCCAAACCTCATGATTTAGCATCAATTAAATGGTGGTTGTTTGATTTAAAGAAGTCATGCATTTTCATTCCAAATTACTTACTTAGAATGCAAGAAAGTGCATGAAAACTAGTGAAACAAGTGAAATTAGCTTGAAAAATGGGTATATGATGACTTGTCATCACTACTCTCCATTGCAGCAGTGAGAAACTGGAATTTCGTGCAATTGGACATAAATAATGCATTTTTAAATGGGAGTTTGGATGAAGAGGTCTACATGGAGATTCCTTTGGGGCATCCAAAACGAAACCAATGACTTGTATGTCGACTTACTCGATCTCTATACGGCCTAAGACAAGCTTCCCGGCAGTGGTTTAACAAATTCTGTTATAATCTCAAACAACATAGTTTTTGCCAATGTGATGAGCGGATAATTTATACGCTTTTTGGCATTGTTTTTATATAGTTTTTAGTAAGTTTAAGCTACTTTTAGGGATGTTTTCATTAGTTTTTATGTTAAATTCACATTTATGGACTTTACTATGAGTTTGTGTGTTTTTCTGTGATTTCAGGTAAATTCTGACTGAAATTGAGGGATTTGAGCAAAACTCTGAAAAAGGCTGACAAAAGGACTGCTGATGCTGTTGGATTCTGACCTCCCTGCACTCGAAATGGATTTTCTGGAGCTACAGAACTCCAATTGGCGCGCTCTCAACGGCGATGGAAAGTAGACATCCAGGGCTTTCCAGCAATATATAATAGTCCATACTTTATTCGAAGAATGACGACGTAACTTGGCGTTAAACGCCAAGTTCATGCTGCTGTCTGGAGTTAAACGCCAGAAAAACGTCATGATCCGGAGTTGAACGCCCAAAACACGTCATAACCTGGAGTTTGACGCCAAGAAATGCCTTAGCTCGTGGAATGATCAAGCTCAGACCAAGCATACACCAAGTGGGCCCCGGAAGTGGATTTATGCATCAATTACTTACTCATGTAAACCCTAGTAGCTAGTCTAGTATATATAGGACATTTATCTATTGTATTAGACATCCTGGATTGTATTTTGAATCCTGTGATCACGTTTTGGGGGCTGGCCATTCGGCCATGCCTGAACCTCTTTTACTTATGTATTTTCAACGGTGGAGTTTCTGCACACCATAGATTAAGGGTGTGGAGCTCTGCTGTACCTCAAGTATTAATGCAATTCTATTATCTTTTATTCAAATCTCTCTTATTCTTATTCCAAGATATTCATTCGTACCCAAGAACATGATGAATGTTATGAGTCAAATTACCCTCATTATCATTCTCACTTATGAACGCGCGTGATTGACAACCACTTCCGTTCTACATGAAACAGAGCTTGAACGCGTATCTCTTAGATTCCCCAACAGAATCTTCGTGGTATAAGCTAGATGGATGGCGGCATTTATGAGGATCCGGAAAGTCTCACCTTGTCTGTGGTATTCCGAGTAGGATCCTGGGAATCCGGAAAGTCTCACCTTGTCTGTGGTATTCCGAGTAGGATTCCGGTAATGAATGACTGTGACGTGCTTCAAACTTGTAACCTGCTGGGCGTTAGTGACAGACGCAAAAGAGGGATTCTATTCCAGTAGGGGAGGGAACCAACCGGTGATTAGCCGTACTGTGACAGAGTGCGTGAGCATTAGTTTTCACTGCGAGGATGGGATGTAGCCATCAGCCATGGGTGATGCCTCCAGACTGGTTAGCTGTGCGAGTGACAGCCGCATAGGATATTTCCCCGAGAGGAAGAAAGTAGCCACAGTTGATGGTGAACCCCTATACAAAGCTTGCCATGGAAAGGAGTAAGAAGGATTGAGTAGAAGCAGTAGGAGAGCAGGCGTCCCTGGGCTCTACAGCATCTCCATCCGCTTATCTGAATTTCCAACCAATGAATCTGCATAAGTATTCTATCCCTTTATTTAATCTATTCTTTTATCTTTATTTTCGAAACCCATAAACTATTTTAATCTGCCTAACTGAGATTTACAAGGTGACCATAGCTTGCTTCATACCAACAATCTCTGTGGATTCGACCCTTACTCACGTAAGGTTTATTACTTGGACGACCCAGTACACTTGCTGGTTAGTTGAACGGAGTTGTGAATTTAACCAAGAGACACAATAGTTTTTGTGTATATGCCAAAGAGCCAATATTGATGATCACAATTTCGTCCACCAAGTTTTTGGCGCCGTTGCCGGGGATTGTTCGAGTATGGACAACTGACGGTTCGTCTTGTTGCTCAGATTAGGTAATTTTCTTTTCAAAAATATTTTTCAAAATTTTTCTTTTATTTTTCGTTTTTCCAAAAATGTTTTTCGAAAAAAAATTAAAATAAAAATACAAAAAAATCATAAAATCAAAAAAAAAAATATTTTGTGTTTCTTGTTTGAGTCTTGAGTTAATCTTTAAGTTTGGTGTCAATTGCATGCCTTTAAAATTTTTCTTGCATTCTTTTCGAAAATCTCATGCATTCATAGTATTCTTCATGATCTTCAAGTTGTTCTTGATAAGTCTTCTTGTTTGATCTTGATGATTTCTTGTTTTGTGTTGTTTGTTGTTTTTCATGTGCACTTTTGCATTCATATTTTCCATGCATTAAAGATTTCTAAGTTTGGTGTCTTTCATGTTCTCTTTGCATCAAAAATTTTTTCAAAAATATGTTCTTGATGTTCATCATGATCTTCAAAGTGTTCTTGGTGTTCATCTTGACATTCATAGCATTCTTGCAGGCATTCATTGTTTTGATCTAAAAAATTTCATGCATTGAGTATTTTTGTTGTTTTTCTTTCTCATAATTAAAATATTCAAAAAATCAAAAAAAATATCTTTTCCTTATTTTCCTCCAAATTTTCGAAATTTTGGGTTGACTTGGTCAAAAATTTTCAAAATTAGTTGTTTCTTACAAGTCAAATCAAAATTTCAATTTTAAAAATCTTATCTTTTCAAAATCTTTTTCAAAAATCATATCTTTTTCATTTTTTTTATTATTTTCGAAAATTTCAAAATTATTTTTCAAAATATTTTCAAAAATCTTTTTCTTATCTTTTATATCATATTTTCGAAAATTAGCTAACAATTAATGTGATTGGTTCAAAAATTTGAAGTTTGTTACTTTCTTGTTAAGAAAGGTTCAATCTTTAAGTTCTAGAATCTTATCTTGTAGTTTCTTGTTAGTCAAGTCAATTTTTAAAATTAAATCTTTTTCAAAATATCTTTTTCAAATATATCTTTCTATCTTTTATCTTATCTTTTTCAAAAATTTTATCTTTTTCAAAATTTGATTTCAAAATATCTTATCTAACTTCTTATCTTCTTATCTTTTTTTTTTTAAAAAAAAAACTTGATTTCAAATCTTTTTCAATCAACTAACTAACTTTTTGTTTGTTTCTTATCTTTTTCAAAACCACCTAACTACTTTTCCCTCTCTAATTTTCGAAAATATCTCATCTCTTTTTCAAAAATTCTTTTTGTTTAAATTTTAATTTTAATCTCATCTTATTTTTAATTTTCGAAAATTACTAACCTCTCTTTCAAAAATTATTTTCGAAATTTCTCTTCTCTTTTCTTCTTCTATTTAATTATTTAATTACTAACACTTCTCTTCACCTCTCTTCATCTCAAATCACCACCTCTATCCTTACCCATTCTTCTTCACTCTTCTTCCCTTTCTTCTTCTACTAACATAAAGGAATCTCTATACTGTGACATAGATGATTCCACTTTCTTTTCTTGTTCTCTTCTTCCCTATATGAGCAGGAACAAGGAAAAAGACAAAAGCTTCCACCTCTGAGTCATGGGAGATGGAAAGACTAATATAAGCCGTCATAGCTCAGTGGTAGAACATGTGGCTGCAAATCAAGAGATCCCTGAGATACCTCAGGGGATAAATTGTCCTCCACACAACTATTGGGAGCAAATAATGATAAAAACACCAAAATCACTAGGGATCATGCAACAGAAGCAAGGAAGAGACATAAAGGAGCTCAAAAAGCACCATTGGATCTTCAAGAAGGCGCCACCCTCACTCAGGTGGACTCATTCCTTGTTCTAAAATTTTTTTTTCCTACTTTTCATTCTTTTTATATGTTTATCTACTTCATGATCATTAGTATGTAGTAACTATGCCTTAAAGATTATGAATAATTCCATGAATCCTTCACCTCTCTTAAATGAAAAATATTTTTTTTTAAAAAAAAAAAGAACAAGAAGTACATGAATTTCAAATTTATCCTTGAATTTAGTTTAATTATATTGATGTGGTGACAATACTTCTTGCTTTCTGAATGAATGCTTAAACAGTGCATATTTTTTATCTTGTTGTTTATGAGTGTTAAAATTGTTGGCTCTTGAAAGAATGATGAACAACGAGAAATGTTATTGATGATCTGAAAAATCATGAAATTGATTCTTGAAGCAAGAAAAAGCAGTGAAAAAGGAAGCTTGCGAAAAAAAAATGGCGAAAAAAAAATATAGAAAGAAAAAGAAAAAGCAAGCAGAAAAAGCCAATAGCCCTTAAAACCAAAAGGCAAGGGTAGCAAGGATCCAAGGCTTTGAGCATCAATGGATAGGAGGGCCCAAGGAAATAAAATCCAGGCCTAAGCGGCTAAATCAAGCTGTCCCTAACCATGTGCTTGTGTCATGAAGGTCCAAGTGAAAAGCTTGAGACTGAGTGGTTAAAGTCGTGATCCAAAGCAAAAAGAGTGTGCTTAAGAGCTCTGGACACCACTAACTGGGGACTCTAGCAAAGCTGAGTCACAATCTGAAAAGGTTCACCCAGTTATGTGTCTGTGGCATTGATGTATCCGGTGGTAATACTGGAAAACAAAGTGCTTAGGGCCACGGCCAAGACTCATAAGTAGCTGTGTTCAAGAATCAACATGCTTAACTAGGAAAGTCAATAACACTATCCGAAATTCTGAGTTCCCAGAGACGCCAATCACTCTGAACTTCAAAGGAAAAAGTGAGATGCCAAAACTATTCAGAAGCAAAAAGCTACAAGTCCCGCTCATCTAATTAAATTAATATTCATTGATATTCTGGAATTTATAGTATATTCTCTTCTTTTATCCTATTTGATTTTCAGTTGCTTGGGGACAAGCAACAATTTAAGTTTGGTGTTGTGATGAGCGGATAATTTATACGCTTTTTGGCATTGTTTTTATATAGTTTTTAGTAAGTTTAAGCTACTTTTAGGGATGTTTTCATTAGTTTTTATGTTAAATTCACATTTATGGACTTTACTATGAGTTTGTGTGTTTTTCTGTGATTTCAGGTAAATTCTGACTGAAATTGAGGGATTTGAGCAAAACTCTGAAAAAGGCTGACAAAAGGACTGCTGATGCTGTTGGATTCTGACCTCCCTGCACTCGAAATGGATTTTCTGGAGCTACAGAACTCCAATTGGCGCGCTCTCAACGGCGATGGAAAGTAGACATCCAGGGCTTTCCAGCAATATATAATAGTCCATACTTTATTCGAAGAATGACGACGTAACTTGGCGTTAAACGCCAAGTTCATGCTGCTGTCTGGAGTTAAACGCCAGAAAAACGTCATGATCCGGAGTTGAACGCCCAAAACACGTCATAACCTGGAGTTTGACGCCAAGAAATGCCTTAGCTCGTGGAATGATCAAGCTCAGCCCAAGCATACACCAAGTGGGCCCCGGAAGTGGATTTATGCATCAATTACTTACTCATGTAAACCCTAGTAGCTAGTCTAGTATATATAGGACATTTATCTATTGTATTAGACATCCTGGATTGTATTTTGAATCCTGTGATCACGTTTTGGGGGCTGGCCATTCGGCCATGCCTGAACCTCTTTTACTTATGTATTTTCAACGGTGGAGTTTCTGCACACCATAGATTAAGGGTGTGGAGCTCTGCTGTACCTCAAGTATTAATGCAATTCTATTATCTTTTATTCAAATCTCTCTTATTCTTATTCCAAGATATTCATTCGTACCCAAGAACATGATGAATGTTATGAGTCAAATTACCCTCATTATCATTCTCACTTATGAACGCGCGTGATTGACAACCACTTCCGTTCTACATGAAACAGAGCTTGAACGCGTATCTCTTAGATTCCCCAACAGAATCTTCGTGGTATAAGCTAGATGGATGGCGGCATTTATGAGGATCCGGAAAGTCTCACCTTGTCTGTGGTATTCCGAGTAGGATTCCGGTAATGAATGACTGTGACGTGCTTCAAACTTGTAACCTGCTGGGCGTTAGTGACAGACGCAAAAGAGGGATTCTATTCCAGTAGGGGAGGGAACCAACCGGTGATTAGCCGTACTGTGACAGAGTGCGTGAGCATTAGTTTTCACTGCGAGGATGGGATGTAGCCATCAGCCATGGGTGATGCCTCCAGACTGGTTAGCTGTGCGAGTGACAGCCGCATAGGATATTTCCCCGAGAGGAAGAAAGTAGCCACAGTTGATGGTGAACCCCTATACAAAGCTTGCCATGGAAAGGAGTAAGAAGGATTGAGTAGAAGCAGTAGGAGAGCAGGCGTCCCTGGGCTCTACAGCATCTCCATCCGCTTATCTGAATTTCCAACCAATGAATCTGCATAAGTATTCTATCCCTTTATTTAATCTATTCTTTTATCTTTATTTTCGAAACCCATAAACTATTTTAATCTGCCTAATTGAGATTTACAAGGTGACCATAGCTTGCTTCATACCAACAATCTCTGTGGATTCGACCCTTACTCACGTAAGGTTTATTACTTGGACGACCCAGTACACTTGCTGGTTAGTTGAACGGAGTTGTGAATTTAACCAAGAGACACAATAGTTTTTGTGTATATGCCAAAGAGCCAATATTGATGATCACAATTTCGTCCACCACAATGCAAGAGTGATTATTCTTTATTCTCTATAGGAGAAGGCTCCTCAATTAACTTTTTACTTGTCTATGTTGATGACATAATCATTGCCGGAGCAAACAATGATATGGTACAACAAATACAACAAAGGCTTCAATCAGTCTTCAAGTTAAAAATCTTAGGAGATCTCAAATTTTTTCTGGGGTTAGAAATTACAAAATCTAGAAAAGGAATTTCACTTACACAGAGGAAGTATACTTTGTCTCTATTCGAAGACACTAATTTTCTACACTGCAAGCCAACTTTAATTCCAATGGAAGCAAACATTAAATTGAGGGCCAAAGAAGGTGACAAGGTTGAAGATGTATCAACCTATCGAAGATTGATTGGACGACTCATGTATCTCACAATCTCCAGACCAGACATCACATTTATAGTGACAAAACTAGCCCAGCTTATGTCTGACCCAAGAGTTCCACACCTCAATGCAGTTCACCAAATCTTAAGATATCTCAAAACAACACCAGGTCAAGGTATTATTTTCTCCTCAAACTCGGAGTTCAACTTGTCAATCTACACTGATGCAGATTGGGGGAGCTGCCTCGATACTAGGAGGTCTACTACTGGCTACTGCACTTTCTTGGGAGATTCCTTAATTTCGTGAAAAAGCAAGAAGCAACCTATTGTATCCAGAAGCTCAACCGAGTCTGAGTACAGGGCTATGGCCAATGCTGCTTGTGAAGTTATTTGGCTGACCAATTTACTGAGGTTCATGGATATCACCATTGAATCTGCCATGCTTTTTTGTGACAACCTTTCAGTTATTCAATTAGCCTCTAATCCAACCTTCCATGAAAGATCCAAACATGTTGAGATAGATTGTCATTTTATTCGCGAGAAAGTTGAAACCGGGTTCATCAAGTTAGTGCACATTCCAATCAAACATCAATTAGCCGATATCCTCACCAAGGCCATTTCAAAACCTCAGTTCCTTTCCTCATGTCCAAATTAGAAACATACAATCTGTATGCTCCAACTTAAGGGGGGATATTAGACTCACTTGTATTTACAAATTTATTATGTAAAATTAGATTACTTACAGTAGTCAGTTACAAACGCTAATTTTTTTTACTCTTCAATCACTTGTATATAAAACCTAACATCTCTCATTCATTATTTGATGAAAATAAATCCTTTCTCTGAAATTACTGGTTTAACAGGACTACCTACTTAAAATATTAACATACAAACTAATAAAATAAGCACAACACAAATTTTTAAGGAATTACATATCTAAAATATTAAATTATCCAATCAACAAAATACATTTACATACAAAATTTTTTGATATATATACAAAAATTTCTGTACTATCTGTAAAATTTTTTTGTTTATATGCATGTACGTGTTGTTTTTTCTTTTGTTAAAATTATAATAATTTGATTGGACTTAATTATAAAATCTCTTTTATGCATAAAAAAGATAGATCTTTTCATTTTATCAAATTTGGTAATTTTATGTTAAATATATTCTTTAAAAGAATTATTACAAATGACCAATTTTTTTTTAAAAGTACAAAAGAATTCTTGAGATCAAATATTCTATTTTTTATGTGTACTTTTAAATAGTTATTCAAATATATCTAGTCATAAAATTTTAAATAGTCGAATGAATAAATCATTTGTTAAATATAAAAATTACTTTTCTAGATTAAATATTCATCATTTTTGTTGCTTTTTCAAACATTCAACGAGTTATTTTTTATTTTTATGTTTAAGAATAATTCTTTTGATCAGTAGTATAAATTTTTTGATATCGTGTTAGTAGTTTATTTTTTATATATTTTCCCTTTTGAACACTATCATATATGGGGCAACGGGACCAATTATATTGTCACATGGTTTAGTTGAAATCCCTGCAATTATTGCACATAGAAACAAAAAGAATAAAAAAGAATGAATCAGAAAGATAGAAAATATTGTCAAATTATGAAAGGAATCACGTTACATTTGTTTATTAGTGGGAAGTGCAGAAGCAGAATAATACGCCGCACGCAGCATGCAATGTATCTTGTTAAAGAATATTAGTGTTAAATGGACGCAACTGATTAAAAGAAGTGGTTTGTTTGTTTATCAGAAAGCAAAAAGAATGAAAATGCCTTGCATTGTGTGCGTGCGTGCTGGCGTTGAATGTAGAGCCTACTAATAATATTTTACCGTTTATTATTGTATATTATTGGATTGCAATGTTGTGCTAATTCATGTATTAATCAGTAATACATGAATTATTCATACACAAGTTGTGTTGTATATCTTGAAATTAAATAAACACGACTCTGATTTTTTGGTTTCGCAACTATTTATAACTTTTCTGTACATGTTCATTCCAATAATATGGACAAAATTTAATCTTAATTATCTTAATTATTGGTTTTGCAATACCAATAAACAAAGGGAACATAAATCAGTTATTATGCTAAAGGACAGATGAGCAAAGGGAACTTTTTCTCCATCTTTACTGCCCTAATAAATCAATATATATCATAAGTATAAGGTTGTGTTTGGTTTTGAGTATAGAACAATAAAAAAATTAAGAATAAGATAAAAAATAGATATATAAAAATTAGTATTTTGTATTTTATTTAGTTGTAAAAAATAATAGAAAATTTAATTTATCTTTATTTTTTTATATAAAATTTAGAATTAAAAATAAAATAATAAAAAATAAGTTGAAATTTTGTTCAGTGTCTTTATGTCTTTTGTGTCAGAAAAGACACAAAATATATCAATTTAGTATTTTAAGATACAATATCTCTGTTCATATTTTATCTGTCAAATACGATTTTATGTCTTTAAATCTATATATCAATGTCCTATCCTTATAAACAAACGCAACTTGAAAGATCACAAACAAATTTTAATATCTATCTTCAATGGGTTACATTCTGACGACAATAATACTGGCGTGGCGCATTTTGATTCCAATATGCATACCTTTTTCTTTTCAACTTATTTTAGGAAGTATCTTCTTTATAATTATAAAAAAATTAGCATTCAATGAATAATTATACTTTCAATTATAAATCATTCTAAATCTAATTATACTAATTATGAATCGTTCTAATATAATTGTCAATCTTACACAATTAATAGCTATATTATATTTACATTTATAATTTTGTTATGGATATAATTGTCCAAAAGTTCTTATGTGACAAATTTTGCTATGACTTAATACTTCCAATTAAGGTTTTTTGTGATAATAATGTGTGACACAGGGCTTGACATCATAGTTAATAACATGTATGGCACATCACAGTTGTAATTCTCCAGAGGTTAGGATTAGCCATGTCCTTGGCTGACTTTTGATGCACGAAAATTACACTTATACTATGTAATTTCGCACAACTAACCAGCAAGTGTACTGGGTCGTTCAAGTAATACCTTACGTGAGTAAGGGTCGATCCCACAGAGATTGTTGGCTTGAAGCAAGCTATGGTTATCTTATTATTCTTAGTCAGGATACCGATAGGGTTCTTTAGTTTCAGTTGTAAGAAGTGAACGAGCATGAAATTAGTAATGGTTATGCTGTAATGGAGAATGTGTTGGAGTTTTGGATATGCTTTGTCTTCTGAATCTCTGCTTTCCTACTGTCATCTTCTTCACGCACGCAAGGTTCCTTCTATGACAAGCTGTGTGTTGGTGGATCACCATTGTCAATGGCTACCATCCGTCCTCTCAGTGAAAATGGTCCAAATGCGCTGTCACCGCACGGCTAATCATTTGTTGGTTCTCGATCATGTTGGAATAGGATCTATTGATCCTTTTGCATCTGTCACTACGCCCAACACTCACGAGTTTGAAGCTCGTCACAGTCATCCAATCCTTGAATCCTACTCGGAATACCACAGACAAGGTTTAGACTTTTCGGATTCTCAAGGATGCTGCCAATGGATTCTAGCTTATACCACGAAGACTCTGATTAAGGAACCAAGAGATACTCATTCATTCGAATGTAGAATGGAGGTGATTGTCAGGCACGCATTCATAGATTGAGAATAGTGATGAGTGTCATGGATCATCACATTCATCATAGTGAAGTGCGAATGAACATCTTAGATAGAAACAAGCGTGTTTGAGTAGAAAACAGAAATAAATGCATTAATTCATCGAGACGCTGCAGAGCTCCTCACCCCCAACAATGGAGTTTAGAGACTCATGCCATCAAAAAGTACAAAGTTCAGATCTAAAATGTCATGAGATACAAAATAAGTCTCTAAAAGTTGTTTAAATACTAAACTAGTAACCTAGGTTTACAGAAAATGAGTAAACTAAGATAGATAGTGCAGAAATCCACTTCTGGGGCCCACTTAGTGTGTGCTGGGGCTGAGACTTGAGCTTCTCACGTGCCTGGGCTGTTTCTGGAGTTAAATGTCAGGTTGTAACCTGTTTTGGGCGTTTAACTCCAACTGGTAACCGTTTCTGGCGTTTAACACTAGAATGCAACATGGAACTGGCATTAAACACCAGTTTACGTCATTTATCTTCATGCAAAGTATTGACTATTATATATTGATGGAAAGCCCTAGATGTCTACTTTCCAACCCATTTGATAGCACGCCAATTGGACTCTTGTAACTCCAAAAAATCCATTCCGAGTGTAGGGAGATCAGAATCCAACAGCATCAGCAGTCCTTTTTTAGCCTGAATCAGATTTTTGCTCAGCTCCCTCA
This sequence comes from Arachis hypogaea, assembly GCF_003086295.3. Classification (NCBI taxonomy): domain Eukaryota; kingdom Viridiplantae; phylum Streptophyta; class Magnoliopsida; order Fabales; family Fabaceae; genus Arachis; species Arachis hypogaea. The sequence continues at coordinate 57,126,919 of NC_092042.1, read as the reverse complement.
ATTTCAGCCAGAAAATACCTGAAATCACAGAAAAACACACAAACTCATAGTAAAGTCTAGAAATATGAATTTTGCCTAAAAACTAATAAAAAATACTAAAAACTAACTAAAACATACTAAAAACTACATGAAATTACCCCCAAAAAGCGTATAAAATATCCGCTCATCACAACACCAAACTTAAACTGTTGCTTGTCCCCAAGCAACTGGATAAATAAAATAGGATAAAAAGAAATCAGGAAGCAATAATATCTCAGAGTTTTAAGTGAAGCTCAGATTCTAATTAGATGAGCGGGACTAGTAGCTTTTTGCTTTCGAACAGTTTTGGCATCTCACTTTATCCTTTGAAATTCAGAATGATTGGCATCCACAGGAACTTATAATTCAGATAGTATTATTGATTCTCCTAGTTTAGTATGTTGATTCTTGAACACAGCTACTTTATGAGTCTTGGCCGTGGCCCTAAGCATTTTGTTTTCCAGTATTACCACCGGATACATAAATGCCACAGACACATAACTGGGTGAACCTTTTCAGATTGTGACTTAGCTTTGCTAGAGTCCTTAATTAGAGGTGTCCAGAGTTCTTAAGCACACTCTTTTACTTTGGATCACGACTTTAACCAGTCAGTCTCAAGCTTTTCACTTGGACCTGCATGCCACAAGCACATGGTTAGGGACAACTTGATTTAGCCGCTTAGGCCTGGATTTATTTCCTTGGGCCCTCCTATCCATTAATGCTCAAAGCCTTGGATCCTTTTTACCCTTGCCTTTTGGTTTTAAGGGCTATTGGCATTTTCTACTGCTCCTTCTCTTTTTTTTTTCATTGCTTTTTCTTGCTTCAAGAATCAATTTCATGATTATTCAGATCATCAATAACATTTCTCTTGTTCATCATTCTTTCAGGAGCCAACAATTTTTAACATTCATAAAATTCAATATCAAAATTATGCACTGTTCAGGCATTCATTCAGAAAACAAAAAGTATTACCACCACATCTAAATAATTATAATTTTCCTTATTAAAAACTCGAAGAAAACATTGCCTCTTTATTTTAAAAATCTACTATTTTACTCATGTTTGATGATGATGAGAAAAATAAATTATAGCTTAATAGGAAATAAAATCAAAATAGAGACACTAATTACTACTACTCATATATAACTTCTAAGGTAAATTCCTAATAAGAACAACTATCACAGAGTTAAGGCTAAGATTAGGACTCAACAACCTTTATTTTGGGAGGTGGATGCTCCTTTAATCTGTGGGGTACTTGGCCCTTCAAGGGACAGCTTCTGACGCTTCAATTCACGCCCTTGATCTTTTTATTCCCTAAGCAGTTTGCAAAGCATGCTATTTTGATTTTGCTGTTCTTCCTTTAGTTGCTCCATAGCTTCTTGCAACTTGGTGACAGATGCTTCAAGACGCTCCCAGTATTCAATTTGAGGGATTTCCGAGAGGAACTCCTGTGCTCTCCTCTTGATGGGGTCGTCCTGCACTTGTTGTCCTTCCATTGACTTTTTAGTGATTGGTCGCTCAACTGAGATATACTCAGTTACTCCCATCTTCACCCCAGCATCTTTACATGGCATAGAGATTAAGCTTGGATAAGCCAATTTGGCATCTTTGGAGTTCTTGTTTGCAATTGTGTAAAGTTCACAAGAAATCAGCTGATGAACTTCTACTTCTTTTCCCAACATAATGCAATAGATCATTACTGCTCTTTTGATGGTGACTTCAAAGCGGTTGCTAGTGGGCAGTATAGAATGCCCAATGAAGTCCAGCCAGCCTCTGGCGACTGGTTTGAGATCTTCTCTCTTGAGTTGATTTGGGACACCCTTTGTGCTAGTTGTCCACTTGGTTCCAGGGAGGCATATGTCCTCTAGAATTTCGTCCAAGCCCTTATTTGTTCTCATCATTCTCCTATTAAAGGAGTCTGGGTCATCTTTTAGCTGAGGTAACTTAAAGATCTCCCTGATTTTGTCAGCGTGGAGGTGAACAATCTTCCCTCTGACCAAAGTCCGATAGTCATAGAAGGCGGTTCTAGCTATTCTCTGTCTGTCTGTTTGCCACAGATTAGAGTAGAATTCCTGAACCATGTTTCTTCCCACCTTTGTTTCAGGATTAGCTAGAATTTCCCAGCTCCTGTTTGGAATTTGCTCTTGGATCTCCGAATATTCATCTTTTTTTAGATCGAATTTAACTTCCGAGATCACTGACCTTAGACCCATTATTTTGTAGTAATGGTCTGAATGTTCTTTGGTTAAGAACTTCCCTTGATTCCAAAGTGGTTTTGGAATATTCTCTTTCTTACCTCTTGGAGTGGTTTGTTTTCCCTTAGGAGCCATGATCTTAGTGGGTATTGGTTTAGTGATCACGGATAAACACACCAAACTTAGAGGTTTGCTTGTTTTCAAGCAAAAGAAAGGAAAGGAGAAAGATAGAAGAAGAGCCAATTTTGAATTGTGGAGGAGAGGAGGGAGGCCGAACGTGGATTTAAAGGGGAGGGGGTGGGTTTTCGAAAATTTTGAAAAAGATAAGATAGAAGATATGATTTGTAAAAGATAAGTATGATAGGAAAAAGATGTAATTTAAAATTGAAAAGTTATGAAAGATATTTGAAAAAGATAATTCTGAATTTTGAAAAGAAGATATGATGAGTTTAAAAAGATTTGAGAGGAATTTAAAAAGATTTGAAAAGAATTCAAAAAGATAATTGAGTTTTGAAAAAATTTGAAAAGATTTTGAGGAAAAATTAAGAAACATGTTTAGGATTAAAAATTTTTGGAATTGAAGTTGAAAGATGAGAGTTTGTAACATGTTTATGCAAGAAATAATGAATTGAAACATGAAAAATGGAAAAAATTTGAAGTGAAAACGAATTTACCTCCTCCCCATAATCCTGGCATTAAACGCCCAAACGCTGCATGTTTCGGGCATTTAACACCCATTTGTAGCTTCTCCTGGGCGTTTAATGCCCAGCTGTAGCATCTGGCTGGCGTTAAACGCCAGAAAATCCTTTATCACTGGGTGTTTTTCTGAATGCCCAGGATGCTGCGAATCTGGCATTAAACGCCCAGAAGTTGCTTCTTTCTGGCGTTTAATGCCCAGATGGCTATCTCTACTGGCGTTAAACGCCCAGTAGATGCTCCTTTTGGGCGTTTAACACCCAAAATAGCTCTTACTGGCTTTTCGCACCAGTGAGCTTCTTTTTGCTCTTTTATCCTTTGAATCCTTCTATAATTTTGTGAACTCATGCAATTGATATTTTACCTTGAAGATAATTAGTATGAACCTGTAAAATTCAATTGATTAACAAATAGGCTTTGTTAGTGGCTGGGTTGCCTCCCAGCAAGCGCTTCTTTATTGTCTTTAGCTGGACTATTACTAAACTTTAATCAAGTCTCGGTTTTGAGCATTCTTGCTCAAAATTACTTTCAAGATAATGTTTGACTCTCTGTCCATTAGCAATGAACTTTTTGTTAGAATCATTATTCTGAAGCTCTACTGGTGGACGAAATTGTGATCCTCTTTGTATTTGCATGAGATTTAAAAATTGGCTCTATTGGAATTTATGATCACAACTTCATTCAACTAAACCAGCAAGTGTACTGGGTCATCCAAGTAATACCTTACGTGAGTAAGGGTCGATCCCACAGAGATTGTTGGTATGAAGCAAGCTATGGTCACCTTGTAAATCTCAGTCAGGTAGAGTCAAATGTAATTGGATTAGATATTTAAAAGATAAATAAAATAAAGGGATAGAAATACTTATGTAAATCAATAGTGGGAATTTCAGATAGGCGTATGGAGATGCCGTGCTCCTCTCGTATCTCTACTTTTTTATTACATTCATCCAATCCTTCTTACTCCTTTCCATGGCAAGCTGTATGTAGGGCATCACCATCATCAATGGCTACTTTTAATCCTCTCAGGAAAATGGTCCTATGCGCTGTCACTGCACGGCTAATCGTCTGGAGGCATCACCCTTGACAATGGCTACATCCCATCCTCTCAGTGAAAATGGTCCAAATGCTCTGTCCCAGCACAGCTAATCATCTGTCGGTTCTCAATCAGGTTGGAGTAGAATCCATTGATTCTTTTGCGTTTGGCATCACGCCCAGCCTTCAGGAGTTTGAAGCTCGTCACAGTCATTCAATACCGGAATCCTACTCGGAATACCACAGACAAGGTTAGACTTTCCAGATTCCCGGGATCCTACTCGGAATACCACAGACAAGGTTAGACTTTCCGGATCCCCATGAATGCCGCCATCTATCTAGCTTATACCACGAAGATTCTGTTGGGGAATCTAAGAGATATGCGCCCGGCGTAAGGTAGAAGGAAGTGGTTGTCAGTCACGCGCATTCATAGGTGAGAATGATGATGAATGTCACGGATCATCACATTCATCAAAGTGTTGTGCAACGTATATCTTGGAATAAGAATAAAAGAGAATTGAATAAAAAGTAATAGTAATTGTATTGAAGCTTGAGGTACAGCAGAGCTCCACACCCTTAATCTATGGTGTGCAGAAACTCCACTGTTGAAAATACATAAGTGAAAGGTTCAGGCATGGCCGAATGGCCAGCCCCCATGGTCTAAGGACTAGGCGTTCAGAGATGTATAATACACTAGTAAAAAGTCCTATTTATAATAAACTAGCTACTAGGGTTTACATGAGTAAGTAATTGATGCATAAATCCACTTCCGGGGCCCACTTGGTGTATGTTTGGGCTGAGCTTGATCTATCCACGAGCTGAGGCGTTTATTGGAGTTGAACTCCAAGTTATAGCGTGTTTTGGGCGTTCAACTCCGGATCATGACGTGTTTCTGGCGTTTAACTTCAGACAGCAGCATGTACTTGGCGTTCAACGCCAAGTTACGTCGTCAATTTCCGAATACAGTATGGACTATTATATATTGTTGGAAAGCTCTAGATGTCTACTTTCTAAAGCCATTGAGAGCGCGCCATTTGGAGTTCTGTAGCTCCAGAAAATCTATTTCGAGTGCAGGGAGGTTAGATTCCAACAGCATCAGTAGTCCTTTTGTCAGCCTTTTTCAGAGTTTTGCTCAAGTCCCTCAATTTCAGCCAGAAATTACCTGAAATCACAGAAAAACACAAAAATTCATAGTAAAGTCCAGAAATGTGAATTTAACATAAAAACTAATGAAAACATCCCTAAAAGTAGCTTGAACTTACTAAAAACTACCTAAAAACAATGCCAAAAAGCGTATAAATTATCCGCTCATCACAACACCAAACTTAAATTGTTGCTTGTCCCCAAGCAACTGAAAATCAAATAGGATAAAAGAAGAGAATATACTATAAATTCTAGAATATCAATGAATATTAATTCTAATTAGATGAGCGGGACTTGTAGCTTTTTGCTTCTGAACAGTTTTGGCATCTCACTTTTTTCTTTGAAGTTTAGAATGATTGGCTTCTCTTGGAACTTAGAATTTCGGATAGCGTTATTGACTTTCCTAGTTAAGTATGTTGATTCTTGAACACAGCTACTTTTATGAGTCTTGGCCGTGGCCCTAAGCATTTTGTTTTCCAGTATTACCACCGGATACATAAATGCCACAGACACATAACTGGGTGAACCTTTTCAGATTGTGACTCAGCTTTGCTAGAGTCCCCAGTTAGTGGTGTCCAAAGCTCTTAAGCACACTCTTTTTTGCTTTGGATCACGACTTTAACCACTCAGTCTCAAGCTTTTCACTTGGACCTGCATGACACAAGCACATGGTTAGGGACAGCTTGATTTAGCCGCTTAGGCCTAGATTTTATTTCCTTGGGCCCTCCTATCCATTGATGCTCAAAGCCTTGGATCCTTTTTACCCTTGCCTTTTGGTTTTAAGGGTTATTGGCTTTTTCTGCTTGCTTTTTCTTTTTCTTTCTATTTTTTTCGCCATTTTTTTTTCGCAAGCTTTTTACTTTTCACTCCTTTTTCTTGCTTCAAGAATCAATTTTCATGATTTTTCAGATTGTCAATAACATTTCTCTTTGTTCATCATTCTTTCAAGAGCTAACAGTTTTAACATTCATAAACAACAAGATCAAAAATATGCACTGTTCAAGCATTCATTCAGAAAATAAAAAGTATTGTCACCACATCAATATAATTGAACTAAATTCAAGGATAAATCCGAAATTCATGTACTTCTTGTTCTTTTGATTAAAAACATTTTTCATTTAAGAGAGGTGAAGGATTTCATGGAATTTATTCATAGCTTTAAGACATGGTTACTACATACTAATGGTCATGAAATAAAGACACAAAACATAGATAAACACAACATAAAAACCGAAAAGCAGAAAGAAATAAGAACAAGGAATGAATCCACCTTTAGTGGCGTTTTCTTCTTGAAGGACCAACAATGTCCTTAAGCTCTTCTATGTCCCTTCCTTGCCTTTGTTGCTCCTCCCTCATTGCTCTTTGATCTTCTCTTATTTCATGGAGAATGATGGAGTGCTCATGATGTTCCACCCTTAGTTGTTCAACATTGTGGCTCAAATCTTCTAAGGAGGTGTTGAGTTGTTTCCAATAGTTGTTGGGAGAAAAGTGCATCTCTTGAGGCATCTCAGAGATTTCTTGATGATGAGCTTCCTCATGCATCTCTTGAGAACCGTGGAGGGTCTCTCTTGCTTGCTCCATCCTCTTCTTGGTGATGGGCTTATCCTCTTCAATGAGGATGTCTCCTTCTATGATAACTCCAGCTGAGTAACATAGATGGCAAATAAGGTGAGGAAAAGCTAGCCTTGCCATGGGTGGAGGGCTTGTCGGCTATTTTGTAGATTTTATTGGAGATGGCCTCATGAACTTCTACTTCCTCTCCAATCATGATGCTATGAATCATGATGGCCCAATCCACAGTAACTTCAGATCGGTTGCTAGTGGGAATGATGGAGCGTTGAATAAACTCCAACCATTCTCTAGCTACAGGCTTGAGGTCCAGTCTTCTTAGTTGGACTGGCTTGCCTTTGGAGTCTCTTTTCCATTGAGCTCCTTCCACACATATGTCCATAAGGACTTGGTCCAACCTTTGATTAAAGTTGATCCTTCTAGTGTAGGGGCGTTCATCTCCTTGCATCATGGGCAAGTGGAATGCCAACCTCACATTTTCCGGACTAAATTCTAAGTATTTCCCCCGAACCATTGTGAGATAATTCTTTGGACTCGGGTTCATACTTTGATCATGGTTCCTAGTGATCCATGCATTGGCATAGAACTCTTGAACCATTAAGATTCCGACTTGTTGCATGGGGTTGGTTAGGACTTCCCAACCTCTTCTTCGGATTTCATGTCGGATCTCTGGATACTCATTTTTCTTGAGCTTGAAAGGGACCTCAGGGATCACCTTCTTCTTTGCCACAACATCATAGAAGTGGTCTTGATGGCTCTTAGAGATGAATCTTTCCATCTCCCATGACTCGGAGGTGGAAGCTTTTGTCTTCCCTTTTCCTTTTCTAGAGGATTCTCCGGCCTTAGGTGCCATTGATGGTAGTGGAAAACAAAAAAGATTGTGCTTTGACCACACCAAACTTAAAATATTGCTCGTCCTCGAGCAAGAGAAGAAAGAAGAGAAGAAGAAGAAGAAAAAGAGAATATGGAGGAGAAGGGGAAGTGTAGGTTCGGCCAAGGTATAGAAGAGGGGGTTGTGTTGTCTGAAAATGAAGCAGAAAGGAAGGGTATATATAGGGAAAGGGGAGAGGGTAGGTTCGGCCATTTAGGGTGGGATTGGGTGGGAAAATGTTTTTGAATTTTGAAGGTAGGTGGGGTTTATGGGGAAGAGTGGGTGGATGTGAGTGGTGAATAGGTGATTGGGAAGAGAGATTGAGGTGATTGGTGAAGGGTTTTTAGGAAGTGTGACATGGGGAAGAGTAAAATAGGATTAGGAGGTAAGGTGGGAATATAGTAGGTGGGGATCTTGTGGGGTCCACAGATCCTGAGGTGTCAAGGAATTCCATCCCTACACCAAATAGGCATGTAAAATGCCATTGCACACCATTCTGGCGTTTAAACACCGAGTGATGCACATTCTGGGCGTTCAACGCCCACATGTAACATGTTTCTAGCGTTGAACGCCAGTTTCATGCTTGTTGCTGGCGTTCAGCGCCAGCTTTTCCTCTAGGCACATTTCTGGTGTTCAAACGCCAGAATGTTGCTTGTTTCTGGCGTTCAGCGCCAGTTTCATGCTCTGTTCTGGCGTTGAACGCCAGCCAGATGCTCCTTACTAGCGTTGAACGCCAGTCTGTGCTTCCTCCAGGGTATGATTTTTTTCTTCTGCTGTTTTTGATTCTGTTTTTAATTTTTATATTTTTTTCGTGACTCCTTATGATCATGTACCTAACAAAACACAAAATAACAATAAATTAAAAATTAGATAAATAAAATTGGGTTGCCTCCCAACAAGCGCTTCTTTAATGTCAATAGCTTGACAGTGGCTCTCATGGAGCCACAAAGGTGATCAGGTCAATGTTGTATAGTCCTAACACCAAACGTAGAGTTTGGATATGGGATCTTAACACCAAACTTAGAGTTTGGTTGTGGCCTCCCAACACCAAACTTAGAGTTTGACTGTGGGGGCTCTTCTTGACTCTGAACTTTGAGAAGCTCTTCATGCTTACTCTCTTTTGTCACAGAGGGATGGCCATGTGCCTTAAACACAAGGTAGTCCCCATTCAATTGAAGGACTAGTTCACCTCTATTGACATCTATCACAGCTCCTGCTGTGGCTAGGAAAGGTCTTCCAAGGATGATGCATTCATCCTCTTCCTTCCTAGTGTCTAGGATTATGAAATCAGCAGGGATGTAAAGGCCTTCAACCTTTACTAACACGTCCTCTACTATTCCATAAGCTTGTCTCAATGACTTGTCTGCCAATTGTAAAGAGAACAAGGCAGGTTGTACCTCAATGATCCCCAGCTTCTCCATTACAGAGAGTGGCATAAGATTTATCCCTGACCCTAGATCACATAGAGCTTTTTCAAAGGTCATGGTGCCTATGGTACAAGGTATTAAGAACATGCTAGGATCTTGTTTCTTTTGAGGTAGAGTTTGCTGAATCCAGGTGTCTAGTTCATTAATGAGTAAGGGAGGTTCACTTTCCCAAGTCTCATTGCTAAACAACTTGGCATTCAGCTTCATGATAGCTCCTAAATATTGAGCAACCTGCTCTCCAGTCACATCTTCATCCTCTTCTGAGGAAGAATAGTCTTCAGAGCTCATGAATGGCAGAAGGAGATTTAATGGAATCTCTATGGTCTCTGTATGAGCCTCAGATTCCTTTGGATCCTTAATAGGAAACTCCTTCTTGCTTGAAGGACGTCCCAGGAGGTCTTCCTCACTAGGATTTTCGTCCTCCTCCTCCCTTGTGCATTCGGCCACATTGATCATATCAATGGCCTTGCACTCTCCTTTTGGATTTTCTTCTGTATTGCGTGGGAGAATACTGGGAGAAGTTTCAATGACTTTCTTACTCAGCTGGCCCACTTGTGCCTCCAGATTCCTGATGGAGGATCTTGTTTCACTCATGAAACTGAAAGTGGCCTTTGACAGATCAGAGACTAGATTGGCTAAATTAGAAGTGTTTTGTTCAGAATTCTCTGTCTGTTGCTGAGAAGATGATGGAAAAGGCTTGCTATTGCTCAGCCTATTACGTCCACCATTGTTAAAGCCTTGTTGAGGTTTTTGTTGATCCTTCCATGAGAAATTTGGATGATTTCTCCATGATGAGTTATAGGTGTTTCCATAAGGTTCACCCATGTAATTAACCTCTGCGATGGCAGGGTTCTCAGGATCATAAGCTTCTTCAAAAGCTGCCTCTTTAGTACTGTTGGATGCATGTTGCCATCCATTCAGATTTTGAGAGATCATGTTGACCTGTTGAGTCAACACTTTATTCTAAGCCAATATGGCATTCAGATCATCAATTTCAAGAACTCCTTTCTTCTGAGGTATCCCATTATTCACGGAATTCCTCTCAGAAGTGTACATGAATTGGTTATTTGCAACCATGTCAATGAGTTCTTGAGCCTCTTCAGGAGTTTTCTTTAGGTAAATAGATCCACCTACAGAATGGTCCAGTGACATTTTCAAAAATTCAGATAGACCATAATAGAATATATCTAATATGGTCCATTCTGAAAACATGTCAGATGGACACCTTTTGGTCAGCTGCTTGTATCTTTCCCAAGCTTCATAGCAGGATTCACCATCTTTTTGCTTGAAGGTCTGAACATCCACTCTCAGCTTGCTTAGCTTTTGAGGAGGAAAGAATTTATCCAAGAAGGCAGTGACCAGCTTATCCCAGGAGTCCAGGCTATCCTTGGGTTGTGAATCCAACCATATTCTAGCTCTGTCTCTTACAGCAAAAGGGAAAAGCATGAGTCTGTAGACTTCAGGATCAACTCCATTCGTCTTTACAGTCTCACAGATCTGCAAGAACTCAGTTAAAAACTGATAAGGATCTTCAGATGGAAGTCCATAAAACTTGCAGTTTTGTTGCATTAAGGCAACTAGCTGAGGTTTCAGCTCAAAATTATTGGCTTCAATGGCAGGAATGGAGATGCTTCTTCCATCAAATTTTGATGTTGGCTTTGTGAAGTCACCAAGCATTTTCCTTGCATTAGTATTATTTTCGGCTGCCATCTCCTTCTCTTGTTCTAATATTTCTGAAAGGTTACCTTTAGATTGTTGTAACTTAGCTTCTCTTAATTTTCTTTTCAGAGTCCTTTCAGGTTCTGGATCAATTTCAACAAGAGTGCCTTTTTCCTTGTTCCTGCTCATATGAAAGAGAAGAAAACAAGAAAAGAAGAGGAATCCTCTATGTCACAGTATAGAGATTCCTTTATGTTAGTAGAGAAAGAAAGGGGAGAAGAATGAAGAAGAGTGGGTTCGGATATTTAGGTGAAGAGAGGTGAAGAGAAGTGTTAGTAATTAAATAATTAAATAGAATAAGAGAGAAGAGATAGAAAATTTGAAATTAATTTTTAAAAAAAAGGGATAGTAATTTTCGAAAATTAGAGATAAGATTAAAATTAAAATTTAAAACAAAAAGAATTTTTGAAAAAGAGATGAGATATTTTCGAAAATTAGAGAGGGAAAAGTAGTTAGGTGGTTTTGAAAAAGATAAGAGACAAACAAAAAGTCAAAGAGTTAGTTGAAAAAGATATTAAAATCAAATTTGAAAAGATAAGAAGATAAGAGGTTAGATAAGATATTTTGAAATCAAATTTTGAAAAAGATAAAATTTTTGAAAAAGATAAGATAAAAGATAAAAAGATTTAATTTTTAAATTTAAAATTACTTACTTCACTAACAAGAAACTTCAAGATAAGATTCTAGAACTTAAAGATTGAACCTTTCTTAAAAAGAAAGTAACAAACTTCAAATTTTTGAATCAATCACATCAATTATTAGTGAATTTTCGAAAATTTGATATAAAGATAAGGAAAAGATTTTGAAAATAATTTTAGAAAAGATTTTTAGAATTTTTGAAAAATAGAAAAAAAATGAAAAAGATATGATTTTTGAAAAAGATTTTGAAAAGATAAGATTTTTAAAATTGAAAATTTGACTTGACTTGTAAGAAACAACTAATTTTGAAAATTTTTGACTAAGTCAACTCAAATTTTCGAAAATTATGAGAAAAATAAGGAAAATATATTTTTTGATTTTTGAAATTTTTTTTATGAGAGAGAAAAACAACAAAAATGACTCACAACATGAAAATTATGAATCAAAACTCATGATGCATGCAAGAACACTATGAATGTCAAGATGAACACCAAGAACACTTTGAAGATCATGATGAACATCAAGAACATATTTTTTAAAAATTTTTTGATGCAAAGAAAACATGCAAGACACCAAACTTAGAAATCTTTAATGCATGGACTCTAACAAACGAAAAATGCACATGAAAAACAACAAACAACACAAAACAAGAAATCATCAAGATCAAACAAGAAGACTTGTCAAGAACAACTTGAAGATCATGAAGAACACTATGAATGCATGGAATTTTCGAAAAATGCAAGAAAAATTTTTAAAGCATGCAATTGACACCAAACTTAAAACATGACACAAGACTCAAACAAGAAACACAAAGTATTTTTTGATTTTTATGATTTTATGATTTTTTTGGATTTTTATTAATTAAATTTTGTATTTTTATTAATATTTTTCGAAAATATTTTTGGAAAAAAATGAAAAAGAAAAGGAAATTTTGAAAAAGATTTTTTGAAAAGAAAATTACCTAATCTGAGCAACAAGATGAACCGTCAGTTGTCCATACTCGAACAATCCCCGGCAACGGCGCCAAAATCTTGGTGGACGAAATTGTGATCCTCTTTGTATTTGCATGAGATTTAAAAATTGGCTCTATTGGAATTTATGATCATAACTTCATTCAACTAAACCAGCAAATGTACTGGGTCATCCAAGTAATACCTTACGTGAGTAAGGGTCGATCCCACAGAGATTGTTGGTATGAAGCAAGCTATGGTCACCTTGTAAATCTCAGTCAGGTAGAGTCAAATGTAATTGGATTAGATATTTAAAAGATAAATAAAATAAAGGGATAGAAATACTTATGTAAATCAATAGTGGGAATTTCAGATAGGCGTATGGAGATGCTGTGCTCCTCTCGTATCTCTACTTTTTTATTACATTCATCCAATCCTTTTTACTCCTTTCCATGGCAAGCTGTATGTAGGGCATCACCATCATCAATGGCTACTTTTAATCCTCTCGGGAAAATGGTCCTATGCGCTGTCACTGCACGGCTAATCGTCTAGAGGCATCACCCTTGACAATGGCTACATCCCATCCTCTCAGTGAAAATGGTCCAAATGCTCTGTCACAGCACGGCTAATCATCTGTCGGTTCTCAATCAGGTGGAGTAGAATCCATTGATTCTTTTGCGTTTGTCATCACGCCCAGCCTTCAGGAGTTTGAAGCTCGTCACAGTCATTCAATACCGGAATCCTACTCGGAATACCATAGACAAGGTTAGACTTTCCGGATTCCCGGGATCCTACTCGGAATACCACAGACAAGGTTAGACTTTCCGGATCCCCATGAATGCCGCCATCTATCTAGCTTATACCACGAAGATTATGTTGGGGAATCTAAGAGATATGCGCCCGGCCTAAGGTAGAACGAAAGTGGTTGTCAGTCACGCGCGTTCATAGGTGAGAATGATGATGAATGTCACGGATCATCACATTCATCAAAGTGTTGTGCAACGTATATCTTGGAATAAGAATAAAAGAGAATTGAATAAAAAGTAATAGTAATTGTATTGAAGCTTGAGGTACAGCAGAGCTCCACACCCTTAATCTATGGTGTGCAGAAACTCCACTGTTGAAAATACATAAGTGAAAGGTTCAGGCATGGCCGAATGGCCAGCCCCCATGGTCTAAGGATTAGGCGTTCAGAGATGTATAATACACTAGTAAAAAGTCTTATTTATAATAAACTAGCTACTATGGTTTACATGAGTAAGTAATTGATGCATAAATCCACTTCCGGGGCCCACTTGGTGTATGTTTGGGCTGAGCTTGATCTATCCACGAGCTGAGGCGTTTATTGGAGTTGAACTCCAAGTTATAGCGTGTTTTGGGCGTTCAACTCCGGATCATGACGTGTTTCTGGCGTTTAACTTCAGACAGCAGCATGTACTTGGCGTTCAACGCCAAGTTACGTCGTCAATTTCTGAATAACTATTATATATTGCTGGAAAGCTCTGGATGTCTACTTTCCAACGCCGTTGAGAGCGCGCCATTTGAAGTTCTGTAGCTCCAGAAAATCCATTTCGAGTGTAGGGAGGTCAGATTCCAACAGCATCAGCAGTCCTTTTGTCAGACTTTTTCAGAGTTTTGCTCAAGTCCCTCAATTTCAGCCAGAAATTACCTGAAATCACAGAAAAACACACAAACTCATAGTAAAGTCCAGAAATGTGAATTTAACATAAAAAACTAATGAAAACATCCCTAAAAGTAGCTTGAACTTACTAAAAACTACCTAAAAACAATGCCAAAAAGCGTATAAATTATCCGCTCATCATCTACGTATCCATATGGTGACACACTTGTAATCACATATGGACCTCTCCACCAGGATTTCAATTTCTCGAGGAATAATCTGAGCCTAGAATTAAATAGCAGAACGTTCTGCCCTAGCTCTAAGACTTTGGATGACAGCTTCTTATCATGCCATCTTTTTGCTTTCTCTTTGTAAATTTTTGCATTTTCGAAAGTATTAAGTCTAAATTCCTCTAGCTCATTTAACTGGAGCAATCGTTTTTCTCTAGCTAACTTGGCATCAAGGTTTAGGAATCTGGTTGCCCAATAGGCCTTATGTTCCAGTTCCACTGGCAACTGACAGGCTTTTCCATACACAAGCTGGTATAGAGAGGTCCCTATAGGAGTCTTGAATGCTGTTCTGTATGCCCACAGAGCATCATCCAAGCTTCTTGCCCAATCCCTTCTACGGTTAATCACAGTCTGTTCTAGGATTCTTTTAAGTTCTCTATTAGAGACTTCAGTTTGCCCATTTATCTGTGGAAAATATGGAGTTGCCACCCTGTGGCTGACTCCATATCGAACCATAGCAGAGTAAAGCTGTTTATTGCAGAAATGAGCGCCCCCATCACTGATTAGTACTCTAGAGACACCAAATCTACTGAAGATATGTTTCTGGAGGAATTTCAGCACTTTCTTAGTATCATTAGTGGGTGTTACAATAGCTTCCACCCATTTGGATACATAATACACTGCCACTAGAATATAAGTATTTGAGTATGATGGTGGGAAAGGCCCCATAAAGTCAATACCTCATACATCAAACAACTCAATCTCCAAGATCCATTGTTGAGGCATGGCATAACTGTGAGGCAGATTGCCAGATCTTTGGCAACAGTCACAATTAAGTACAAACTTCGGGAGTCTTTATGGAGAGTAAGCCAATAGAAGCCACATTGGAGGACTCTTGTGGCTATTCGCTCACTTCCAAAACGTCCTCCATATTGTGATCCATGGAAATGCCATAGGATCTTCTGTGCTTCTTCTATAGGCACACATCTACAGATTACTCCATCCGCACATCTCTTGAAGAGATATGGTTCATCCCAAAGATAGTACTTTGCATCTGTGATCAATTTCTTTGATTGCTATCTACTATACTCTTTGGGTATGAATCTCACAGCCTTGTAGTTTGCAATGTCTGCAAACCATGGTACTTCTTGGATGGCAAAGAGTTGCTCATCCGGAAATTTTTTAGAGATCTCAGTAAGAGGGAGGGACTCCCCTTCTACTGGTTCTATTCGGGACAGGTGATCTGCTACTTGGTTCTCTGTCCCTTTTCTATCTCTTATTTCTATATCAAACTCTTGTAGAAGCAACACCCATCTTATGAGTCTAGGTTTTGAATCCTGCTTTGTGAGTAGATATTTAAGAGCAGCATGGTCAGTGTACACAATCACTTTTGATCCTACTAAATAAGATCTGAACTTGTCAATAGCGTAAACCACTGCAAGTAACTCTTTTTCTGTAGTTGTGTAGTTCCTCTATGCGTCATTTAAAACACGACTGGCATAATAAATGACTTGCAAAAGCTTGTCATGCCTTTGTCCCAACACTGCACCAATGGCATGGTCACTAGCATCACACATTAGTTCAAATGGTAGTGTCCAGTCTGGTGCAGAGATGACTGGTGTTGTGACCAGCTTAGCTTTCAGAGTCTCAAATACCTGCAGACACTCCTTATCAAAGATAAATGGCGTGTCAGCAGCTAGCAGATTACTCAGAAGTTTGGCGATTTTTGAAAAATCTTTTATAAACCTCCTATAGAATCTTGCATGCCCCAGAAAGCTTCTGATTGCCTTAACATTGGCAGGTGGTGGTAATTTTTCAATTACCTATACCTTAGCTTGATCCACCTCTATTCTCTTGTTCGAAATTTTGTGCCCAAAGACAATTCCTTCAGTCACCATAAAGTGACATTTCTCCTAGTTTAAAACCAGGTTAGTCTCTTAGCACCTCTTTAGAGCAAGTGCTAGATGGTCAAGATAGGAGCTGAATGAGTCTCCAAATACTGAAAAGTCATCCATGAAGACTTCCAGAAATTTTTCCACCATATCAGAGAAAATAGAGAGCATGCACCTTTGAAAGGTTGCAGGTGCATTGCACAGACCAAATATCATCGTTCTATATGCAAATACTCCGAATGGACATGTGAATGCTGTTTTCTCTTGATCCTGGGGATCTACTGCAATTTGATTATAACCTGAATATCCATCTAGGAAGCAGTAGTATTCATGACCTGCTAGTCTTTCTAGTATCTGATCTATGAATGGTAAAGGAAAATGATCCTTTCTGGTAGCTGTATTGAGTCTTCTGTAGTCAATACACATACGCCACCCTGTAACTGTTCTTGTAGGAACCAATTCATTTTTTTCATTATGAACCACTGTCTTCCCACCCTTCTTAGGGACGACTTGGACAGGGCTTACCCAGGGGCTATCAGAAATAGGATAAATAATCCCAGCCTCTAGTAATTTAGTGACCTCCTTCTGCACCACTCCTTCATGGCTGGATTCAGCTGCCCTCTGTGGTTGAACCACTGGCTTAGCGTCATCCTCCAATAGGATCTTGTGCATGCATCTGGCTGAGCTAATGCCCTTAAGATCACTGATGGACCACCCAAGAGCTATCTTGTGTGTCCTTAGCACTTGAATCAATGCTTCCTCTTCCTGTGGCTCTAAGGTAGAGCTTATGATTACAGGAAAAGTGTCACCTTCTCCTAGAAATGTATATTTCATGAATGGTGGTAATGGTTTGAGCTCGGGTTTAGGAGGTTTCTCCTCTTCCTGAGGGATTTTCAGAGGTTCTATTATTCTCTCTGGTTCCTCCAGATCAAGCTGAGCATCTTTAAAGATATCCTCTAGCTCTGATTCGAGACTCTCAGTCATATTGACTTCTTTCACTAGAGAGTCAATAATATCAATGCTCGTGCAGTCGTTTGGGGTGTCTGGATGCTGCATAGCTTTGACAACATTCAACTTAAACTCGTCCTCATTGACTCTCAGGGTTACTTCCCCTTTTTGGATGTCAATGAGGGTTCGTCCAGTTGCTAGGAAAGGTCTTTCTAGAATGAGAGTTGCACTCTTGTGCTCCTCCATTTCCAGTACCACAAAGTCAGTGGGAAAGGCAAATGGCCCAACCTTGACAATCATGTCTTCAATCACATCTGATGGGTATTTAATGGAGCCATCAGCAAGTTGAAGACATATCCGGGTTGGTTTGACTTCTTCAGTCAAGCCAAGCTTTCTAATAGTAGATGCAGGTATTAGGTTGATACTTGCTCCAAGATCACATAGAGCTTACTTGGTACAAGTACCCTCTAATGTGCATGGTATCATAAAGCTTCCGGGATCTTTAAGCTTTTCTGGTAAGCTTTTCAGAATCACTGCACTACATTCTTCAGTGAGGTAAACTTTTTCAGTTTCTCTCCAATCATTCTTATGACTTGAGATCACTTTCATGAACTTAGCATAAGAGGGTATTTGCTCAAGTGCCTCTGCAAATGGAATCTTTATTTCAAGAGTTCTAAGATAGTCTGCAAAGCGGAAAATTGCTTATCCTGTTCCGCTTGGCAGAGTTTCTGAGGATAAGGAATTTTGGCTTTGTAATCCTCAACCTTAGTTGATGCAGGTTTATTGCCTACAGATGTGGGTTGAGAAGCCTTTTTAGAGGGGTTGCTTTCAGCACTTGTATGTGTCTGATCCCCCACTGGCGTTTGAATGCCAGGGGTGGAAGCTGGAGTGGCGTTAGACGCCAACTCCTTACCTGTTTCTGGCGTCTGAATGCCAAAATTGAGCTTCCTTTGGGCATTCAACGCCAACTCCTTGCCTGTTTCTGGTGTTTGAACGCCAGAACTGAGCATGGGTTGGGCGTTTAGTGCCAATTCTCCACCTCTTTCTGGCGTTTGAGCGCCAGAATTATTCCTCTCTAGGCTCTTACTATCCTCAAAGGGATTTTGGGAAGCAGTTTGTTCATTTCTTGGCTTCCTGCTGCCTTGAGGTGAGGTATTTAATGTCTTCCCACTTCTTAATTGAACTGCTTGGTATTCTTCTGTTATTTATTTTGATAACTGTTGTTCTGTTTGCTTCAACTGTACTTCCATATCCATATTAGCCATTCTTGTCTCTTGTAGTATCTCCTTGAATTCAGCTAGCTATTTTGTTAGAAAATCTAATTGCTGATTGAATTCAGTAACTTGTTCTGCAGGACTGGGTTCAGCAGTTATTGTTTTAGCCTCTTCTTTCATGGAAGGTTCACTACTTAGGTACAGATGCTAATTTCTGGCAACTATATCAATGAGCTCTTGAGCTTCTTCAATTGTCTTTCTCATGTGTATAGATCCACCAGTTGAGTGGTCCAAAGACATCTGAGCTTTCTCTGTAAGCCCATAATAGAAGATGTCTAACTGCACCCACTCTGAAAATATTTCAGAGGGGCATTTTCTTAGCATCTCTCTGTATCTCTCCCAGACATCATAAAGAGATTCATTATCTCCTTTTTTAAAGCCTTGGATGTTCAGCCTTAGCTGTGTCATTCATTTTGGAGGGAAATATTGATTCAGAATTTTTTCTGACAGCTGTTTCCATGTCCTTATGCTAGCCTTAGGTTGGTTATTTAACCACCTCTTAGCTTGGTCTTTTACAGCAAATGGAAACAGTAATAATCTATAGACATCATGATCTACTTCCGTATCATGTACTGTGTCAGCAATTTATAAAAACTGTGCCAGAAACTCTGTAGGTTCTTCCTGTGGAAGACCGGAATACTGGCAATTTTGCTGCACCATGATAATGAGATGAGGATTCAACTCAAACTACTGACTCCGATGGAGGGTATACAGATACTACTCCCATATGAAGCAGTAGTGGGGTTAGCATATGACCCCAGAGTCCTTCTGGACTGTTCATTTCCACTTAGGTCCATGATGGAGAAAGGGAGATAACGTGAATTTATTTTATTTATTTTGTTATATTTTTTTAAAAAAGATTTTCGAAATAATAATAAAATAAAGTAAAATAAAAACTAAAATAAAAAATAAAAATAAAAAATTTTGAAAATATTTTATGAGGATTTTCGAAAAAGTGAGGAGAGAGAAAGTGGTTAGGATATTTTTGAAAAAGATGTGAATTTTCTTTTTATTTTAAAAGGATAAGATTTGAAAAATTTTGAAATTGAAATCTGAATTTTTATAAAAAAAATTCAACATAATTGCTTAAAAATAGTTAGAAAGGATACTTTTTTTATTTTTGAATTTTATTATGAAAGATAAAAAAATACATAAAAGACACAAGACTTAAAATTTTTAAATCCAATGCTCCTTGTTTTCGAAAATTTTGGAGGAAAAACACCAAGGCACACCAAACTTAAAAATTTTAAGATCAAAGTACAAAGAAGACTCAAGAACACCTTGAAGACTCACAAGAACAACAAGAACAAAAGATAGAACACCAAACTTAAAATTTTTAGAAAACCACAATAAAATTTTCGAAAATTAAAGAAAAATTAACAAGAAAACACCAAACTTAAAGTTTGGCACAAGATTTAATCAAAGAAAAATTATTTTTTAAAAAGATTTTAAAAAGGAAAACTCAAAGGGGCAACTATTCCCAAGAAAATAGACACATTCAACAAATGCAAAGATTGAACAGATAAAAACTATTTTTTTTATGACAAAAACACAAAGGTCACCAAACTTAAAACATGCAACTAAACTCAATGAAAAACTAACAATTAATATAGGAAAGTAATATTTTTGAAGAAAATTTTTTTAAAAAGGAATAATAAAAGATGCAATTCTAGTGACTCTAAACCAAAAAGACAAATTTTTACTAATCTAAGCAACAAGATTCACCGTCAGTTGTTCAAACTAAAAAATTCTCCGGCAACGGCGCCAAAAATTTAGTGCACAAAAATCACACTCACACTATGTAATTCCGCACAACTAATCAACAAGTGCACTGGGTCGTCCAAGTAATACCTTACGTGAGTAAGGGTCGATCCCACGGAAATTGTTGGCTTGAAGAAAGCTATGGTTATCTTATTATTCTTAGTCAGGATACCGATAGGGTTCTTTAGTTTCAGTTATAAGAAGTGAAAGAGCATGAAATTAGTAATGGTTACGCTATAATGGAGAATGTGTTGGAGTTTTGGAGATGCTTTGTTTTCTGAATCTCTGCTTTCCTACTGTCATCTTCTTCACGCACGTAAGGTTTCTTCTATGGCAAGCTGTGTGTTGGTGGATCACCGTTGTCAATGGCTACCATCCGTCCTCTCAGTGAAAATGGTCCAAATGCGCTGTCACCGCACGGCTAATCATCTGTCGGTTCTCGATCATGTCGGAATAGGATCCATTGATCCTTTTGCGTCTGTCACTACGCCCAACACTCGCGAGTTTGAAGCTCGTCACAGTCATCCAATCCCTAAATCCTACTCGGAATACCACAGACAAGGTTTAGACTTTTCGGATTCTCAAGGATGCTGCCAATGGATTCTAGCTTATACCACGAAGACTCTGATTAAGGAATCCAAGAGATACTTATTCATTCAAATGTAGAACGGAGGTGGTTGTCAGGCACGCGTTCATAGATTGAGAAAAGTGATGAGTATCACGGATCATCACATTCATCATAGTGAAGTGCGAATGAACATCTTAGATAGAAAAAGCATGTTTGAGTAGAAAACAGAAATAATTGCATTAATTCATCGAAACGCTGTAGAGCTCCTTACCCCTAACAATGGAGTTTAGAGACTCATGCCGTCAAAAAGTACAAAGTTCAGATCTAAAATGTCATGAGATACAAAATAAGTCTCTAAAAGTTGTTTACATACTAAACTAGTAACCTAGGTTTATAGAAAATGAGTAAACTAAGATAGATAGTGCAGAAATCCACTTCTGGGGCCCACTTGGTGTGTGCTGGGGCTGAGACTTAAGCTTCTCACGTGTCTAGGCTGTTTATGGAGTTAAATGTCAGGTTGTAACCTGTTTTGGGCGTTTAACTCCAACTGGTATCCTGTTTCTGGCGTTTAACGCCAGAATGCAACATGGAACTGGCGTTAAACGCCAGTTTACGTCTTTTATCTTTGCACAAAGTATGGACTATTATATATTTCTAGAAAGTCCTAGATGTCTACTTTCCAACCCAATTGAGAGCGCGCCAATTGAAATTCTGTAGCTCCAAAAAAACTATTCCGAGTGCAAGGAGGTAAGAATCCAACAACATCAGCAGTCCTTTTTCATCATGAATCAGATTTTTGCTCAGCTCCCTCAATTTCAGTCAGAAAATACCTAAAATCACAGAAAAAGACACAAACTCATAGTAAAGTCCAGAAATATGAATTTTGCCTAAAAACTAATAAAAATATATTAAAAACAAACTAAAACATACTAAAAACTACATGAAATTACCCCCAAAAAACGTATAAAATATCCGCTCATCAAACTTTCAATTTTAATTTTATGAATTATTAGCATTACTGTTAGACTATTATCTTTCAATAATTCATATATAGATGTAACTTTGGATTTGAATATACGTTGTGTTTGAGTGTGTGCATTGTGTTTGTTTGTCTCCATCTAAAATTTCTCTCGACAGAGGTCCTCCAATCATGTTGCTCCTACACTTTGTTAATCCCAATTCACTAATCACCCTTTCTTTCTATTCTCTAATCAATTCAGAGCTGTCGGTGTATTTAATTACTTGAAAACTTACTTGAAATGCTCACTACTTATATAGTAGTAGTGGCCTGGAATTAAATTTGCTTTCATGAGAAGACCCAGACACATTCAATCTATATATCCATTCATTCGCTTTCATGACATTTATATGTTGTCAGGAACATATATATGTAGCTAGATGTGGAATTTGTTGCTAATAAATTGATTAAATTTTGGACTGTTGCCTCATGACATTAACAAAACTTTCATTTTATGTATTGATTATGTCTCTGAATATATCTCTTTTGTTTCAATGGAATTCTATCGTCCTATACCTTGACCACATTAGAAAGAGTTTTTTAGACCTATTTATTATTTTTATATCTATGGTATTTATATAATATTATCAAGAAATTTCTATTATTAAAAATTTTCAGTTTTAATAATAAGTTGCTTATTTTTTGTTGTGTATTATTTGTAGATTTAGTATACGGGACCAATCAAGCATGGATATAAAATATGCAAGTAGATTGACATCTTTTTGACAAATATTAATTACTATTTTGTTATGACAATTATTGTTAGACAAAAATTTTATTATTTTATTGAGAATTATTGATAAATAAGTATTTGAAATACTAATTGGACCTTTTAATATCTATTTTAATTAGAATTTTATTATTAGTTATTTTGTCTCTTTTTTTATTTTTTTATTGTGCATAAATTTATTTATTAATTAAAATAATTACACATGTATGAACAAAAAATTTTTTGTAAATTTTATTTTTTTATTTTTATTACAAAAATAACTTTTATTTTTGCCAAAAAGGCAACCTTTTATTAGTTGCATATTTTGAATATTAGACAACACTTGTATGGTTGCATATCCAAAAGAAAAGGAAACACTTGTATAGGTTGCATATCTAAAAGAAAAGGCAATATTTTTAGAGGGTTGCATATTCAAAATTAATAGGCAACACTTCAAAGGATTGCAAATTCAAACTTATACGCAACACGTAAAAGGGGTTACATTTTATTGCAAATAGGCAATATTTTTTAGTTGTGACTAAAATATAAGAGAAAAGACAATATTGCAAAAGTGTTGTCTCAAACACACCTTTGAATCGTTGTTGTTTTTCAATCAAAGACAACACTTACCAGGTGTTGCCCTCAAAATCGTTGCTTTTGAAGCAAAAAAGTGTTGCCTTGATCTAAGGCAATGGCTGCATCTGCAAGGCCCTCTAAAAATATTGTCTTAGGTCTAGAAGTGTTGCCATAGATCAAAAGAAATTTTTTGTCAGCCTTTAGACAATACTTTTTAAATGTTGCCTCAACCTAAAAATGTTGTAGTGTAATAACACATATATTGATTGAACATTTTCATAATTAACTTTGTGCAATTAAACGTTAGATATAATGTTTTTATTTTTCATGAGTCTAAGTCTTAGAGTAAAAATATTTTTTTATGTTTAAATTTGTTATTCCTCCTTAACTACTTTATAAAATAAGAATGTATCTTTTATTTTTTATTGAAGTTGATTCTTTTAAGGTACAAGTTACAATTCTTTTATGATCTTTTATTGATGTAGTCATTCTCTTATTCTTTCAATAATTTGATGATTATTCTTACTAAAACTTATTGTGTCATCTAACCTTACAACGTAATTAGTGCCCTACCACCTTCTCCTAGTGAGGTCATTTCATATTGGTCAGGGGATTAGTGCCCTACCACCTTGCAGATAGAGAGAAAGAATGTGAGGGAATACGTCGGGGGATTAATTCCCTACCACCTTCCTCACATCCCGTAAAACATCATCACAATAAATACGGGGGAATGAATCGGGGGATTAGTGCCCTACCGCCTTCCCAGCATTTCATCAAAACACAAACACAAGGAATATGGGGGAATAAGATCGAGGGATTAGCGCCCTACTGCCTTTTCCACACCCAACACATCAAATATCATCTCTAAGTCCATTTATTCTCAAAATTCATCATCATTATTCCTTTACATTCTTTCATTATAACCATGGTCTCACACATACATCTCATATCTTTGCATTTTCATACATAATTCATTATTTGAAAGCCTTACTTCACCCCCAAGTTATCACCATTTCCTAGCTTCATCCCGTTACTAGGCCTAATAATGAGATCTAAGGATAAAAGAGTGAAAATAGGGGTTTAGAGGTTTAAATTCATGTTTAAAATTCAAAAATCTTATTTGCTAAAAACAAGGGTCACGCGTACGCGTGGATCACGCATACGTGTGGGAGTGCATTTCTGAAAGGTCACGCGTACGCGTGGGAGTACAATTTTCTATACTCGCGTACGCAAGCACCCTACTCGCATATGTGAGATGCCCAACCCGAAAAGGTTGGTCGCGTCGCGTGCAGGTGGTCACGTACGCAAGTTATGCAGAACAATAAAAATGCTGAATGCTGCAAAATTTTCAACTTTGCATTCCATACTTGCGATGCGCAATAACTTTTTCATTTTAAAACATTTTTTATCCGTTCTTCAAACGGTATAAACTTCACGGACCCAACTTTCATTTGAAACAAGTTTGAAATAATTTGGGGGTTCGGAAGCCAAGTTATGACTCGATGAAGTTCGATCAAAAATAAGTTTTTCACAAACACCTCAAACCTCAATTTTCGTTACAGACCAAACTCAAATACCACTTCCTATACATATATTCAGCTTAACAGCATATTATAACACACCAACATATAACTAAATCTCCCACTTCATACCACATTCAATTATACTTCAATATATCACAATTTCACACATAAATATCTCATTTTTAAACCAACAAGATTCCCATCCACTTAATATATATTCATATCATCATGTTTTTCATCATCAACTCATCACTTAACAACCTATTATCATCATAAATCACAATCATCCAACAAATACTTAATTTTTATCAAAATCATCATTAAGGGTGCTAAGCATCAAACATATTCTTGTGTTTCTAACCTATCCTATGGTCGTCTACTCTAAGTTTTCACAGAACATTATATATATTAAATACGAAAAACCTAAACCATACCTTGGCTAGTTTCTTCCTAAGCTCAAAAACACCGAAATTCCATCTTCAAGATTTCCAATTGATTCCAATGATTCTAGCCACCAAGGGTTTGTTCCAAGAGCTCTAATTCACCAATTCAAACTCCAATTTAACACAATTTCAATCTGATTCATACAATTCACTAAATTAGAACTAGGGTATATAAAATTGGACAAACTACAAGTGTTTAGAATTTTCTTACCTTACCCATTGATGATTGGAGTATAATCCAACAATTATCCAATGTTAGATTATACCTAAATTATTAAAATCATCAAAATCACTCAAAACTCAAACCAATTTTGTGGAGAAATGGGACATAGAGAAATGGGCATGAATTATAGAGATATTACCACTTTGTTTGAATAGAATTGAAGAGGACTCTGAGAAAAAGACGTGACCAGAAACGGCTTGTCAATTGGAGCTTTGGATTGAAAGTTACAAGGATTTGAAGTTGGAAGTGGAATGTGCGTTAGGGTTCTCTTTACTCTTCTCTCTTCTCACCGTGGATCCCTTTCCATAAATTGAAAATAGAGTGTTGTGGCTGCAAGGGGGAAGAAAGGGGTTAAATGGGTTGGGTTTTGGACCCAATATGGGCCTGGTTCAACCAATTTAGCTCGTTGGCCCAATTTTGGGCCAAAACTTTTAAAATTAGTGTCAAAATTCTTGTTTTAATTAGCTCTATCTTGTTTTACATTAAAATTTACATTTCTAATTTCCGTTATTAAAATTTAATTTATTGATTAATTATTCGCTAATTTAACCAGATTTACATTCTACCTACCTAATTAAGAATTTTGCCCTCAAAATTCAGATTTAGTTATCTGGAAAGAGGTGTAGGTAGTGCTCTCATCTTGAATTCAATATTTCTCAGTCTCAATCACTTGGTCTTAACTGCTCACTGTTCGTAATTTTGTTGAGATAACTTCAAAGAAATTGCAACTTCCTATTTTCCAACTATCTAGGTGTTCACTTCTCTCTTTTACATAATTCTTTGGTTGGCATTGCACAATTATAATCTTAGTTTGAATTCACTAATCTCTTCTCTGTTGTTTCGGTTATCAATTTGGGACCTAGGGTGTCAAATCTTTTGGGGTTAGGTCGATACCAGAGTGACTAATGTACCGCGCCGCCTTATAATTTTCTAGTGTATAGTCTCGTTATTTTTCTAGATGATTAGTTTTTCTCTGATAGGCAAAAGGTACATAGATTTTTTTCATTTAGGTCTTGATTACCTAATGGTGTTAAATCCTTCGATCACTGCTAAAGTTTCTATATCGGGGCATCATCACGGCATCATGATGTTGCATCCATTCTCGTCCTAAGTCCTTAGGTAGGGTGTCATTAGGTCAAGGTATGATGAATTTCGGTACAAAGGCTACTCTCTCCTTCCAAAGTTCGAAAACTTGTTATATTCGGACATCCAGATAATCGGTGCATCTTAAAGCGTCGTTTTAACCACAAACAATATGGTCAGCAAAATTAAAGCCCCAAATCTCTTCTCGTTGTGGTATACTACACATTTCATCTTCTGTATTTAAAAGTTTTTCTCTTAATGGATTATTGCCTTGATGGTTATATTTAGGAACTATACAAGATGTTTACCAAGATCGAGGCAACTTCTGAAAGACATCAAACTGAGAGAGGTTCACACCACACACACGGTGTTCACACAGAATGAAAAAGGGCATCTGGTATGGTGACCGTACTAAGTCTCAAAATGAATGACAACATGCACAAGGAGAAAAATCAAGGTGCATAGTAGGAAAGGAATTCAACTTAAACCTGTGATAGAGAGAGAACAAGGAGTATTGAATAAGGTAAGTCTTAGCTAACTTCTGAAGAATACAAATTTGCGGAGGAGAGAACTTCACTCACAGCGAGTCCTTAAGTTTAGAATTTAAAAAGTATGCCCAAACAAGGCTCATGCAAGTATGAAATAGTATTGGGAAGATGATCGATCCATTACAAATGTCAAAAAGCTTATTGAGTAATCGTGAATTATTTATAATTGTTTCGCATGGCCAAATGACATGAGTTGATAAAGTTGGGAAATAGCGAGTAGGCTCATAATGAGATTGGTTCTAGTTTGTTTGATAGAATGGTAAGGGATTGAATTCGTGATTGGTTGTTATATTGAACTGTAATAATTTCATTATCGAAAATCTTCTGTCTAATAAATTGTTGAAGATTCAAAAAGGAATTCAAAATAGAAGTTCCAATGTAAGTCATAAAAGAAGGGCTAGGTCGGGTTGTGAAGAAGCGTCGCCATCCCTCACGTGTAAGTCTTTCTATTTTTATCTTCCTCTTCCACTGACATCACTAGTGTTCCACACTGGGAATGCTTAATCGAACGGACTTCGTTTCTACTACTCACTTCATCTAGATCTCCAAGTTTTGTCATCTTTAACAGTGTTATCATACATAAGGTAATCAAGAACAATTCGGTTCTTGACTCCAATCTTTATCACTACTCTCTCTTGCCACTTAAACATTTGGCAGCTAAAAGTTAAATCTGTGTCATGCCCCTACTCACAGTTTTGGTTCTTAAGTTTAACACCTAAAATCCTAGTTCATCTTAAGTATGGATAAGTGCAATGTCTCACTTTCTATGACGCAAATAAAGTTCAGATATCAGTTCCAACTTACCTCCTCTGTGTCGTGATCCACCATCACCTTGGGCTCTCCTACGTGCACAAACTATCGCCTTATGCCCTGGTAAACCACACTTGAAGCACCTCAACTCATCAGAGTGTATCCTTGTTCCCTTCCATTTCCGTTAGGATTGTCATTCCGCCTGTAATTGTTCTGGCCTTGTAGACGTGGAGGGACATAACCATTTCTCTTGAAATTTTGACTTTTTGGTGTAAGGTTCATTCCTTGGTTCCTCTGAAAAGGCATTCCCTAATTTCCTTTCTCTACTGCTTCCTTTCTCAAACACTCCTCAGCCACCCGACTCTTATTCACAAGTTTAGAAAAGACCCTAATATCCATTGGCCGAACTGAGCTTAGAATTTTAGTCTGTAGTCCTCCCTCGTACTTGATGTATTTCCATTCGGCGAAATCCTCAGGCACTCTTGACAGATTCGAGAAAAGTGGCATAATTCCTCAAACCTATTAGTGTATTCTGCAACGGTCATTTGGCCTTGTTTCAGCTGTAGTAACTCAAGTTCGTTGGCATTCCTAGCTAAATTGGGAAAATACTTTTTATAGAACTCTATTCGAAACACTTCCCATGGTAGCATAGCTCCATCTGGCTGTAGGATATGTCGTGTTCCCTGCCACCAGTACTGGTCTTCACCTTGCAACTGATAAGTCCCAAATTTGACCCACTGCTCCTCGGGAACTTGCTGAGCCTGCAGTGCCCGCTCCATCGCCTGAATCCAATTGTTTGCCTTAGTGGAGTTTATGGTCCCTCTGAAGGTCGGAGGGTGAACCTTCAGAAAAGAGGAAAGCGTAATAATGCCCTCATCACCATTAGTCCCGTTGTTCCCATTGTTTATCTGATTACCCAGCGCCTCAATTGTCACCTGCATAGCCACAACCATGTTTCCCAGGGCAACCATAAAGTCTACAGGGTTGTTCCCTGTCGGTTCAGGAGTAACATTGCCTATTCTACCTCTACCTTGCCTACGACCGCATCCGCGAGTTGACATCTGGTTCTTATACACACCAAACAAGTGATATTAAGGTGATTAGTCCCAATATCGCAAGTCTAGTGCTTTACGTCCCAAATGCATACTCATGAATGTTTATACCACATATATCAGTTAGATATCCTAATAGCACATAATTACACATACAGAGAATGCACAGAAGCATAGTCAGTCCGTCTCTTAGGTTCTATAGGAACGAATTTCTCTGATACCATAATGTAACACCTTACCACACAGAGCTTTACGCTTAAGCCGTAAAATAGAAGCAGTGTGGTATTACGACCTCTAAAATAATATATATATATATATATATATATATATATATATATATATATATATAAAAGATGTAGTATACAAGGAGCCTTGAAAATGGATAAAACAAAATCGCAAAATAAAAAAACGCAACGCTCAGGAAACAAGGTTACTTGTGTGTGAATAAAACTAAGGTTCATAAGCATAACTAAATAGAAAGTAGGAATAAAGAGTCAAGGGTATAAAATAACAAGCTCCTGACTCAGCCGCGAAGCCAAGGCTGGCCAGAGAATATCTATATATATATATATATATATATATATATATATATATATATATATATATATATATATATATATATATACACACACACACACACATGAGGAGAGTCTACACATATATAGCAAAAGATTAAAAGTAAACCCCCAAAATGAAACCACTTCGCTGCAGAAGCTCCAGACGCCTACCGATGTGCCTCTCGACCTGCATCTGAAAAATAACAACATAGCATGGGATGAGAACCGGAGGTTCTCAGCATGGTAGAGGTGTCATGCACATAAGATATAAAGTCTTGAAAATGCCAGAGGCAATCCTAAAACGCCGTCACTCAGATTATAAACTTAAAGAACTAAAACAGAAACCATCAATCAGGGTAGTCTTTTAGGCTTTCTAAACTTAACCAATTCTTTAAATCTAACTAAAACTTAACAAGAACACTAAATCTTTCCTACCTTTCCTCCATACCTCCATCTTCAGTGAAATTGCACAAACAGATAAGCAAACAAAGGCAACCACAAGTAGAATACAATAATACAAATAGCAAGTATAACAATTAGCATATTATAGTCACTTAGGCAATCCAAATTAATGCATAATCAAACAGAATCAAACAAATGCATATTATGCATGTCTTTTTTACTGGCCATGAGCTCACTTGTCGGTTAACTGCCAGAACATGATACACCCGGTAGCTAACCCGGATACCGTCTCTCGACTGTGCATATCCAGGAGGTATAAGATCAAGGGATTAGTACCCTACCACCTTCTCCTGGAGGCATACACTAGGAAAAATAAATCGGGAGATTAGTGCCCTACCACCTTCCCCTAGTGAGGCCGTACCAAATCGGTCAAGGGATTAGTGTCCTACCACCTTGCAGACAGAGAGAAAGAATGTGAAGAAATACGTCGGGGGATTAATTTCCTACCACCTTCCTCACATCCCATAAAACATCATCACAATAAATGCGGGGGAACGAATCGAGGGGTTAGCACCCTACCGTCTTTCCCACATTTCATCAAAACACAAACACAAGGAATATGGGGGAATAAGATCGAGGAATTAGCGCCTTACTACATTTTTCGCACCCAACACATCAAATATCAAATCTATGTCCATTTATTCTCAAAATTCGTCATCATTATTTCTTTACATTCATTCATTATAACCATGGTCTCACACATACATCTCATATCTTTGCATTTTTATACATAATTCATTGTTTGAAAGTCTTACTTCACCCCTAAGTTATCACCATTTCCTAGATTCATCCCATTATTAGGACTAATAATGAGATCTAGGGATAAAAGAGTGAAAATATGGGTTTAGAGGTTTAAATTCATGTTTAAAATGCAAAAATCTCATTTGCTGAAAACAAGGGTCACGCGTACGCGTGGATTACGCATACGCGTGAGAGTGCATCTCTGAAAGGTCACGCGTACGCGTGAGCCACGCGTACGCGTGAGCCACGCGTGGGAGTACGATTTTATATGCTCACGTACGCAAGCACCCTACTCGCGTACGCAGATACCCAACCCGAAAAGGTTGGTCGCGTCGCGTGCAGGTGGTTGCGTACAGAATTTTCAGCTTTGCACTCCAAACTTCCGATGCGTATAGCTTTTTGGTTTTAAAATATTTTTATCCGTTCTTCGAATGGCGTAAACTTCATGGACCAAATTTTCATTTGAAAAAGTTTGAAATAATTTGACGGTACGGAAGCCAAGTTATGACTCGACGAAGTTTGGTCAAGAATCAGTTTTTCACAAACACCTCAAACCTCAATTTTTATTACAAATCAAACTCAAATCCCACTTCCTATACATATATTCAGCTTAACTGCATATTATAACACACCAACACAGCACTAAAACTCCCACTTCATACTACATTAAATTATACTTTAGTATATCACAATTTTACACATAAATTTCTCATTTTTAAACCAACAAGATTCACATCCACTTACTCAATATATATTCATATCATCATGTTGTTCATCATCAACTCATCACTTATCATCCTATTATCATTATAAAGCACAATCATCCAACAAATACTCAATTTTTATCAAAATCATCATTAAGGGTGCTAAGCATAAAACATATTCTTGTATTTCCAACCTATCCTATGGTCGTCTAACCTAAGTTTTCACAGAGCGTTATATATTAAATACGAGAAACCTAAGCCATACCTTGGCCGGTTCCTTCCTAAGCTCAAAAACACCAAAATTTCAGCTTCAAGATTCCCAATTGACTCCAATGATTCCAGCCACCAAGGGTTTGTTCCAAGAGCTCTAATTCACCAATTCAAACCCCAATTTAACATAATTTCAATCTAATTCATATAATTTACTACATTAGCACTAGGGTATACAAAATTAGATAAAACACAAGGGTTTAGAGTTTTCTTACCTTACCCATTGTTGATTGGAGTATAATCCAATAGTTATCCAATGTTAGATTGCACCTAAACCACCAAAATCATCAAAATCACTTAAAACTCAAACCAATTTCGTGGAGAATGGGGACACAGAAAACTGGGTGCGAATTATAGAGATACTTACCACTTTATTTATATTGAATTGAAGAGGACTCCGAGACAAACACGTGGCCACAAACGGCTCATCAATCGGAGCTTCGGATTAAAAGTTACAAGGATTTAAAGTTGGGAGTGGAATGTGGGTTAGGGTTCTTTTTACTCTTCACTCTTCTCACCGTGGATCCCTTTCCACAAGTTGAAAATAGAGTGTTGTGGCTGCAAGGGGGGAAGAAAGAGGTTAAATGGTTTGGGCTTTGGGTCTAATATTGGCCTAGTTCAACCGGTTTAGTCTATTGTCCTAATTTTAGGCCAAAACCTTTAAAATTAGTGTCAAAATTCTTATTTTTATTAGCTCTATCTTATTTTACATTAAATTTTACATTTCTATTTTTCATTATTAAAATTTAATTTATTAATTAATTATTCATTAATTTCACGAGTTTTACACGCAGCCTCTAAGTTTTGGGTATATATGCTATCACATTCAATGTGACTTTCATTATAAGAGGTGACATGATAATGTGTTATTGAATTCTATAAGAAGTCGATAACTTACAAAAAAGTCCATAAACTACTGATAAGCAAACCTCTCCCTATTCTCCTTGAACATGTGGGTTTGCTTGAAGACATCTGGCATCGAAATAGGACTATTCAGGGTCTTCGTATGCACATATTGGATAAGCATATTACAAAAACTGACATAAACTAATTAAAGCAACAAAGATAAAAACCAGTTAAGCACATGTAAAAAAGTTATACCATCTTCGCCTTTGTCATCATAATTATGGACGAACCTCCCATATACCTCGATGCCCTGGCCGACACCATGTTGGCCTTATTCGTGGCCTGACAACGTCTGTAGCCCTCATCCATCTTCCAGTATACATGCATGGCCTTTGATAAATTCATATTTTACTATAATTTTCAGAGACATTTATGGCCTTTTAATTGCACACTTTTACAAACATATCAAGAAATGCATGGCCTTCTAATTGCATACTTTTGTAAAATTTCTCCTACTTGAGCTTAATTGATTAAACATGATTTTTATTCTTTAAAAATTATCAAATTAATTTTACTTTTATGTCATTTGATGTCTTGATATGTTTGTTCAACTTGTTTAAGATTTAGGAGTCAAGGATGACTTGGGAAGATGGATGAAAAGCATGCGGAAGTGGAGATTTCATAAAGAAACAAAAGAGGAAGAAATTTTGATTGGTGTGCACACACCGACCTATGCGCACGCACCTATGGAAAATTTTGATTGAGTGCGCATGCACAAGTCTGATCACATGCCTCATTTAAAATGGCATGTGACTCGTTGATATGTAGTTGTAACTTGAGGTGGACACTCACACACATTCACATACACTCATTTTTCTTATTTTCTTAGGTTATAATTCATAGTTTCTAGATTTTCTAGGTTTTTACTCCATTTCATCTCTAGTTTTGGATTTTAATTTTGGTTATTTGTAACTTTGCTCTTTTTTTGTTCTTCTATACTATTTTACTTAGAATTTCTTGTTGGTTTACTTTGTTCAGTTTACTTTTATGAATTATGTGAATTCTTATTTTTTTTGATGAATTTGATATTTTATATTTTTTATGCTTATTTGAATTCTTAATGTTAATTTCTTGTAGTGGATAGTTGTAGTTTTTGTTAATTCTTATAATATATGATGTTTTATTTTTATGCACACTAAGTGTTTGATAAAATATTTACATTAGTTATGGAGTAAATTTTTCTTTTCTTGGCTTGGAATTGAAAAATTACGTGACCTTGAGTCATTAATGTCTAATTTTGATTGGTAATTTAGAGTTGTTAGTTGATCTTGTTTTTACTATTAACGCTAACCTTTTGTTAAATTCAATTAGTAAGTTAGTTAGAACTTATGGATTAAGACCAATTATGTCTACTTGGCTTTTCTCAATGTGTAGAGGTTGATGAAGTGGGGTTAACTCTTAACAATTTCCATGTTTGTGGTTAATGACAAGGATAGTGATTCTTGACTCTTTCAACTCTACCCAAGACCTTGTAGCACTTGAATTTTCTCTCTTTCATTAGTTTATTACCTTAATAATTTCTAGTTTAATTTAGTTGCTTTCTAGTATAGTTATCATTTTAGTTGTTGCTCTTTAATCCTATACTTGATTAGTTAGTCATTCATTTTCTCTTTGATTTTATTTTCTTGCAATTTAGTGATTAGTTGCTCTTTTAATTTCTAATCAATTTATATTTCTATAATTGCGCTCAAAACACCCGATTTCCATAGCCAATGGTTGTCCATCCTATTGCAAATCCAAGGGAGCTGAAATTTAACACCTAATTATTGTTTTAAACTTTGGGACAAATTTTACTAAATTTTAAAGAGTGTTAAATTTTGGTTTAGAGCTAGCATGAATCTTGAGCTTTAAACTTGTGAATTTCTAAATTTGTACGTAGCACTCATCAAGTTTTGGAGTCGTTACTGGATACTTCACAATGTGTGTTAATCATTGGTTATTGTTAATATGTGAATAGTGTAAATAGCTTATTTTTGCCTATTTTCTTGGTTTGCTAGTAGTTTGAATTTTTGCTTTTAGTAGTTGTTAGTTGTTCTTCTTTCTTAGGACTTTTAATTCTAGTAGCTGCTAGTTGTTGATTACTTTCCTTTAGTTAGTTTCTTTTTTGCTTCTAATAGTTGCATGATCCTTATGTTTTCTAAGTTGAAAGTCGTGATCACTACTAGATCTGAGTTTAGCCCCTTTTGATCCAGAAATTGAAAGAACTTTGACACATTGGGTTGATCAATTTGCTCCCTAAGCACCATAGTTCAGCGAGAGAGAATCCGATTAAGAACTTGAAGGGTTTTTAAGTGGTTTGTTCAACTACTAGCAAGAATGATTTGGATGAGACTGTGGTTATGGTGTTAACTTTCCTATTCTCTCTTGAGCCTTCTTAATGTTGGGTTAAAGCCACACTATCAAGTAGTCCCTCCTCATCTGCATGTCTTCTAACGTGAATTTCTCCTGCATAGTAAAATAATAGATGGTTAAAAAATGAGGGAAAAGTAATCAAAACCATAATTGAAAAGTAATTAATGTTGAATAACTAACTTACCGCCAACTTGTCAAACCATCTCCTTCTAACCTCAACGAGAACCTTCTTGTAACTAGGCCAATGATAGTCATAGAGCAATTTGATAACACCTATACACTCATGTGTACAAGTGTTACTATCTGGTGCAAATCTATGATGGGATAATTTACACTTGTTAAAAAATATACATTAAAGGGGAAGTAAATATAAACAGAATATACGAATTTAAGAAGTTTAATGTTTAACCAGTCATGCCATGAGGCCAAATCAACATCTTAGTAACTTGTGGTGCTACAAGATTTGGCTGGGATCTGTAGGAGAATGATAGGCCAAAACTTGATGGCACTAATCTTGGCAAGTGCACCAAATCTCTTCAAGAAATATCTCGGTGAGTGGATAACATTCCCACAAGGATTAAAGGATTGAGTAAGCAACTTCTAATAGAATATTCTACTTAGATCAACTAAACCTTTACAGGAAGAAGGATGTGAATCTTGAAATAGTAACAGTAAAGTAGAGTATTTGGTATGAATGAATGCTTATGAAATAGTTAGAGAAATAAACAGTGGAATGAGGTGTTATGGTTTTGGAGATGTTTAATTTCTAGAAAAGGTAACGTTCATGTTTATTTACTTTGATTCATGCAAGATAATTTCACGACAAATGACATATAATCAAACTTCAATTTCTTAGCAATTCAATTTCTCTTCATCTTATTTAATCAACAATTTCTCAGTCAATTAATTAAGAAAAAGAGGTTAAGCACAATTTTGATTTAACATCGTACAACTTTTCAAAAGCTATCCCTAGTCAGTTTGAAAAATTATGAGTAAGAGGTTCAATCTAACCCCGATATTAACTTTTTCAAGAGAACAAAGAGATCCAAAATAAAATTAGAATATTTTTAACACTTCTAACCATTAAGATGAAGAATGAAACTCGATTCTTGAAAAATTATCAATGTATTAATCAAAATAAAATGAACAATCAAATTACCAACCCATGAAAATCAAACAGAGCTCCTAACTGATGAGCGAAAATTGAAGCTCAAGAATACTGGTAAGTGCACAATATTGTTTAAGTAATACCACGGTGAGTGGATATCATTCCCACAAGGATTAACAGATTGAGGCAAGCAACGTCTAATTAAATCTCTAATTAGATCCAATCAAACTTTGGAAAGAGAAAATTAGATTGTGGAATAAAATATTAGCAGTTTAGATTGTAGTGTATAAATAGGAGAGGGATTAAACAATTAAGAAGAAATCAAGGATGGGGACTGTCAAGGGTTTCGGAGATGTTTGAGCCATAGGAAAGTCAAACATTGTTTACCTATTCTAAAGCATGCAGAGACCTTTTCACAACGAACCTTAATTAACTTATTTTCAATGTCTTAGTTCCTCAGTTTCTCCTCTATTAACCAATCGCCAATGTCTTGGTCAATCAATTAATTAAAGAGGTTAAGATACAAATCTGATTCAGTTATTCATAAGATTCAAAAGTAGTTCTTAGGTTAGATTATATGTCACATATCAAAGCTAGTCCTGTCTGATTGAATCTTATGAGAAAACACAATTTCCAAAAGTTGTTCTAATTCGAATTATATGTCACATATTCAAAATAAGAGTGATTGAAAATCATGTATTGTCCCACACTAATTGAAACACTATGTCTACTCGAATTCAAAAAGTCATGTGAAAGAGTTTTCAAGTATAACTGGGATATTATTTCTATCGAAGAAATAAACAAATTGAAAACGGGATTAACATACCTTTTGATATTACTAATCCTTTAAGGATGAAGAACGAATAATTTAATCATGAAATAGATCATTGCAATACTTTAAAATAAAAAAACATAGATTAATAATCCATAGAAACATGAACAGAGCTCCTAACCCTTTGATAGAAGAGTTAATAACTCATAAAGAACAATGAAAAAGAAGAAGAAGAAGAAGAGAAATGCGTGAGGGATCCAAAGATCCTCCACCCTCGGCTGGCTTCCTTGTGAATCTTGTTCACTTATTTATATCCTAAGTTCTATCTAGAATTCAAATTCAAAAACTAAATCTAATATTATCTATAGGAAAAATAAGATAACTATCTACTTAAGTTCAAATCAAATCTTAACAATGATTCATGTTAGAGATATAACCACTAGTATTACCTTCTCCTATCAGCTTAAACTTTTGGGATGAGTGGTTTCTTAACATGGTATCAGAGCTCTATGTCCAAAAGGTCAAGAGTTCGATCCTTGGTAAACCCCAAAAAGTGAAAACAAAATAGCAAATCAAGCAAACCCAAAAGAGAGGCTCTTGCTTCAGGGGGAATGTTAGAGATATAACCATTAGTGTTACCTTCTCCTATCAGCTTAAGCTTTTGGGAGAGTGGTTTCTTAACAATTCAAATTTTTGGTGTTTTGGGCTTAGGCTTCAAGTTTTTGGTGTTTTGCGTGCTGATTTTCGGAACCAAAAGATGTTGATTGTGCGTAGCTCAAACTAAACGTCTACTACAGACATATGCGTATCATTTTAAAGCTTTAGATATTAGCTTTCTGACGCCATTGGAACTGTCTCACTTGGGACTCTATTGCTTAAGTTATGATCACTTGAGTATGAAGAGGTAAGGATTGACAATATTTGTAATTTACTCTTTAGTTGTAGGTTTTCTTGAAAATATAACCTGAAAATACATAATAATTCTAAAACAACTCTAAATTTATGATTAGTTATAAAAACATCATTAAAAAACATAAAAATTTTGATTAAAACCTAAGAAAACTAATAAAAAAGAAACATAAAAACTACTAAAGGTGTCTAGGCATCACAAACCCTAATGAGAGAGGATTAGTGACTCATTATAAATAGAAAAATAAAGTAAAACTAATGAATGAGACATTGGATGGCTCCCTCGTGAACCATCTCTCGCTTATTATATCCTTAATTCCTAAGCTAACTTTCGAATCTAAAACTAATCTTATCATCTCGAAGAATAAAATAACAAAAATAATAATTCAAATTCAAATCAAACTAACTCTTTTCTAGAAGAATAAGATAACTAAAATAATAATTCAAATTGAACTAAACTAACTCTTATCTTCTAGAAGAAGCTGACAATAATTAATCATTTAAATATGGAGAGTCTGGGCCAAATTAAAACTTTCTAGAAGAGAATTTTGGGCTTGGCATTGTATTTGGAGTGTGGGCGGCTAACTTGATGTTCTGGGTGTTGAACTTAGGACAGTGGCACTTAACTTGGGGTGTTGGCGCCGGATTTGGGCATTTGGCGCTAGATTCCAATGCATTTTGGACCCTTGGGAAGTGAAATGGTCTTCGAAGTTGGGCGCCAAGCATAGGCACTGGGTGCCCATGTAGTGGAATTTTTGGCACTGGGCAATACCTTCTCAAGTTGGGCACCAACCTTTGTTCTCCAGCGCCATTTCAATAAATCCTGGGTGTTTAGGGCCCGTTTTCCTGAGAGTTCACTTTGT
The DNA here is from genome assembly GCF_003086295.3 of Arachis hypogaea. Lineage (NCBI taxonomy): Eukaryota > Viridiplantae > Streptophyta > Magnoliopsida > Fabales > Fabaceae > Arachis > Arachis hypogaea. The sequence continues at coordinate 57,088,797 of NC_092042.1, read as the reverse complement.
GCCTTCCTTGTTTGTTTCTCCTCACCTTATTTCTTTAAAGAATAATCCTAAATTCTCAATAATTCTAAAATTCTAAATATATGATTAGCTATGAAAACTTCATTTAAAACATAAAAACTTCAAATTAAACATAAGAAAACTACTTAAAAAGATATGTAAAAATCACTAAAGATGCCAAGACATCACAACAACAAACTTAAAACTTTACTTATCCTCAAGCAAAAGAAGAATAAACAGAGGTTATCTTAGTGATAAGAATTGAAGAGTTTATTAATTCAAATCCAAGTTGGACATTTAAAATAAAAGTGGGGTTTGTAAGACCCTAAGTTTTTAGAAATTAAATAATATTTTATTTGAGATTTTCTATACTTGGTTATGATTTTATTTTCCAGAAAATTATTCATGAAAAAGTAATTAAATTGAAGATATGATACGTTGAGTTTAAAGTTAATTAGGATTTATAATTTTCATAATTGTTGGATATTTTCTTATTTAAAATTCAAAGCTTTAGTAATCAAAAAATAATTGTATGATGAAGTGATAAATTTCCAAGCTCAAAAGGAAGAATTCGACCTTCTCCTAAAAGTCCGAGAAAAAACTCGGATAAAGAAGAAGCGTTAATGCAAAGGATGGGCCTAAGGTGCAATAAGAAAGTCATCAAAAGAAGCTTCGTCACAAATGACCTCATAGTAATCCAAAGTGACATCGGAGTTCAGAAGTTGGGTAAAGAAAAATTGGCTGCAAACTAGAAAGGACCTTACAAGGTTGTCGAAGTCTTACAAAAAGGTTACTAATGAGCGGATATTTTATACGCTTTTTGGTAGTATTTTTATATAGTTCTTAGCATATTTTATTCACTTTTTATTATATTTTTATTAATTTTTATGCAAAAATCACATTTCTGGACTTTACTATGAGTTTGTGTATTTTTCTATAATTTTAGGTATTTTCTGGCTGAAATTGAGGGACCTGAGCAAAAATCTGATTCAGAGGCTGAGAAAGGACTGCAGATGCTGTTGGATTCTAACCCTCCTGCACTCGAAGTGGATTTTATGGAGCTACAGAAGCCCAATTAGCGCACTCTTAATTGTGTTGGAAAGTAGACATCTTGGGCTTTCCAGAAATGTATAATAGTCCATAATTTGCCCGAGATATGATGGCCCAAACTGGCGTTAAACGCCAGCCAGAGACCCTTTTCTAGCATAAAACGCCAGAACTGGCACCAAAACTGGAGTTATATGCCCAAACTGGCACCCAAGTTGGCGTTTAACTCCAAGAATGACCTATGCACGTGAAAGCTTCAAAGCTCAACCCAAACACTCACCAAGTTGACCCCGGAAGTGGATTTCTACACTATCTGCACTTAGTTACTCATTTTCTGTAAACCTAGGCTACTAGTTTAGTATAAAAACTACTTTTAGAGATTCATTTGAAAAAAAAAACTTATGACATTTTACATCTCTTATTGTTTCTTCTACGGCATGAGTCTCTAAAATCCATAGGTGGGGTGAGGAGCTCTGTTGTATTTCAATGGATTAATGCAATTACTATTGTTTTCTATTCAATCACGCTTGCTTCTGTTCTAAGATAATCACTCGTACTTCAATGTGAAGAATGTAATGATCCGTGACACCCATTATCATTCTCAAATTTATGAATGCGTGCCTGACAATTACTTCCATTCTATCTGAGCTCAACGTAGTCATTATGCGACAGCTTAAGTGTGTATCTCTTGGGTTTCTAATCCACGAGTTTGACTTGCATCTTCTGACAACAGAGCATTTAAACTCGTGAGATCAGAACCTTCGTGGTAGAGGCTAGAACCAATTGGCAACATTTCTGAGATCCAGAAAGACTAAACCTTGTCTGTGGTATTCCGGTAGGATCTGGGACAGGATGACTGTGACGAGTTTCAAACTCACGAATGTTAGGCGCAGTGACAGTGTGCAAAAGGATAGAGACATCCTATTCTGACACAAGTGAGAACCGACAGATGATTAGCCATGCAAAAATCGTACCTGGACCATTTTCACTGAAAGGATGGATAGTAGCCATTGACAACGGTGATCCACTAACATATAGCTTGCCATAGAAGGAGTCATGCGTGTTTGGAGAAGAAGACAGTAAGAAAGTAGAGGTTCAGATGACAGAGCATCTCTGGAACCTCATCCTGTTCCTCAATACTGAACCACAAGTATCATTCATTTTATGTTATTTACTTTTCATAACAAAATCATTTTTATCACTAATCTCCTAACTAAGAGTTACAGGATAACCATAGCTTACTTCAAGCCGGCAATCTCCGTGGGATCGACCCTTACTCACGTAAGGTATTACTTGGACGACCCAGTGCACTTGCTGGTTAGTTGTATCGGAGTTGTGAAAAGTGTGAATCACAATTCCGTGCACCAAGTTTTTGGCGTCGTTGTCGGGGATTGTTCGAGTTTGGACAACTGAAGGTTCATCTTGTTGCTTAGATTAGGTAATTTTCTTCTTGTTTCAACCTTTATTTTCTTTTCAAAAAACTTTTCAAAATCTTTCAAAAAAATTTTGTGTTTCTTGTTTGAGTCTTGTGTCAAATTTTAAGTTTGGTGTCAATTGCATGTTTTAATTTTTCTTAAATTTTCGAAAATATATGCATTGTATTCTTTCTTGATCTTCAAGTTGTTCTTGTTTATTTTCCTTATTTGGTCTTTAGTTTTTCTTGTTTGGTGTCTTTCCTTGTATTTCTTGTGCATTTTCAAATTATTAGTGTTCAAAGTATAAAAATTTTTAAGTTTGGTGTTTTTTTTGTGTCCTTATTTCCTTAAAAATTTTCAAAATTTGTTCTTGGTGTTCATCTTGATCTTCAAAGTGCTCTTGATGTTCATCTTGACATTCAAAGTTTTCTTGTTTGTTTTCTTTGTTTTAATCTAAAAATTTTAAGTTTGGTATCATTCTAGTATTTTTCTCTTTCCTCATTAAATTTAAAAAAATATCTTTTCCTTTATTTACTCATCATTTTTGAATTCCTTAGGTTGACTTAGTCAAAATTTTTAAATTTTGGTAGTTTCTTGTTAGTCAAGTCAAAATTTCAATTTTAAAAATTTATCTTTTTAAATCTTTTTCAAAACAAATTCTTTTTCAATTTTCTTTTTATATTTTTCGAAAATCTTTTATAAAATTTTTCAAAATCTTTTTATTTTTTTATATAATTTTCGAACTACTTGTCTTAGTTTATTATTTTGATTGAAAAATTTTAAGTTTGGTGTTTTCTTGTTAAGAAATTTTTAATCTTTAAAATTTTAAAATCATATCTTTTTCAAAAAACTTTTCTTTTATTTATTTTATTACAAGTATCTTTAATTTTAAGACACATCTTTTTCAGAATTTCCTAACCACCCTCTCTCTCTTCATTTTTTGAAAATCAACACAAAAAATTTTCAAATCTTTTTAATTAATTAATTAATTTAGTTTTCTAATTTCTTTTATTACTTTTTATTTTCTTAATTTTTGAAACTTGCATAAATTTTTTATTTACTTTATTTCAATTTCATTAATCACAAAAAAAGGGGGGAATAAAATTTTTATTTACAATCCACATCATCTCCCTTTCTCCATTATGGACCTAAGTGGAAATGAACAGTCTAGAAGGACTCTGGGGTCATATGCTAACCCCACTACTGCTTCATATGGGAGTAGTATCTATATACCTCCCATCAGAGCCAGCAATTTTGAGCTAAACCCTCAGCTTATTATCATGGTGCAGCAAAATTGTCAGTATTCTGGTCTTCCAAAGGAAGAACCTACTGAGTTTCTGGCACAGTTCTTACAAATTGCAGACACAGTATGTGATAAGGATGTGGATCAGGATGTCTACAGATTATTGCTGTTTCCATTTGCTGTAAAAGACCAAGCTAAGAGGTGGTTAAACAACCAACCTAAAGCTAGCATAAGAACATGGAAACAGTTGTCAGACAAATTCTTGAATCAATATTTCCCTCCAAAAAGGATGATACAGCTAAGGCTGGATATCCAAGACTTTAAACAAGAAGATAATGAATTTCTTTATAATGCTTGGGAAAGGTACAGAGAGATGCTAAGGAAATGCCCCTCTGAAATGTTTTCAGAATGGGTGCAGTTAGACATCTTCTACTACGGGCTTACAAAAAAGGTCCAGATATCTCTAGACCACTCAGCTGGTGGATCTATACACATGAGAAAGATAATTGAAGAGGCTCAAGAGCTCATAGATACTATTGCTAGAAATCAGCATCTGTATTTAAGTAGTGAGTCCTCCATGAAAGAAGAGGCTAAAGCAGTATTGGTGGACGAAATTGTGATCACTATTCTTTGTACTTGTATGGATTTATTCAATAATTGTCTTTATTTGAATTCACAACTCCGTTCAACTAACCAGCAAGTGTACTGGGTCGTCCAAGTAATAAACCTTACGTGAGTAAGGGTCGATCCCACAGAGATTGTTGGTATGAAGCAAGCTATGGTTACCTTGTAAATCTCAGTTAGGCAGATTAAATTGATTTATGGTTTCGAAAATTAAAGAAGGAATAATAAAAGGGATAGAATACTTATGCAGATTCATTGGTAGGAATTTCAGATAAGCGAATGGAGATACTGTATGGTTCAAGAACGCCTGCTCTCCTACTGCTTCAACTCAATCCTTCTTACTCCTTTCCATGGCAAGCTGTGTATAGGGGTTCACCATCAGTGGTGGCTACTTTCAATCCTCTCGGGAAAATGATCCTATGCGGCTGTCACTCGCACGGCTAATCGTCTGGAGGCATCACCCATGGTTCATGGCTACATCCCATCCTTGCAGTGAAAACTACGCTCACGCACTCTGTCACAGCACGGCTAATCACTGGTTGGTTCCTGCGCCTACTGGAATAGAATCCCTTGATTCTTTTGCGTCTGTCACTAACGCCCAGCACTTGCAAGTTTGAAGTACATCACAGTCATTCATTACCGGAATCCTACTCGGAATACCACAGACAATGTGAGACTTTTCGGATTCCCAGGATCCTACTCGGAATACCACAGACAAGGTGAGACTTTCCGGATCCTCATAAATGCCGCCATCTATCTAGCTTATACCACGAAGATTCTGTTGGGGAATCTAAGAGATACACATTCAAGCTCTGTTGCATGTAGAACGGAAGTGGTTGTCAATCATGTGCGTTCATAAGTGAGAATGATAATGAGGGTTACTTATCATCACATTCATCATGTTCTTGGGTACGAATGAATATCTTGGAATAAGAATAAGAGAGATTTGAATAAAAGAAAATAGAATTGCATTAATACTTGAGGTACAGCAGAGCTCCACACCCTTAATCTATGGTGTGCAGAAACTCCACCGTTGAAAATACATAAGCAAAAGGTTCAGGCATGGCCGAATGGCCAGCCCTCTCCGTGATCAAGTGACTGAATGATCAAGAGATTATACTGTCAAAAGATGTCTAATACAATAGATAAATGTTCTATTTATAATAAACTAGCTCCTAGGGTTTACATGAGTAAGTAATTGATGCATAAATTCACTTCCGGGGCCCACTTGGTGTATGCTTGGGCTGAGCTTGATCAATCCACGAGCTAAGGCTTCTCTTGGAGTTGAACTTCGAGTTATGACGTGTTTTGGGCGTTCAACTCCGGATCATGACGTTTTTCTGGCGTTTAACTCCAGACAGCAGCATGAACTTGGCGTTCAACGCCAAGTTACGTCGTCAATCTTCGAATAAAGTATGAACTATTATATATTGCTGGAAAGCCCTGGATGTCTACTTTCCAACGCCGTTGAGAGCGCGCCATTTGGAGTTCTGTAGCTCGAGAAAATCCATTTCGAGTGCAGGGAGGTCAGATTCCAACAGCATCAGCAGTCCTTTTGTCAGCCTTCTTCAGAGTTTTGCTCAAATCCCTCAATTTCAGCCAGAATTTACCTGAAATCACAGAAAAACACACAAACTCATAGTAAAGTCCAGAAATGTGAATTTAACATAAAAACTAATGAAAACATCCCTAAAAGTAGCTCAAACTTACTAAAAACTATATAAAAACAATGCCAAAAAGCGTATAAATTATCCGCTCATCAAGTATCCACTGAACTTAGTCCTCCAGAACAAGTTGCTGAACTCAATCAGCAACTATTTTTTATAACAAAATAGTTAGTAGAATTTAAACAGATAATAGAAGAATGCCAAGCTGTTCATTTAAGGAGTGGAAAGACATTGAATGTCTCAACTCAAAGAAACAAGAAGCCAAGAAAGGAACATCTGACAGAGGATGACCAATTTACTACCCAAAATCCCTCTGAGGACAGTAAGAGCCCAGAGAGGAATGATTTTGGCGTTCAAACACCAGAAAAGGGTCAGAAGTCGGCATTAAACGCCCATGCAGCAGTAATTTTGGCGTTCAAATGCCAGAAAAGGGTGGCAATCTGGCATTAAACGCCCATACAGCACCCAATTCTGGCGTTCAAACGCCAATGAGGGATCAGACACCTGCAAGTGCTGATAACGACCCCCTTAAACAGGCTTCTCCAACCACCTCTGTAGGAAATAAACCTGTAGCAACTAAGGTTGAAGAATATAAAGCCAATATGCCTTATCCTCAGAAACTTCACCAAGCGAAACAGGATAAACAATTTGCCCACTTTGCAGACTATCTCAGAACTCTTGAAATAAAGATTCCGTTTGCAGAGGCACTTGAGCAAATACCCTCTTATGCTAAGTTCATGAAAGAGATCTTAAGTCATAAGAAGGATTAGCGGGAGACTGAAAACATTTTTCTCACTGAAGAATGCAGTGTACTCATATTAAAAAGCTTACCAAAGAAGCTTAAAGATCCCGGAAGCTTCATGATACCATGCACATTGGAGGATGCTTGTACATAGACAGCTTTATGTGATCTTGGGGCAAGTATCAACCTGAGACCTGCATCCACTATCAGAAAGCTTGGTTTGACTGAAGAAGTCAAACCAACCCGAATATGTCTCCAACTTGCTTATGGCTCCATTAAATTTCCATCAGGCGTAATTGAGGACATGATTGTCAAGGTTGGGCCATTTGTCTTTCCCACTGACTTTGTAGTGTTGGAAATGGAGGAGCACAAGAGTGTAACTCTCATTCTAGGAAAACCTTTCCTAGCAATTGGACGAACTCTCATTGACATCCAAAAAGGGGAGGTAACCCTGAGAGTTAACGAAGATGAGTTTAAGTTGAATGTTGTCAAAGCTATGCAACATCTAGACACATCAAAATACTGCATGAGCGTTGATATTATTGACTCCCTGGTGGAAGAGATCAATATGACTGAGAGTCTCAAATCAGAGCTAGAGGATATTTTTAAATATGTTCAGCCTGATCTGGAGGAACCAGAGAAAACAAAAGAACCTATGAAGACTCCTCAGGGAGAGGAGAAGCCTCCTAAACCCAAGCTCAAACCACTACCACCATCCCTGAAATATGCATTTCTGGGAGAAGATGACACCTTTCCGATAATCATAAACTCTGCTTTAGAGCCACAAGAAGAGAAAACACTAATTCAGGTGCTAAGGACACACAAAAAAGCTCTTGGGTGGTCCATAAGTGATCTTAAGGGCATTAGCCCAGCCAGATGCATGCACAAGATCCTATTGGAGGATGATGCTAAGCCAGTGGTTCAACCACAGAGACGGCTGAATCCAGCCATGAAGGAGGTCGTACAGAAAGAGGTCACTAAGTTACTAGAGGCGGGGATTATTTATCCTATTTCTGATAGTCCCTAGATGAGCCCTGTCCAAGTTGTCCCCAAGAAGGGAGGCATGACAGTAGTTCATAATGAAAAAATGAACTGGTTCCTACAAGAACAGTTACAGGGTGGCGTATGTGTATTGACTATAGAAGGCTCAATACAGCCACCAGAAAGGATCATTTTCCTTTACTATTCATAGACCATATGCTAGAGAGACTACCGAGTCATGAATACTACTGCTTTTTGGATGGCTATTCAGGTTACAACCAAATTGCAGTAGATCCTCAAGACCAAGAAAAAACAGCATTCACATGTCCATCTGGAGTATTTGCATACAGAAGGATGCCATTTGGTCTGTGCAATGCACCTACAACCTTTCAGAGGTGCATGCTCTCTATCTTCTCTGATATGGTAGAAAAAATTCTGGAAGTCTTCATGGATGACTTCTCAGTATTTGGAGACTCATTCAGCTCCTGTCTTGACCATCTAGCACTTGTTCTGAAAAGATGCCAAGAGACTAACCTGGTTTTAAACTGGGGAAAATGTCACTTTATGGTGACTGAAGGATTTGTCCTTGAGCACAAAATTTTGAACAAGGGAATAAAGGTGGATCAAGCTAAGGTAGAAGTAATTAAAAAATTACCACCACCTACTAATGTTAAGGCAAACAGAAGCTTTCTGGGAAATGCAGGATTCTATAGGAGGTTTATAAAGGATTTTTCAAAAATTGCAAAACCTTTGAGAAATCTGCTAACCGCTGATACACCATTTGTCTTTGACACAGAGTGTCTGCAGGCCTTTGAGACTCTGAAAGCTAAGTTTGTCATAGAACTAGTCATTTCTGCACCAGATTGAACATTACCATTCGAACTAATGTGTGATGCCAGTGACCATGCCATTGGTGCAGTATTGGGACAGAGACATGGCAAGCTTCTGCATGTCATTTATTATGCTAACCGTGTTTTAAATGACGCGCAGAAGAATTACACAACCATAGAAAAGGAGTTGCTTGCAGTGGTTTATGCCATTGACAAGTTCAGCTCTTATTTAGTAGGATCAAAAGTGATTGTGTACACTGACCATGCTGCTCTAAAATATCTCCTTACAAAGCAGGATTCAAAACCCAGACTCATAAGATGGGTGTTGCTTCTGCAAGAGTTTGATATAGAAATAAGAGACAGAAAAGGGACAGAGAACTAAGTAGCTGATCACCTGTCCCAGATAGAACTAGTAGCAGGAGCGTCCCTCCCTCCTATTGAGATCTCTAAAACCTTTCCGGATGAGCAACTCTTTGCCATTCAGAAAGTACCGTGGTTTGCAGACATTGCAAACTATAAAGTTGTGAGATTTATACCCAAAGAGTACAGTAGGCAATAAACAAAAAAATTGGTTTCTGATGTAAAGTATTACTTGTGGGATCAACCATATCTCTTTAAGAGATGTGCAGACGGAATAATCCATATATGTGTGCCTAAAGAAGAGGCATAGAAGATCCTATGGCATTGCCATGAATCACAATATGGAGGACATTTTGGAGATGAGTGAACAGCCACAAGGGTTCTCCAATGTGACTTCTATTGGCCTACTCTCTATAGAGACTCCCGAGAGTTTGTACGTAACTGTGACAGTTGCCAGAGGGTGGGTAATCTGCCTCCGGATTATGCCATGCCTCAGCAAGGGATCTCAGAGATTGAGTTATTTGATGTATGGGGCATTAACTTCATGGGGCCTTTCCCACCATCATATTCAAAAACTTATATTCTAGTGGCAGTAGACTATGTATCTAAATGGGTAGAGGCAATTGCAATACCCACTAATGATACTAAGACAGTGATAAAGTTCCTCCAGAAGCATATTTTCAGCAGGTTCGGTGTCCCTAGGGTACTGATCAGTGATGGAGGCACTCATTTCTACAATAAATAGCTTGATTCTGCTCTGATCTGATATGGAATTAACCACAAAGTGACAACTCCATATCATCCACAGACAAATGGGCAGGCTGAAGTCTCAAATAGAGAACTAAAATGAATCCTGGAACGGACTGTAAATCCCTGTAGAAGGGATGGGGCAAGAAGTCTGGATGATGCTCTGTGGGCATACAAAACTACATTCAAAACTCCTATAGGGACCTCTCCATATCAGCTTGTGTATGGAAAAGGCTGTCATCTGCTAGTGGAACTGGAACACAAGACCTACTGGGCAACCAGGTTCCTAAACCTTGATGCTAAGGTAGTTGGAGAAAAATGGTTACTCTAGTTGAATGAGCTAGAGGAGTTCAGACTCAATGCTTTCGAAAATGCTAAAATTTACAAGGAGAAAGCAAAAAGGTGGCATGACAGAAAGCTGTCATCTAGAGTCTTTAAGCCAGGACAGAAAGTTTTGCTGTTTAACTCTAGGCTCAGATTGTTCCCTGGGAAATTGAAATCCCGGTGGAAGGGACCATATGTGATTACGAGTGTGTCACCATATGGATATGTAGAGCTTCAGGATATTGACTCTGACAAAAAATTTATTGTTAATGGACAGAGAGTCAAACATTATCTTGAAGGCAATGTTGAGCAAGAGTGCTCAAGACTAAGACTAGATTAAAGCTCAGTAAAGTCCAGCTAATGACAATAAAAAAGTTGTTCATACCCTGGATCAAGTTGTCCGACCCGGGATGTTCTACAGACAAAGCAACCGACCTCTTCAGGTCAGGACAACCCGACCTCTTCCCAAAGAGCTCGGCCAAGTCACCAGAAAAGCCCAAAGAAGGGCCCAAATAGAAGGACACGCCCTAAATCCTAAGGCAGCCCAAGCCTACAGAGAGAAGGGCGGTTCCCATGAAGATAAGCTGACCTCACCTAGAAGGTAAGATAAGATAAGATAACCAACTTATCTTATCTAAAAATGTCACGCCTCATCACTATAAATACACTGAAGCACCCAAGTATAACTCATATTCTAATTCTACTCAATACCTGCTTAAGACCCTTGCTAACTTAAGCATTGGAGTCCCTTGCAGGTACCCCCCACCCTCCGGGGACGTAGGATCAGCACCATCACCAAGTCAGACACAACAGCACCGACCAGTACAGAAGATCTCGTCCGAGATCGACCCACAGTTTCAGGTAACCCTCGGAACATTGGCGCCGTTGCCGGGAAACCTGGAAGTCATCCCAGCACCATGGCAGACGACCATGACAACAACTACGACTCAGATCTAGAAGATAGAACGCCGCACAAAAACGCAGACACTACACCAAAAGATACTCCCCAAATCAACAAAAAGAACTCCCCAAACGAGGGAGCCCTAGATGCGTTTCAAGATCGGTTTAAACAACCTGAGGAAGAAGCTCTACGTCAACGAGAAGTTGAGAAGGACCTGCAAAGAGAAATAAGACGACGCCGGGAATTGGAGAACAAACTCCTAAAACTTGAAGCCAATGTTTAAGACTAAAGCCAGCCGATCCACTCTCGAAGATAGCACCCGCAAGGAGCAAGATCCATTCACTAAGGAGATCATGAAGACAAGAATCTCAAAAGACTTTAAACTTCGAGACATGACCTTGTACGACGGCACTACGGATCCCAGCCATCATCTCAGCAACTTCAGGAGCAGAATGTATCTCACCGACGCCTCAGATGCAGTTCGTTGCAAAGCCTTTCCAACTACTTTAACAAAAACAAAAATTAGATGGTTTGACAACCTCCCTCCTAGATCCATCTCGAGTTTCGACGACATGGCCATGAAATTCCTAGCCAGATTCTCCATCCAAAAGGACAAAGCTAAACATGCGCCGAGCTTACTGGGAATCAGACAAGGAGAAAGGGAAACCCTGCACAACTGCATGGAGAGATTCAACAAGACATGCCTGGATATACAAAACCTGCCAACAGAGGCCGCTATCATGGGCCTCATTAATGGCCTGCGAGAAGGGCCTTTTAGTTAATCTATATCAAAGAGGTACCCCACGTCTCTGAACGAAGTGCAAGAACGAGCGGAAAAGTACATCAACATGGAAGAAAACTCCCGATTAGGAGAGACCTCAAAGGCCGGGTTCACCTCTCGGGATAAAGACAAAGATTCTAGAAAAAGGAAGATCGCCATTGAGAGAAAATAAAAAAATACCACAACTACACCCCTCTTCGGGTGTCTCTTGTGGATGTCTACAGAGAGGTTTGCAACACAGAAAAAATATCACCAGCTCGACCACTCAAAGGCAAAAAAAAGGAGGAGGAAATCGGGCTGAAATATTGTGAATACCATCGGATCCGCGGGCACTCCACCAATGAGTGTTTTGACTTAAAAAATGTCATAGAAAAGCTCGTACGCGAAGGAAAGCTAGATCGATACCTGGCCACCCATGATGAAGAACAAAGGAAAAGAAGAAGAACAAAAGATGTCGGACCAACCGCGCGATCATCCCGGACGCCAGAAAGACATGTCCACATGATACACGACAGATTCGCCGGGGGAGGAATCTCCAAATCATCTCGCAAAAGACATCTCAAAGACGTATACCACGTCGCAGAAAATGAGGAAGCACCCAACATCCCGGCGATCACTTTTACCAAAGAAGACGCATCCGGCGTCGCGTCAGGGCATGACGATCCCATGGTCATCACTATTATACTGGCAAACGCAAATCTTCACCGCACGTTAATAGACCAAGGGAGCTCTGCCGATATCTTATTCAAAACCGCTTTCGACAAACTCGGCTTGGAAGAAAAAGAACTCAGAGCATATTCGGACGGCCTGTTCGGGTTAGGAGATACCCCGGTTCAACCAATGGGATACATCTCGCTCCACACAACTTTTGGAAAAGGAAGTCAGTCAAGAACACTCAAAATAGATTACATCGTCATCAACGTAAGCTCAGCCTACAATGCCCTAATAGGTCGGGCAACGTTAAATCACCTCGGCGCAATAGTCTCGACCCCGCATCTATGCATGAAGTTCCCAACTACAGAAGGAATAGCCACAGTAAAGGCAAATCAGAAGATGGTGCGCCGCTGTTACAATGAAAGTCTAAACCTCAGAGGAAGAGGAGAAGAATTCCACACAATCGAGCTCGGTGGAGTTTGGAGGCGGGAGGAGCTCTGCCCACAACCTGAAGGAGAAATAGAGAAAATACAGATCAGAAACACCCTGGACCAAACAACTAACATCGACACACTCCTAAAAGGGGACATAAAAGAATCACTCATACAGTTCATACGCGACAACGCCGACCTCTTTGCATGGAAGGCCGCAGACATGCCAGGCATAGATCCCAAACTAATGTGCCACAAGCTAGCAGTCTACCCAGGATCTCGACCGGTACAACAAAGGCGCAGAAAGCTAGGACCAGAACGCTCTCAAGCAGTGGAAGAACAGGTACGAGCTCTACTGGAGGCAGGCTTCATAAGAGAAGTCAAATACCCGCTATGGCTTGCTAATGTCGTTTTGGTAAAAAAGTCAAATGGGAAGTGGAGAATGTGCACCGACTATACCGATCTCAACAAAGCTTGCCCGAAAGATCCTTATCCGCTCCCAAACATCGACGCACTGGTAGATGCCTCCTCCGGATACAAATACCTCTCCTTTATGGACACATACTTGGGATATAACCAAATCCCAATGTACCCACCTAACCAAGAAAAAACATCTTCCTTAACCCCAAAGGCAAATTATTGCTACATTGTTATGCCCTTCGGTCTCAAAAACGCGGGAGCCACTTACCAAAGATTAATGAACAAAGTTTTTTCGGATCATATCGGAAAGATCATAGAGGTCTACGTAGACGACATGCTAGTGAAGACGAAAAACAAAGAGATGTTATTATCCGACCTGACATAAGTATTCAACACCATAAGACGACACGACATGCTACTCAATCCCACAAAATGTACCTTTGCAGTAGAAGCTGGTAAATTCTTGGATTTTATGATCACACAGAGAGGAATCGAGGCAAACCCGAACAAGTGCAGGGCCGTACTCGACATGAAAAGCCCGACTTGTATCAAAGAGGTACAACAACTCAACAGGTGGTTGGCAGCCTTGTCCAGATTCCTGGCTGGATCAGCAATAATATCTCTCCCCTTCTACACCACTCTAAGGAAGGGAAAGGAGTTTGAATGTAAAACTGAATGTGAGCAAGCCTTCCAAGACTTCAAAAAATTTCTGGGACAGCCACCTATATTAAGTCGGCCACGGGAAGGAGAACCACTCATCTTGTACCTCGCAGTGGGAAATCGGGCAATAGCCTCAACATTGGTCCGAGAAGATAACAATGGGCAACAACCCATATACTTTATCAACAAAGCGTTACAAGGGTCCGAGCTGAACTACCAAAAAATAGAAAAGTTCGCTTACACTCTCATAATAACATCTCGACGACTTCGCCTATATTTCCAGTCTCACACGATTAAAATTCGGACCAACCAGCCCATAAAAAGAATCTTACAGAAAACAGACTTGGCAAGCAGAATCTTGCAATGGGCAGTCGAGTTGTCCGAATTTGACCTTCAATACAAAGTTCGGACGGTCATTAAATCTCAATATCTGGCCGACTTCATTGCGAAATTTACGGATACACCGGAAATCCCCGCAGAATGGAATCTATACGTGGACGGCTCCTCAAATAAAATGGGAACTGCCGCAGGCGTAATAATTGAAAGTGACCAGGGGACCCAAATCGAACTCTCCCTCAAATTCGGGTTCCCTGCCTCAAACAATCAAGTGGAATATGAGGCACTACTAGCTGGTTTGAAGCTGGCTAGGGAGGTCAGAGCTCAAAAACTTATCATCTTCAGCGACTCACAGGTAGTCACTTCACAAATAACAGAAAGCTACCAAGTCAAAGATCCCACTATGAAAAAGTACTTGGACAAAACCAGGGAACAGCTCGGACAACTCGGAGAGTATGATATTCGACACATACCCCGAGAACAGAATGCCCGGGCCGATGCACTCTCAAAACTAGCCAGCACCAAACCAGGAGGCAACCATAGAAGCCTTATCCAAGAAATTCTATAGAATCCATCAATCTCAGAAAAAGAAAAGGTCCTAGCCATAACAGGTCGCGATCAGGGATGGATAACACCCATAATTAATTACCTCACAACAGAAGCCCTTCCTACAGATGAAAAAGAGGCAAAGAGGTTAAAACGGGAAGCACAATACTACACCATCATAAATAATACTTTATACAAAAGAGGGATTTCAACACCATTTCTAAAATGCGTGCCGACTTCCAACACTAAGGATATCCTAGAAGAAGTACACAGTGGCATTTGTGGTAATCACCTCGGAGCGCAAGCACTCGCCAAAAAAGTACTTCGGGCAGGATTCTATTGGCCAACTCTACAAAAAGAAGCCACAGAATTTGTAAGGACATGTTTGCAATGTCAAAAGCATGCCAACTTCCATACCACTCCACCAGAGGAACTCATCAGCGTAACCTCACCTTGGCCATTCGCAAAATGGGGACTCGATCTCCTCGGACCTTTTCCTCAAGGATCAGGACAAGTCAAATTTCTCATAGTAGGAATAGACTACTTCACAAAATGGATCGAGGTGGAACCCCTAGCCAATGCCACAGCTCAAAGAAGTCGGAGATTCCTATATAGAAACATCGTCACAAGGTTCGGAATTCCATACTCCATCACTACAGACAATGGTACCCAGTTCACAGACGCAGGCTTCAGAAAACTAGCAGCCGACCTGAATATAAAACAACAATTTACCTCTGTTGAGCACCCCCAAGCCAATGGGCAAGCTGAAGCTGCTAACAAAGTTATATTAGCAGGGTTAAAACGGAGATTACAGGAGGCAAAGGGAGCCTAGCTGAAGAGCTCCCGCAAGTCCTATGGGCATATCGAACGACTCCACATTCCACGACAAAAGAGTCACCTTTCCGATTAGCCTACGGAATGGAGGCAATGATCCCAGTAGAGGTCAAAGAAGGATCACCCAGAGTAATCCATTTTAGCAAAAAAGCCAATTCCCAACTTCAAAGGGAAGAGCTCGACTTACTTCCAGAAATCCGAGAAAAACCTCGGATAAGGGAAGAGGCGCTGAAACGACGAATGGCCTCCAGATACAACCGAAAAGTAATAAAGCGGGCCTTTGCTGAAAACAACCTCATCCTAATCCGAAACGATATAGGAACAACTCAACCTGGAGAAGGAAAGCTGGCAGCAAACTAGAAAGGACCCTTCCAAGTCATAGAAGTACTGGGAAAGGGTTACTACAGGCGTTCCGAACTTGACGGGCGAGAGCTTCCTAGATCATGACACGCCTGCAACCTAAGAAGGTACTATAGCTAGGGATGATAAAAGATCTTGGACAAGGCACACTCTTTTTCCTGAAAAAAAAAGGTTTTTTAACGAGGTGCCCCGCCAAGACCTACAAATCACCCGACTTAGGAAATTAACTCCTCAAGTATATTTGCATTTTCTTTTAATAAAATTTGTTCAGATTCTCTACAAACGCTCAAGTCGTATTATTCTGAAAACATTCATCGCCCGATTGTAAAGCTATAGATCAACAAAAAGTGAAAATCGAATTCACTGCGCAATCACGATAAAAACGAGGGCTAAAAACCCAATTTCTACAAAATCGGCAAAGATGAAAACAGAATAATGCAAGAAGTTATAGAAAGTGATCCATAGAAAGGACCTGACGAGGACCTAATAAAATGGATTCCTATAAAATAACTTAAAGACTGGCCGGCACAAAAAGTTGGACCAGCCACAACAACCCAAGTTATAAGTAAAACCCTGGAAAGAGGCCTGGCCAGCCCTATAAAAAAGGATTACTATAACTTTGAAGAGCCCGACATGGTGAAGTCGGACTCCTACAAAAAGTTACGAAAGATAATCCCTGAAAAAGACCTAAAACAAGGTCCAAAAAAGAGGATTATCAAGTAACTCGGCAGGGCCCGACGTTACAAAGTCGGCCCAGAAAGTTAAAGTTACAAAAGATAATCCCTGAAAGAGACCTAAAACAAGGTCCAAAAAAGAGGATTATCAAGTAACTCGACAGGGCCCGACGTGACAATGTCGGCCCGGAAAGATAAAGTTACCAAAGATAATCCCTAAAAGAGACCTAAAACAAGGTCCAAAAAAGAGGATTATCATGTAACTTGACTGGGCCCGACGTGACAAAGTCGGCTTAGAAGGATAAAGTTACAAAAGATAATCCCTAAAAGAGACCTAAAACAAGGTTCAAAAAAGAGGATTATCAAGTAACTCGACAGGGCCCGACGTGACAAAGTCGGTCCGGAAAGATAAAGCTACAGAAATAACTCATAAGAACCCAACATGACGAAGTCGGCACAAACGACAAAGAGTTATAAAGTAATCCCTAAAAGAGACTTGAACAAGGTCCAAAAAAGAGAATTACATAAATAACTCGTAAAGAGCTCGACATGATGGCCACCCAAAAACCTCAAAAAGCAAATCCTAATAGAGACCTCACAAAAGGTCCAACCGAAATGGATTGCTAAAGATAACTTTGGGACAAAGAAAGAAGACCAACACACAACGTGGATTCAGCCTTAACAGAAGTCGGGCTACAAACATAAAGCAAAAAAGGTCCAATCCAAACACAAATCGTAGTAATGAACAAACTCAAGAAGCCATCAGAGTCAAGCCCAAGAGTTCGGAGACTATTTTGTTTAACAAAAATAAAGTTGCTAAGCAAAGCAACTAAAGAAGTACCAAAGTCAGAAGCATGCTTTCCAAAATAAAAAGTTCAAAAGCCCATAGGCCAGGCTACGCCAAAATATACCAAGGATAATTAAAGAGAACTCGGAAGTCCCTCCTTAGCGGCATCAACATGAGGTGAAGGAGGACGAGCCTGGAGAGGCACCGCATCCACTGTCCCGTCGCCTCGACTCAAGATCTGACAATCAGGATCTGACTCAACTACGGTCGAGGGGGCTGAAGAGATCGACATAGCAGAAGCTTTAAGAGAAGGCGTAGGAAGAGGCTCAACGTCATCATCAGGATCATCCAGGACAATCTTGCCATCCTTTACTACGTTATCAAGACTAAAGAGAGTCAAATCGGCATTAGGAGCAATAATCCGGACCTGCTCCCTCAGGTTCTCATAGGCGGCAGTCACGCTGCCTACAAGGTGAACCTGGAGCTCAGCATAATCAACCTGAGAAGTTTCCAAGTCATCTCGAAGATGCACCAACTCCCTATAAGCTGAGACATAGCTATCCTTATGCTTCAATGCCATGTCCTCAGCCAACTTCAAGGAAGCCGCCAAAGCGATAGAGCTAGCCTTCTCACCCTTCAATTCCTTTTCTACCTTCTCCAACTTCACCTCCAACTCCTCCTTCAGACCCTTGATCCGATCAAACTCCGATTTAGCCTCTTCCATGAAGGATTTCGTAGCATGAATCGGGATACCCTAAGCAGTTCAGAAAATAGCCGCACCCATATGTGCCATCTTCACACTATTTCTGGTGATGAAATCTAGGTGCTGAAGAAGGGACACATCATCCATGGAAAGCGCACCGTAAGGGGCAATTTGCTGGTCGACAAATTCGACAGCATCAAAATCCGGGGCATCCAGGTTAAAGGGCTCAGATGTTTTCTGCTTTTTCGAGGAAGGAGCACCAGAAGCAGCAGTAGAAGTTTGTAGAGGATCTGCCAGGAGAACCCGAGGAGTAGGGATCACCCTCCTCGGCCCGGGGGAACTCGGCACGGGCGGTTTCATGATGGTTTGAGAAGACCCCTCCCCAGCCGCCTTGACCGAGATGTTTTGTGCAGCGGTTGCCTTCTTGGCTTTTTTGAAAGCCTTCATGGAGTCGTTGTTTTTCGACATTTCTGAAAAACAGAAAAGACAGAATCAACAAACAAAAGTCATGGATCACAGGGGTAAAATAGAATAAAATAACACGTCGGTCAATACCCAACACTTTTCAGACTAAAGATGGGTCCCCCAGAAATTTCTTAGTATCCAGATGCGGAAGCTCCCCCCAAATATCCTCCAATACACTCACAAAGGCATGTTCGACCCCGTCCAACATCTCCCAAGTATTCCGAGACACCATGACATTCTTTTTCCACTCAAGAGGAAAAGCAGGTTCATCATTTTCATCAAGAAAAAAAGGGCGAACCCCCTCAATAGCTCGAACTTTAAAGAAATAGTTTTTAAAGTCCTTAAAGGACTCATCATACATGGCAAAGACTTTGTGCCCTTGAGCAGATCTAAAGGAAACCCAAGAAGCTTTCTTTTTTGAAGAGGCCCCAGGCTTGGCCGAAACAAACAAATAGAGGAAAAGAGTTAGAGAAGGCTTGATGCCTAACTCTTGACACAGCAGCTGAAAAATTTTTATAAAACCCCACAAATTGGGATGAAGCTGGGATGGAGCAATGTTACAAGACCACAACAAGTTGATCTCAAAAGCGGAAAAAGGAAAAGTAATGTCCAACAGACTAAAGAAGTATTCATAAGCATAAAATAGGGATGCTCCCCCTCAACTGAAGTAGGAAAATAAACTCTCTCATTGGAATCAGGCGCTACCAGCTCGTAATTCCCTTCCTGGGCACCACTACCACAAACCCTATGGTGTTTTCGTAGCTCTCTACAGAAGTCGGAATCCACCACTGAAAGACATAGAAGAACCATGGAATCCACCCAATCGACCATGCCCTCAGAGACTTGGGAAGACGTCTCAACAATATTCTTGCGAGAAGCCATAAGACCAACTAGTCCTACAATAAAGAAAAGAATATCGGATTACTAAAACACATCTCAGACAGTAGCAAAACAACTCGACTACACAACCCAGCACATTACAAGCAACAAAAGGAGTCCCCAGGACTTACACTAAAAATCCTGGGGCACCATTTGGGGGCAGCCACAATACAAGAACCCAAGAAGATTTACAAGATTCACACCCTAGCAACAATCCTTCCCTTTCAAAACCAGAAACAACAACCGAAGCAGAAATCATCAAGAAAACATCGTCTTCATCAAAAGAGAACTACCAACAGAACCTAAAACTACTAAAGGAGCAACCATTTTTCAAGCAGTGACAACATGCAAAACCCTAGAGACACTAAACGGAAGAGGACCAGAACACGTACATCACAGCGGCAGTCAAGCACGGCAATATGAAAAGATTCAAGCTTTCTAACATAGATGCAGGCAAAATCAAAACTTTATCACATTCCAAAAAGAAGCAGGGAAAAGAACCAACCTGAGGAAAAGAGGAAGCGCTAAAGAAAGTAAAGAAAGAAGGAAACCAAAATCGCACTCCAAGAGCAACACCAAACGATCGCCAAGCAAACGTCGCAGAAAGGAAATGAGAAAATCACAGAGAAAATAGAAAAAAGATAAAGAAGGTTACGAAGAAGAGAAACCATTTTTCAAATGCGAAGTTTAAAAATAAAGAGACCCAGAGAAAGCGGAGCATTAAAAGCCCATTAATGAGGGTGTTAAACCCTCGCATGTTTCCAAAGCTAGAGCGCTAAATGCAAAAGCGCGCGCTTAAAGAAGCAGAAACATTCCACATTCAAAAAAGGAGCTCTACAATGATAAAGCGACAAAATGCTCGAGTTCGGGTTTGCCCAAGCAGGCTCGAAGACCAAGACTCGACCTCCAGATAAAGACCAAGCTCGAGCAGGGGCACTGTTCATACCCTGGATCAAGCTGTCCGACCCGGGATGTTCTATAGACAAAGCAACCGACCTCTTCAGGTCATGACAACCCGACCTCTTCCCAAAGAGCTCGGCCAAGTCACCAGAAAAACCCAAAGAAGGGCCTAAACAGAGGGACACGCCCCAAATCCTAAGGCAGCCCAAGCCTACAGAGAGAAGGGTGGTTCCCATGAAGATAAGCTGACCTCACTTAGAAGGTAAGATAAGATAAGATAACTAACTTATCTTATCTAAAAAGGCCATGCCTCATCACTATAAATACATTAGAGCACCCAGGTATAACTCATATTCTGATTCTACTCAATACCTGCTTAAGACCCTTGCTAACTTAAGCATCAGAGTCCCTTGCAGGTACCCCCCACCCTCCGGGGACGTAGGATCAGCACCATCACCAAGTCAGACACAACAGCACCGACCAGCACAGAAGATCTCGTCCGAGATCGACCCACAGTTTCAGGTAACCCTCGGAACAGAAGCGCTTGTTGGGAGGCAACCCAGCCATTAGCAAAAATTAGATGTTTTGAGTTTATTTAATTTTGTTATTCATGTTTATTAATACATTTCAGTAAATAATTCAAAAAAATGAAGGTTCAGAACATAATGTAGAGGAATCACAGAGAAAAAGAGCTCACTGGCGTTAAAATGCCAGTAAAGAGGCATTTTGGGCATTAAACGCCAGAATGGCTATCATTTTGGGTGTTTAACGCTAGTAAATATATCATTCTAGGCGTTAAACGCCTGAATGGGCAGCATTTTGGGCGTTTAACACCAGAAACAACAGCATCCTGGGCGTTTAGAAAAATGCCCAGTAATAAAAGATTTCTAGCGTTTAACGCCAGTCAGGTACCTAATTGGGCGTTAAACGCCCAAAATGACCACCAGATGGGCGTTAAACGCCAGAATGGCTATCATTCTGGGCGTTTAATGCCAGAACAGCAAGGGGAGGGAATTTTGTTTCCAATTCAATTTTTTTCGAATTTTCTTGTTTTAATTCATAATTTTCTACATAAAAATGTTACAAATCGTCATCTTTCAATCTCCATTTCCTAAAATTAATAATCTTATAAATTCTTTTTAATTATTTTTCAATTCCTTTTCAAAAACGTTTTAAAACTCATTTATCTTTCCAATTTCTTTCCAAATCTTTTTCATTCATCCATATTATCTTTTCTTTCTTAGATGCATTAACAAAAATTCAGATTTAACTTCCTCATATCTTTTTCATCTCTTTTAAATTTTAAAATCTTATCTTTTTCATATCAAGTTTATCTTTTCTCAATCATATCTTTCTATCTTATCTTTTTCTAAAAATTCGAAACCCAATCCCCCTCCCTTTTAAATATACATTCGGCCACCCTCCTTGACCCATTATTCGAATCCTTCTCTCCCTCTATTCCTTTTCTTTCTTTTCTTTTGCTTGAGGACAAGCAAACCTCTATGTTTAGTGTGATTTTCCGCGATTACTGAGCCAAAATAGACTGAGATCATGGCCCCTAAAGAAAAACTAACCACGTCAAGAGGCAAGAAAGAAGACAATCCAAAACTACCTTGGATACATGAGATGTTCTGCACCAAAGAACATGCAGACCATTACCTCAAAATTGTGTGCAGAAGATCAGTGATCTCAGAAGTTAAGTTCAATCTGAAAGAAGACAAATACCTGAAGATCCAAGAGCATATTTAAAATAGGGAC
Organism: Arachis hypogaea; assembly: GCF_003086295.3. Taxonomy (NCBI): domain Eukaryota; kingdom Viridiplantae; phylum Streptophyta; class Magnoliopsida; order Fabales; family Fabaceae; genus Arachis; species Arachis hypogaea. The sequence continues at coordinate 57,066,731 of NC_092042.1, read as the reverse complement.
TGGAAAGTCCTGGCTAATCCTGAGATATATGTTGGAAGAAATATGATCCAGGAATTCTATGTAAATCTGTGGATGACGGATAAGTAAAGAATGGAGGGAACTGTTTCTACTCCTTTCGAACTATGGTCAGAGGGAAGGTTATTTACTTCCACCTTGACAAAGTAAGAGAAGTCCTCAAACTTCCTTGACTACAAGACGATCCAGAATCCTTTAATAGGAGAATGGCTAAAGATAAAAAGCTGGATCAAGTTCTAGAGGACATATGCCTCTCTGGAACCATGTGGATAACCAATTCAAAAGGTGTTCCAAATCAACTGAAGAGAGGAGATCTCAAACCAGTTGCTAGGGGCTGGCTGGATTTTATTGGGCATTCTATACTTCCCACCAGTAACCGCTCTAAAGTCACTGTCAAAAGGGCAGTAATGATTCATTGTATTATGCTGGGAAAAGAAGTGGAGCTTCATCAGCTGATTCCTTGTGAAATTTACATAATTGCAAACAAGGAATCCATTGAGGCCAAACTAGCTTAGCCAAGTTTGATTAGTCTGTTATGTAAAGATGCAAGGGTACAGATAGGTATGGATGAGTACATCCCAGTTGAACACCCAATCACCAAAAAAGTAATGGATGGACCTCAAGTTCAAGACAACCCCATCAAAAGGAGGGCGCATGAGCTCCTCCTAGAAATTCCTCAATTTGACTATTGGGCCCGCTTAGAAGCATCTGTCACCAAGCTACAAGAAGCTATGGATCAGCTCAAAGAAGAGCAGCAGAATCAAAACAGCATGCTCTGCAAACTGCTCAAAGAACAAGAGAAGTAAGGGCGTGAGATACAAGAGCTAAACTGCCAGAAGTTGTCTCTTGAAGAGCCAGACATCCCACAGATTGAGAGAGCACCTCTCTCTCAAAATCAAGGTTGTTGAGTCCTAACTCTGTGATAACTTCTGTTATTAGAGACCTATTTTAAGAGTTACATGAGCATTAGTATTAGAGTCATTTATTTTTTAAGTATTAGTAGCATTTAAATTTCCATTTTAATTTTCTGCTATTTTAATAAAATTTGAATTGCATGAGTAGTACTTTATTTTTATCAATTTGGCTATAATTTATTCTTCTTATCATCACTAAACATGAATAAAATAGTAAATTTTTTTTAGAAGAGCAAGGGTGCAAACATTTTGAGTATATAATAAGAAAAATCCAAATTATTTATATGTGGTGGCATCACTTTAGCTCTCTGAATGAATGCATAAACAGTGCATAATTTCTTTATATACTGAAATTTAAGTAATGTTTGGCTCTTGAAAGAATGAGGTAAATAGAAAGATGTTATTGATAATCTGAAATATCATAAAATTGATTCTTGAAGCAAGAAAAAGCAGTATTCAAAAAAAAAGCCGGTAACCCTTTAAACAAAAAGGCTAGGGTGAAATAGATCCAAGGCTTTGAGCATCAATGGATAGGAGGGCCCAAAAAAATAAAATCCTAGCCTAAGCAGCTAAATCAAGTTGTCCCTAACCATGTGCTTGTGTCATGAAGGTCCAAGTGAAAAGCTTGGACTGAGTGGTTAAAGTCGTGATCCAAAGCAAAAGAGTGTGCTTAAGAATTCTGGGCACCTCTAACTGGGGACTCTAGCAAAGCTGAGTGACAATCTAAAAAGGTTCATCCAGTTATGTGTTCGTGGCATTTATGTATCCGGTGGTAATATTGGAAAACAAAATGCTTAGGGTCACAGCCAAGACTCAAAGAAGATGTGTTCAAGAATCAATCAAAGTTAAACTAGGAAAATCAATAACCTCATCTACATGCTGAGTTCTGAAAGAAGCCAATCATTCTAAGTTTCAGAGGATAAAGTGAGTTGCCAAAACTATTCATAAACAAAAACTATAAGCCCCGCTCATCTAATTTGAATTTGAGCTTCATTAAAGACTCTGAGATTTTATTGCACTATAATCTTATTTTTATCCTATTTTATTTGTCTAGTTTCTTGGGACAAGCAACAGTTTAAGTTTGGTGTTGTGATGAGCGGATATTTTATACACTTTTTGATAGTGTTTTCATATAGTTCTTAGCATGTTTTATTCAATTTTTATTAAATTTTTATTAATTTTTATGCAAAAATCACATTTCTGGACTTTACTATGAGTTTATATATTTTTCTATAATTTCAGGTATTTTCTAGCTGAAATTGAGGGACCTGAGCAAAAATCTGATTCAGAGGCTGAGAAAGGACTGCAGATGCTGTTGGATTCTGACCCTCTTGCACTCGAAGTGGATTTTCTGGAGCTACAGAAGCCCAATTGGTGCACTCTTAATTGCATTGGAAAGTAAACATCTTGGGCTTTCTATCAATGTAATAGTCCATACTTTGCCCAAGATATGATGGCCCAAACTGGTGTTAACGCAAGCTAGAGACACTTTTCTGGTGTAAAACGCCAGAACTGTTACCAAAACTGGAGTTAGACGCCTGTTAATACCCTGGGTCGAGCTATCCAAGCCGGGATGTTCAGTAGCAAAGCGACCGACCACTTTAGGTCAAGCGGACCGACTTCTTCGTAAAAAACTCAGCCAAATCGACAGGAAAGCCCAAAGAAGGGCCCAACTCAAGGAATACGACCCCGATCCAAAGGCAGCCCAAGCCTATAGAGATAAGGGCGGTTCCATAGAAGATAAGCTGATCTCGACAAAAGATAAGATAAGATAAGATAACTAACTTATCTTATCCAAAGAGGGTCACATCTCACCATTATAAATACACTGGAGCACCCAGGTATAACTCATACTCTGATTCTATTCAATACCTACTTAATACCCTTGCTAACTTAAGCATCGGAGTCCCTTACAGGTACCCCCCACCCTCCGGGGACGAAGGATCAGCACTACCACCAAGTCCAACAAGTCGGACACAACCGCTCTAACCAGCACAGAAGATCTCGTCCGAGATCGACCTCCAGTTTTAGGTAACCCTCGGAACATTGGCGCCATTGCCAGGGACCTGGAAGTCATCCCATCACCATGGCGGACGACCATGACAACGACCACGACTCAGATCTAGAGGATAGAACGCCGCACAAAAACGTGGACACTACACCAAAGGATACTCCTCAACTTAACAACGAAAAGGATTCTCCAAACGCAGGAGCCATAGAGGCACTTCAAGATCGATTAAAGCAACTCGAGAAAGAAGCCCAACATCAACACGAAAAAGAACAAGATCTACATCGGGAGATAAGGCGACGCCAGGAATTAGAAGATAAGCTTCTAAAACTCGAAGTCGATCTCAAAACCAAAGCTACTCGATCCACTCCAGAGGATAGCTCTCGCAAGGATCAAGATCCATTCACCAGGGAAATCATGAAGACCAAAATCCCAAAAGACTTCAAACTTCTAGATATGACACTGTACGACGGCACTTCAAACCCCAACCATCACCTCAGCAATTTCAGAAGTAGAATGTACCTCATTGACGCCTTGGATGCAGTTCGCTGCAAAGCCTTTTCAACAACTCTTACCAAGACAGCCATTAGATGGTTCGACAGCCTACCACCAAAGTCCATCTCGAGCTTCGATGACCTGGCCAAAAAATTCCTGGCCAGATTTTCCATACGAAAAGATAAGGCTAAACACGCCCCCAGCCTACTAGGGATCAAGCAAGGAGATCGGAAAAGTCTTCGTAACTACATGGAAATATTCAATAAAACATGCATGGACATACAAAGTCTACCAACAGAAGCTGCCATTATGGGCCTCATAAATGGCCTACGAGAAGGACCTTTTAGCCAATCTATATCTAAGAAATATCCTTCATCCCTGGATGAAGTACAAGAACGGGCGCAGACGTACATCAACGTGGAGGAGAATTCACGACTTGGGGAAGCCTCAAGGTTCGGTTCCGCCTACCGAAACAAAGATAAAGAATCCAAGAAAAAGGAAGATCGCTTCGGGGAGAAAATCAAAAAATATCATAACTACACCCCTCTTAGGGTATCCTTGGTAGATGTTTACAAAGAAGTCTGCTATACGGAAAAAATACCCCCAGCTCGGCCACTCAAAGGCAAAAGAGGAGGAGGAAATCGAAACGAATACTGTGAGTACCATCGAGTCCGAGGACATTCCACCAACGAATGCTTTGACTTGAAAAATGTCATAGAAAAATTAGTAAGAGAAGGAAAACTAGATCGGTTTTTGGCCAACCGGGATGAAGAGCCAAGAAAAAGAAGAAGGGATGAAGATGTCGGACGGTCTGAGCGATCACCTCGCACACCGGAAAGACACGTCCACATGATACACGGCGGATTTGCGGGAGGAGAAATCTCCAAATCATCCCGCAAGCGACACCTTAAAGAAGTATACCATGTCGAAGGAAAGAAGGAGGCGCCAGATATCCCAGCAATTACGTTTACCAAAGAAGACGCATCCAGAATCATCTCAGGACACGATGATCCCATGTCATCACTATCATACTGGCAAACGCCAACCTCCACCGTACATTAATTGACCAAGGAAGCTCCACCGACATCTTATTCAAAACTGCCTTCGACAAGCTCGGCTTAGAAGAAAAAGAGCTAAGAGCATACCCGAACAGCCTGTTCGGACTTTGGGATACCCCAGTACAACCACTGGGATACGTATCGCTACACACAACCTTCGAAAAGGGGAACCAATCCAGAACACTCAAGATAGACTACATCCTGGTCAACGTAAGCTCAGCCTACAATGCCTTAATAGGTCGGACAATATTAAACCAACTCGGCGCAATAGTTTCAACTCCACATCTATGTATGAAATTCCCAACTGCAGAAGGGATAGCTACAATAAAAGCAGATCAAAGGATGGCACGTCGCTGTTATAACGAAAGTCTAAACCTCAGAGGCGAAGGAGAAGAGTTCCACACAATCGAACTTGGTGGAGTTTAGAGGTGAGAAGAACTCCGTCCACAGCCCAAAGGTGAAGTAGAGAAAGTTCAGATCAGAGACACCTCGAATAAGACAACTAATATAGGCACAATCCTGAAAGGAGACACAAAGGAATCACTCATACAGTTTCTACGAGATAATGTTGATCTCTTCGCATGAAAAGCCGCCGACATGCCAGGCATAGATCCCGAACTGATGAGTCATAAGTTGGCAGTCTATCTGAGATTCCGGCCGGTACAACAAAGACAAAGAAAACTCGGACCAGAATAGTCTCAGGCTGTGGTAGAACAGGTGCAAGCACTGCTAGAGGCAGGATTCATAAGAGAAGTTAAGTACCCACTATGGCTAGCAAACGTTGTCTTGGTGAAAAAGTCAAATAAGAAGTGGCGAATGTGCACCGACTACACCGACCTCAACAAAGCCTGCCCAAAAGATCCTTATCCACTCCCAAGCATCGACGCTCTAGTAGACGCCTCATTGGGATATAAGTATCTCTCGTTTATGGACGCATACTCGGGGTACAACCAGATCCCAATGTATCCACTGGATCGAGAAAAAACCTCGTTTCTAACACCCAAAGCAAACTATTGCTACATCGTAATGCCTTTCGGCCTTAAGAACGCGGGAGCTACTTATCAAAGGCTAATAAATAAGGTCTTCTCAGACCACATCGGAAAAATCATGAAGGTCTACGTGGATGACATGTTGATAAAGACACAAAGCGAAGAGACATTACTGACCGACTTGGTTCAAGTGTTCGACGCCATACGGAAGCATAGCATGCGACTTAACCCGGCTAAATGCACCTTCGCAGTGGAAGCAGGTAAGTTCTTGGGCTTTATGCTCACACAAAGAGGAATCAAGGCAAATCCAGATAAATGCCAGGCCATACTCAACATGAAGAGCCCAACCTGCGTCAAAGAGGTACAACAACTCAATGGGAGATTGGCGGCCTTGTCCAGATTCCTAGCAGGGTCAGCGATAAGATCCCTCCCTTTCTACGCTACTTTAAGAAAGGGAAAAAACTTCGAATGGACAATGGAATGTGAGCAAGCCTTCCGAGATTTCAAAGAATTCTTGGGATGGCCACCTATCCTATCTCGACCACGAGAAGGAGAACCACTCATATTATACCTCGCAGTAGGAAGTCGGGCAATAGCCTCAGCACTAATTAAAGAAGACGAGGGTGGGCAACAACCCGTCTACTTCATTAGTAAAGAACTACAGGGGTCAGAGCTGAACTACCAGAAAATAGAGAAGTTTTCCTACGCTCTCATACTAACATCCCGATGACTTCGCCTGTACTTCCAAGCTCATACCATTAAGGTTCGGTCCAACTAGCCCATAAAGGGGATATTGCAGAAAACAGATCTAGTAGGAAGAATCCTAAAATGGGCAATCGAATTGTCCGAGTTCGAACTCCAATACGAGGCGCGGACAGCCATTAAGTCACAATACCTAGCCGACTTCATTGCAAAATTCATAGACACCCCGGAGATCCCCATAGAGTGGAATATATACGTGGACGATTCCTCGATAAAACCAGAAGCGGTGCAGGTGTGATAATCGAAAGCAATCAAGGAACCCAACTTGAGCTTTCCCTCAATTTCGGATTCCTGGCCTCAAATAACCAGGCAGAATACGAAGTGTTATTAGCTGGTTTGAAGCTGGCTAGGGAGGTTGGAGCTAAGAAACTCAACATCTACAGTGATTCACAAGTCGTTACCTCACAAATAACAGGGAGCTACCAAGCCAAAGACCCTACCATGAAAAAATATTTGGATAAAACCAAGGAACAGCTCGGACAACTCGGGGAATATAGGATCTACCATATACCCCGCGAGCAAAATGCCCGAGCTGACCCACTCTCAAAACTAGCCAGTACCAAACCAGGGGCAACAATAGAAGCCTCATCCAAGAAATACTGTAGAACCCGTCAATATCGGAAGAAGAAAAAGTCCTAGCCATAACAGGTCGGGATCAAGGATGGATGACTCCCATAATTAACTACCTCAAAACAGAAGTGCTCCCCACAGATGAAAAGAAGGCAAAGAGGTTAAAAAGGGAGGCACAATACTACACTATCATAAACAACACCCTATACAAAAGAGGGATCTCAATACCATTGTTAAAATGCGTACCGACCTCCAATACAAAGGGAATCTTGGAGGAAGTACACAGCGACATTTGTGACAATCATCTCGGAGCGCAAGCTCTCACCAAAAAGGTACTCCGAGCGGGATTCTATTGGCCAACTCTACGAAAGGAAGCTACAGAATTTGTAGAGACATGTCCACCATGTCAGAAGCATGCCAACTTTCATATCGCCCTGCCGGAAAAGCTCATCAGCGTGACCTCACCCTGGCCATTTGCAAAATGGGGACTTGATCTTCTCGGATCCTTTCCCTAGGGATCGAGACAAGTCAAATTCCTCATAGTAGGGGTAGACTATTTCACAAAATGGATCGAGGCAGAACCCCTAGCCAATGCCACTGCTCAAAGAAGCCGAAAATTCCTATATAGGAACATCATTACAAGGTTCGGGGTCCCATACTCCACCACCACAGATAATGGCACCCAATTCACAGATGCAAGCTTCAGAAAACTAGTGGCCGACTCTGAATATAAAACACCAGTTCACCTCCGTCGAACATCCCCAAGCCAATGGACAAGCTGAAGCGGCCAACAAAGTCATATTGGCCGGGCTGAAATGGAGACTACAAGAAGCAAAGGGAGCTTGGGCCGAGGAACTTTCACAAGTCCTATGGGCGTATCGAACAACCCCCTATTCTACTACGAACGAATCACCATTTTGATTAGCATATGGAGTGGAGGCAATGATTCCAATAGAAGTCGAGGAAGGGTCTCCCCGAGTAGTCCACTACAATGAACAAACCAACTCTCAACTTCAAAGAGAAGAGCTCGATCTACTTCCGGAAATCCAAGAAAGAGCTCGGATCAGAGAAGAAGCACTAAAGCGGCGAATGGCTTCCAGGTATAATCAAAAGGTAGTGACAAGAGGTTTCACTGAGAACAATCTCATCTTAATCTGAAATGATATTGGAACAACTCGACCCGGAGAAGGAAAGCTGGCAGCCAACTGGAAAGGACCCTACCGAGTCAAAGAAGTACTTGGGAAGGGCTACTACAGACTGTCCGAACTCGAGGGACGAGAACTCCCCAGATCATGGCACGCCTGTAACCTAAGAAGGTACTATAGCTAGGAAAGGTAAAAGATCTCATCACAAGATGCACTCTTTTTCCTGAAAAGGTTTTTTAATGAGGCATCAAGATTGAGATTTAATCCGACTTAAGGGTACGAAAAACTCCCGCATGTATATATTTGCACTTTCTTTGAATAAAATACATTTCAGATATTCTACAAATTCCCAAGACGCATTAATCTGAAGCATTCATCGTCCGATTATAAAGCAACAGATCGACAGAAAGTGAAGAACAGATTCACTGTACGATCTCGATAGGAATGATCGTCCAATAAAGGTGAAAACGCGATTCACCTAAAGGATGATCAAACCAGGACAGAAACCACCATCTACAAATCGGCAAAGATGAACACAGAATAATGCAAGAAGTTATCGAAAGTGATCCCAAAAAGAACCTGACGAGGTCTTATGGATTGCTATATAATAACTTAAAATGACTGGCCGACACTAAAAAATCAGACCAAATCAACCCAAGTTATCAGCAAATCCCTGAAAAGAGGATTACAAAAATAACTTAGAAGAGATCGACCTAATGAAGTCGGTCTCCTACAAGACAAGTTATAAAAGTAATCCCTAAAAGAGACCTAACAAAGGTCCAAGAAAGAGGATTACAAAAATAACTTAGAAGAGATCGACCTAACGAAGTCAGTCTCCTACAAGACAAGTTATAAAAGTAATCCCTGAAAGAGACCTAACAAAGGTCCAAGAAAGAGAATTACAAAAATAACTTAGAAGAGATCGACCTAACGAAGTCGGTCTCCTACAATACAAGTTATAAATGTAATCCCTGAAAGAGACCTGACAAAAGTCCAAGAAAGAGGATTACAAAAATAACTTAGAAGGGGACCAACACAAAGAAATCGGTTATGGGGCGCTAAAATACAAGCAAAAGTGAGAAAAACCGAGAAACAAGTCGGACCCATACAGTCACGGCCTCAAAAGATCCAAGTTACAAGCAATAAGTACAAAAGCAATCCAAAGAGGTCAAGCAGCAAGATTCCAACACTCTCAGAAACCAGAAGAGATACCATGTTAAAGCACAATAAAAGCATAGTATAATAAAGCTTCAAGAGGCCACCAAAATCTACCTCAGAAAGCTACTTTTGTTTTTAAAAGTAAAAGTTGCCATGCAGGCAACTAAAAAGCGTCAGCAGTTAAACAAAACAATAAAACAATTCAAAAGCCCACAAACCGAGATATTTACACAAATACTTAAAAAGAAGATCAGCAAAGATCGGGAGCCTTCCTGGCAGCATCAGTACGGGGAGAAGAAGGGCGAGTCTGAATAGGCACAGCATCTACAGTTCCATCATCCCGGTTCAGAATCTGACAATCCGGATCAGACATAACTAGAGGAACCGAGGAGGTCGACACCTTGATAGAAGGCACTGAGGGAGGTTCAACATCATTATCATCCTGGTCATTAGGGACAATCTTACCATCCCTCACAACATTGTCCAAGCTGAAGAGAGTAAGATCGGCCTCAGGAGCAATAACCCGAACCTGCTCCTTCAGGTTCTCATAGGCAGCAGTTACACTGCCAACAAGATGACCCTGGAGCTCGGAGTAATCAGCTTGGATGTTCTCCAACTCCTCCTTCAGACGCATTCCCTCCCGATAAGATGTGACATAGCTATCCTTATGCCTCAGTGCCGTGTCTTCAGCCAGCCTCACAGAGGCAGCCAAAGAGAGGGAACTCGCCTTCTCATTCTCCATATCTTTTTCTAACTTAGCCACCTTCACTTCAAGCTCCTCCTTCAAGCCTTTTATCCGATCAAACTCCCGTTTGGCCTCCTCCATAAAAGCTTTGGTGGCATGGAGAGGAAGACTTTGAGCAGTTCGATACAGGGCCGCTCCCATGTGTGCCATCTTGATACTACTTCAAGTTATATAATCAAAACGATGAAGAAGTGACACGTCATCCATAGGGAGGACACCATAAGGATCGATTTGTTGATCTATAAACTCGACCGCATCAAAGTCAGGAGCATCAAGGTTGAAAGGCTTAATTGTTTTTTGCTTCTTACTAGGAGGAGCACCAGAAGCAGCGGCAGAAGTCTGTGGAGGATCGACCAGATGAACCCGAGGAATAGGAATTGCTTTCCTCGGCCCGGGAGAACTCGGCACAGGAGGTTTCACTGGAACCTGAGAAGATCCCTCTCCGGCCACCTTGGCCGAGATGTTTTGAGCAGCAATTGCCTTCTTTGCCTTTTTGAAGGCCTTCATGGAGTCATTATTTTTTGACATCTCTGCAAATACAGAATCAGCCATAGTAAAGGGTTACAATCACAAGAAGAGGAAGAAAAACTAAGAAAACAAGTACAAAAACAAGTCAGACAAGTACCCAAAACAGTCCGAACCAAGGGCGAGTCATTCAAAAACCTTTTTATATCAAGATGAGATGGTTCCCCCCATAAATCCTCAAGAACAACAACAAAAGCACGCTCAACCTCGTCAAGCATCTCCCATGTATACCGAGACACTATCACATCCTTCTGCCACTCTAGAGGAAAAGAAGGCTTATCATTTTCATCAAGAAAAAAGGGGCGGGCCCCCTCGACAGCACGAACTCTAAAGAAGTAATTCTTAAAATCCTTAAAGGACTCGTCATACATGGCGAAAACTTTATGGCCCTGGGCAGACCTGAAAGAAACCCAGGAAGCTTTCTTTTTGGAAGAACCACCAGGCTTGGCAGAAACAAACAGATAAAGGAAAAGAGTCTGAGAAGGTGTTACGCCTAACTCTTGGCAAAGTAGCTGAAAGATCTTGACAAAACCCCAGGAATTCGGGTGAAGCTGGGATGGGGCAATGTTACACGACTACAACAGGTCGGTCTCGAAAGCAATAAAAGGAAAAGTAATGTCCAACTAACTGAAGAAATATTTATAGGCATAGAAGAAGGGACGCTCTCCCTCGATGGAGGTAGGAAAACAAACCCTTTCATCAGAATCAGGAGCGACAAGCTCATAATCCCTCTCCCGGGCACTATTACCACAGATCCTATGACGCTTCCTCAGCTTTACGCAAAATTCAACATCCACAACAGAGACACACATCAAGACAAGGGAGTCCAGCCAATCGGACATCCCCTCGGGAACTCTGGAAGACATCTCTACAATGTTATTGCGAGAAGACATGATGCCAACTAATCCTATAATAAGAAAAGAAGATGGGATTACTAAAAAATCTCGGACGAAGGACAAAACAACTCGATTAATACGACACAGGCGAACAAACAGAAAAGGAAAACCCCAAGACTCAAACCAAAGTCCTGGGGCATCCTTTGGAGGCAGTAACAAAGCAAGGTTTTCAGGAAAAATCTACAGCTCGCATCCCAGCATCTCTCAAACAAGAAAAGAAGACTTCAAACAAACAAAGCATTTCGAAAAAGGAAAGTAGAAACACAAAAAATCATCAAAGCCACTATCTTTCTACAGTCTACCAGCAAAGAGCATTGTCAACAACACCAAGCAGAAAATCGTCAAAAACACAACCTTTTGCAGACTCAAGCAAAAACCCTAAAAAGTATCAAGAGGAAGTCAAGAAAATGCACTCCAAGCAAAAAGCAAACTATAGGTATCATTATCTCCCACAAAGGTACAGCAACAAGGATCTTTTGAAATTAAGGAGCAAGAGATAGTTTTTCCAAAAATAACAGCCAGAAGCAACAATAGAAACATGCAAACCCCTGGGAAACCGCAAAGAAGAAACACCAGGAATACGCGAAGAAGAAAAAACACATTACAGTGACAAGAAAACACAAGATCATAAGAAAGGTTCAAACTTTTTCGACATTCAAGCAAATATCAACAATTTACCAGAGAATTAAAGACAAAGCAAAATGAAAAGAAAATGGAACCAACCTGGAAAAAAGCAGGAAGCTTCAGAAAAGTTAGAGATGGAGAGACGGAATCACCGATCACTAAACGATGCCACAACGCAAGAAAAGCAAAATGTGGGCGAAAGACAAAGAGCGAGAGAACGAAAGGTGAAGTTAGGAAGTGGAGCGAAAAAGGGAAACCGTTTTTTGATCGCGAAGTCAAAATAAAAGGCCACAAGGAAAAACGGGACAATTAATACCAAATTAATGAAGGTATTAAACCCTCGCACGTTCCCAAAGTGCGGATATAAAAGCACGCGCTTTTAGAGAAAAATGTTCCACATTCAAAAAGCTTCTACAAAGGAATCGACAAAATGCTTGAGTTCGGCTTCACTAGAGAAGGACCGAAGTCAAGGACTCGACCTCAAAAAAGAAGACCGAGCTCAAGCAGGGGCACTGTTCATACCCTGGGTCGAGCTGTCCGAGCCGGGATGTTCAGTAGCAAAACGACCGACCTCTTTAGGTCAAGCGGACCGACTACTTCATAAAGAACTCGGCCAAATCGACAGAAAAGCCCAAAGAAGGGCCCAACTCAAGGAATACGACCCCGATCCAAAGGCAGCCCAAGCCTATAGAGATAAGGGCGGTTCCATGGAAGATAAGCTGACCTCGACAAAAGATAAGATAAGATAAGATAACTAACTTATCTTATCCAAAGAGGGTCACATCTCACCATTATAAATACATTGGAGCACCCAGGTATAACTCATACTCTGATTCTATTCAATACCCTTGCTAACTTAAGCATCGGAGTCCCTTGCAGGTACCCCCCACCCTCCGGGGACGAAGGATCAGCACTACCACCAAGTCCAACAAGTCGGACACAACCGCTCCAACCAGCACAGAAGATCTCGTCCGAGATCGACCTCCAGTTTCAGGTAACCCTCGGAACAACGCCCAAATTGGCACCCAAGCTGGCGTTTAACTCCAAGAATGGCCTATGCACGTGAAAGCTTCAAAACTCAGCCCAAACACTCACCAAGTAGACCCTGGAAGTGGATTTCTGCACTATCTGCACTTAGTTACTCATTTTCTGTAAACCTAGGTTACTAGTTTAGTATAAAAACCACTTTTAGATATTCATTTGAAAAAAACTTATGACATTTTACATCTTTTATTGTATCTTCTACAGCATGAGTCTCTAAACTCCATAGGTGGGGTGATGAGCTCTGCTGTGTTTCAATGGATTAATGCAATTACTATTGTTTTCTATTCAATCACGCTTGCTTTTGTTCTAAGATACTCACTCATACTTCAATGTGAAGAATGTAATGATCTGTGACACTCACTATCATTCTAAAATTTATGAACGCGTGCCTGACAACCACTTCCATTCTATCTAAGCTCAACGTAGTCATTGGGCGACAGCTTGAGTGCGTATCTCTTAGGTTTCTAATCCACAAGTTTGACTTGTATCTCCTGACAACAGAGCATTTAAACTCGTGAGATCAGAACCTTCATGGTAGAGGCTAGAACCAATTGGCAGCATTCCTGAGATTCGGAAAGTCTAAACCTTGTCTGTGGTATTCCGAGTAGGAACTGGGACGGGATGACTGTGACGAGCTTCAAACTCACGAATGTTGGGCGCAGTGACAATGTACAAAAGGATAGAGAGATCCTATTCCGACACAAGTGAGAACCGACAGATGATTAGCCATGCGAAAAACGTACCTGGACCATTTTCACTGAGAGGAAGAATGGTAGCCATTGACAATGGTGATCCACCAACATATAGCTTGCCATAGAAGGAGTCATGCGTGTTTGGAAAAGAAGACAATAAGAAAGCAGAGGTTCAGACGACAGAGCATTTCCGGAACCTCATCATGTTCCTCATTACTGAACCACAAGTATCATTCATTTTATGTTATTTGCTTTTCATAAACGAAATCATTTTTATCACTAATCTCCTAACTAAGAGTTACAGGATAACCATAGCTTGCTTCAAGCCGGCAATCTCCGTGGGACCGACCCTTACTCACGTAAGGTATTACTTGGACGACTCAGTGCACTTGCTGGTTAGTTGTATCGGAGTTGTGAAAAGTGTAAATCACAATTTTGTGCACCAGTTACTATAAAGTGTCCGACCTCAAAGGGAACGAGCTCCCAAGGTCATGGCACGCATGTAACTTAAAGATGTATTATAGTTAGAATGCACAACTTGCTCCCTGATGTACTTTTTTTTTGACTTCATGGTTTTTTCTGATAAGGGTTTTTCTGAATGAGGTTTTAACGAGGCACCATAACAAGGACTAAGAGTAAAAAGAAAATCCCTAGTAGCAACAAAGACTTACGTAAATATTTTTCTCTTGTTAATGATAATCCAATTTCTACCAATTTTCCCATCCAAATGCATTAATTTAAGATCGAAAAATCACAAAAATCGTTGCTCAAACTGAATGGTCGACAAGATGAAACGACGAGGTAAAGAAGTTATGTAAGTAGTTTGTTGTCCGACCTTAAAAGATTGGATCTAAAACAAAATGTAATAATAACTTGAAAATACTAACTACTTAAAGTAAAAAATTAAAACGACTAAGGAAAAATAATATTTGCATACGAAAGGTCCAGAAATGACCGACCTACTTCGCTGACGTCATTTCCTACTTAATAGAAATTTCTACTGAACTAACAACTGTACCAACTAATGAAAGATGGTTGACAACACAATCATTCATGCAAAAATCCACTATTAGAATAGTGGAAAAAAAGTTTTTTAAACAAAATAAAAGTTATTCAAACTACAACTATTATAAAAAAATTAAATTATTCATAAAGACCCACAAGCTAGACCGTTCGCCAATAGTAGCATCTTCAGGCTGAATAGAGGAGGTTGCAATAGCTTCAGAAGGAGTGGAGAGTTCCTTAGAAGCTCCCTCAACTCGTACTTCTGAGGTTTTCGGGTTGGGCATGGGAGTATCCTTATCATCATTAGGTGCAGGGACAATCTTCCCAACAACCACAATGTTGTCGGTGCTGATAAGGGAGAAATCCTCCTCTGGAGCAATAACCTGGAATTGAGCCTTCAGGTTCTCCACAATCTCATCCATACCTTCAGCTATGGTTGCCTCAAGCTCTGCATACTTATCTTTGGACTTGGCGACCTCATCTACTAAGTCAAGTTTTTTCCTAAATATCCTAGTGTAACTCTCCTCAGCCTTCATTTTTAAACCCTTCGCCATGGCTAAGGCAGCCTCAACTTGTTTTACTCTTTCTCGAGATTTGGCCAAGTTAGATATAAATGCCTCATTTTCACCCCTCTAACTCCTTTTTTATCTCCCTCAAAGATGCTACTTCAGCTTGAAGATCAATCAAAGTACGATGAGTGACACCTAGGGGAGTTTTTCTGATTTCTTCAACAACAATGCACGTACCCCTGTTGTCCGGATTCCACCACGGGCTAGAACTTAGAGGTAGCTTTTTATAGAAACATCATCGATACCAATAAAACTATTTGGAAGAATGTGTTTTTTGGCCCAAGCTATGGCATCATAATCTTGTTCATAGACTCCTACCAATTCCATAGTCTTGCATTTCTTTGGCTTCGTCTCGGGATTGGGAGGAGGAAGTGTGTGTTTCTCAGAACTAAAAGGAGGAGGCGGAGTTGGATCAACAATTTTTTCTGATACCGAGGCACCTGAGTCCGACTTAGAGGGAGAAGAAAGGTCACAAGATCCACCAAACTCTTTTAGTAATAAACTTCGGGCAACAACATTCTTTTTTACGGTACGAAAAGTCTTCATGGCAGCCAACTTAGGAGCCATCCTTTCTGCATGACATCAAAGTCAGGTTACATTAAAATCCAAGAAAAAATCAATAAAAGTTACATTCACAAAATGTAAAAGAAGACTACCTAATTCAGATTGAAGTTAGTTTGGATTTCCTAAAAATCTCTTAGTATCCAAATATAGAGCTTGACCCCAACACTCTTGGAATAAAGACACTATACTCTCCTTGACCTCATCTAAATTGTCCTGGTTGTATTTGACTATTATGGGACTCTCCTCCCAGTACAAAAGAAAGAGTGGCTCATCCCTTTCACCTAGAAAGAAAGTTCGGGAACCTTCAACTGGGATTTTGAAGAAGTAATTCTTAAAGCCGTGGAAAGACTTGTCAAAAATAGCATACACCTTCCTCTCTTGGACAGCTCAGAAAGAGATCCAGCCCTATTTTTTGGAACTAAAAGGTTTAATAAGCACGAAAAGGTAAAAGAAAACTTTAGAGGAAGGTGGGACATCAAGTTTACGGCAACGGAGTTAGTAGATTTCAAGAAAACTCCAAGAGTTGGGATGAAGTTGGGAAGGGACAACATTACAGAGCTTAAGGACTGCTACTTCAAAATCGGTAAAGGGAATACTAACCCCTAATTTTATGAAAAAAAACACTCATATAGGTACATAAAGTGACGTCATTCTAACTTGTCAAGTCGAGAAAAATAAATCTTCTCTTCAGGGTCAGCAACTATAATCTCGAATTTCCTCTCATCCTCCCGATTTTCACACAACCTAGGTGGTGGACGAAATTGTGATACAAGAGTTCCAGGCACTGTTAGAGAAGCTCACAACTCCGTTCAACTTAACCAGCAAGTGTACTGGGTCATCCAAGTAATACCTTACGTGAGTAAAGGTCGATCCCACAGAGATTGTTGGTATGAAGCAAGCTATGGTTACCTTGTAAATCTCAGTTAGGCAGATCAAATGGTTTTGGGTTTCAAAAATTAATAATAAATAGAAAATAAAAAGGGATAGAAATACTTATGTAAATCAATAGTGGGAATTTCAGATAGGCGTATGGAGATGCTGTGCTCCTCTCGAATCTCTACTTTCTTCTTACATTCATCCAATCCTTCTTATTCCTTTCCATGGCAAGCTGTATGTAGGGCATCACCATCATCAATGGCTACTTTTAATCCTCTCGGGAAAATGGTCCTATGCGCTGTCACTGCACGGCTAATCGTCTGGAGGCATCACCCTTGACAATGGCTACATCCCATCCTCTCAGTGAAAATGGTCCAAATGCTCTGTCACAGCACGGCTAATCATCTGTCGGTTCTCAATCAGGTTGGAGTAGAATCCATTGATTCTTTTGCGTTTGTCATCACGCCCAGCCTTCAGGAGTTTGAAGCTCGTCACAGTCATTCAATACCGGAATCCTACTCGGAATACCACAGACAAGGTTAGACTTTCCGGATTCCCAAGATCCTACTCGGAATACCACAGGCAAGGTTAGACTTTCTGGATCCTCATGAATGCCGCCATCTATCTAGCTTATACCACAAAGATTTTGTTGGGGAATCTAAGAGATATGCGCCCGGCCTAGAGTAGAACGGAAGTGGTTGTCAGTCACGTGCGTTCGTAGGTGAGAATGATGATGAGTGTCACGGATCATCACATTCATCAAGTTGAAGTGCAACGTATATCTTGGAATAAGAATAAAAGATAATTGAATAAAAAGTAATAGTAATTGTATTGAAATTTGAGGTACAGCAGAGCTCCACACCCTTAATCTATGGTGTGCAGAAACTCCACTGTTGAAAATACATAAGTGAAAGGTTCAGGCATGGCCGAATGGCCAACCCCCTAAAACGTGCTCAATGGCCTCCTAAGATGAAGAATAAAACAAAACTGAGATCAAAGATGAAACGTGGTCAAAAGACGACTAATACACTAGTAAAAAGTCTTATTTATACTAAACTAGCTACTAGGGTTTACATGAGTAAGTAATTGATGCATAAATCCACTTCTGGGACCCACTTGGTGTATGTTTGGGCTGAGCTTGATCTATCCACGAGCTGAGGCGTTTATTGGAGTTGAATGCCAAGTTATAACGTGTTTTGGGCGTTCAACTCCGGGTTATGACGTGTTTCTGGCGTTTAACTCCAGACAGCAGCATGTACTTGGCGTTCAATGCCAAGTTACGTCGTCAATTCCCGAATAAAGTATGGACTATTATATGTTGCTGGAAAGCTCTAGATGTCTACTTTCCAACTCCGTTGAGAGCGCACCATTTGGAGTTCTGTATCTCCAGAAAATCCATTTCGAGTACAGGAAGGTCAGATTCCAACAACATCAGCAGTCCTTTTGTCATCCTCCTTCTCAGAGTTTTGCTCAAGTCCCTCAATTTCAGCCAGAAATTACCTGAAATCACAGAAAAACACACAAACTCATAGTAAATTCCAGAAATGTGAATTTAACATAAAAACTAATGAAAACATCCCTAAAAGTAGCTTGAACTTACTAAAAACTACCTAAAAACAATGCCAAAAACCGTATAAATTATCCGTTCATCACAACACCAAACTTAAATTGTTGCTTGTCCCCAAGCAACTAAAAATCAATTAGGATAAAAAGAAGAGAATATACTTATAAATTTCAAAATATCAATGAATATTAATTCTAATTAGATGAGCGGGACTTGTAGCTTTTTGCTTCTGAACAGTTTTGGCATCTCACTTTTTTCTTTGAAGTTTAGAATGATTGGCTTCTCTAGGAACTTAGAATTTCAGATAGTGTTATTGACTTTCCTAGTTAAGCATTTTGATTCTTGAACACAGTTACTTATGAGTCTTGGCCGTGGCCCTAAGCATTTTGTTTTCCAGTATTACCACCGGGTACATAAATGCCACAGACACATAACTGGGTGAACCTTTTCAGATTGTGACTCAACTTTGCTAGAGTCCCCAGTTAGTGGTGTCCAGAGCTCTTAAGCACACTCTTTTGCTTTGGATCACGACTTTAACCACTCAGTCTCAAGCTTTTCACTTGGACCTTCATGACACAAGCACATGGTTAGGGACAGCTTTGATTTAGCCGCTTAGGCCTGGATTGTATTTCCTTGGGCCCTCCTATCCATTGATGCTCAAAGCCTTGGATCCTTTTTACCCTTGCCTTTTGGTTTTAAGGGCTATTGGCTTTTTCTGCTTGCTTTTTCTTTTTCTTTCTATTTTTTTTGCCTATTTTTTCTTCCTTTTTTTGCAAGCTTTTGCTATTCACTGCTTTTTCTTGCTTCACGAAACAATTTCATGATTTTTCAGATTGTCAATAACATTTCTCTTTGTTCATCATTCTTTCAAGAGCCAACAGTTTTAACATTCATAAACAACAAGATCAAAAATATGCACTGTTCAAGCATTCATTCAGAAAACAAAAAGTATTGTCACCACATCAATATAATTAAACTAAATTCAAGGATAAATTCGAAATTCATGTACTTCTTGTTCTTTTGAATTAAAAACATTTTTCATGTAAGAGAGGTGAAGGATTAATGGAATTCATTCATAACTTTAAGGCATAGT
This sequence comes from Arachis hypogaea, assembly GCF_003086295.3. NCBI lineage: Eukaryota > Viridiplantae > Streptophyta > Magnoliopsida > Fabales > Fabaceae > Arachis > Arachis hypogaea. Next base: position 57,047,420 of record NC_092042.1, on the reverse strand, counting down.
TACTAAACACTAATGATCATGAAGTAGAGACACAAAATATAGATAAACATGAAGCATAAAAATCAAAAAACAGAAAAAAATAAGAGCAAGGAATGAGTCCACCTTAGTGAGGGTGGCGCCCTCTTGAAGAACCAATGGTGCTTTTTGAGCTCCTTTATGTCTCTTCCTTGCTTCTGTTGCATGATCCCTAGTAATTTTGGTGTTCCTATCCTTAGTTGCTCCCAATAATTGTGTGGAGGACAATTTATCCCCTGAGGTATCTCAGTGATCTCTTGATTTGCAGTCAAATGTTCTACCACTGAGCTATAAACCCTTTACATGAGTCTTTCCATCTCCCATGACTCAGAGGTGGAAGCTTTTGTCTTCCTTTTTTTCTCTTCTTCTTTTTTTTTCTTTTTTTTTTTGGATGTCTCTGGCCTTAGGTGCCGTTAATGGTTATGGAAAAGCAAAAAGCTATGCTTTTACCACACTAAACTTAGAAAATTGCTCGCCCTCGAGCAAGAGAAGAAAGAAAAGATGAAGAATAAGAAGAAGATATGGAGGAGATTGAGGGATGTGTGTATTCGGCTATATGGGTGGGATTGGGTGGGAAAGAGAATTTGAATTTTAAAGGTAGGTAGGGTGTATGGGGAAGAGTGGGTGGGTGTGAGTGGTGAATAGGTGATTGGGGAGAGAGATTGAGGTGATTGGTGAAGGGTTTTTAGGAAGTGTGACATGGGGAAGAGTAAAATAGGATTAGGAGGTAAGGTGGGAATATAGTAGGTGGGGATCCTGTGGGATCCACAGATCCTGAGGTGTCAAGGAATTCCATCCCTGCACCAAATAGGCATGTAAAATGCCTTTGCACACCATTCTGGGCGTTTAAACGCTGAGTGGTGCACATTATGGGCGTTCAACGCCCACATGTAACATGTTTCTGGCGTTGAACGCCAGTTTCATGCTTGTTACTGGCGTTCAGCGCCAGCTTTTTCTCTAGGCACATTCCTGGCGTTCAGCGCCAGAATGTTGCTTGTTTCTGGCGTTCAGCACCAGTTTCATGCTCTGTTCTGGCATTGAACACCAGCCAGATGATCCTTACTGGCGTTGAACGCCAGTCTGTGCTTCCTCCAGGGTGTGTTTTTTTCTGCTGTTTTTGATCCTGTTTTTAATTTTTATATTTTTTTCGTGACTCCTCATGATCATGTACCTAATAAAACACAAAATAAAAATAAAATAAAAATTAGATAAATAAAATTGGGTTGCCTCCCAACAAGCGCTTCTTTAATGTTAATAGCTTGACAGTGGCTCTCATGGAGCCACAAAGGTGATCAGGTCAATGTTGTATAGTCCTAACACCAAACTTAGAGTTTGGATATGGGGTCTTAACACCAAACTTAGAGTTTGACTGTGGGGGCTCTTCTTGACTCTGAACTGAGAGAAGCTCTTCATGCTTACTCTCTTTTGTCACAGAGGGATGGCCATGTGCCTTAAACACAAGGTAGTCCCCATTCAATTGAAGGACTAGTTCACCTCTGTTGACGTCTATCACAGCTCCTGCTGTGGCTAGGAAAGGTCTTCCAAGGATAATGCATTCATCCTCTTCCTTCCTAGTGTCTAAGATTATGAAATCAGCAGGGATGTAAAGGCCTTCAACCTTTACTAACACGTCCTCCACTATTCTATAAGCTTGTCTCAATGACTTGTCTGCCAATTGTAATGAGAACAAGGCAGGTTGTACCTCAATGATCCCCAGCTTCTCCATTACAGAGAGTGGCATAAGATTTATCCCTGACCCCAGATCACATAGAGCCTTTTCAAAGGTCATGGTGCCTATGGTACAAGGTATTAAGAACTTGCCAGGATCTTGTCTCTTTTGAGGTAAAATTTTTTGAATCCAAGTATCTAGTTCACTAATGAGCAAGGGAGGTTCACTTTCTCAAATCTCATTACCAAACAACTTGGCATTCAGCTTCATGATAGCTCCTAAATATTGAGCAACTTGCTCTCCAGTCACATCTTCATCCTCTTCAGAGGAAGAATAGTCTTCAGAGCTCATGAATGGCAGAAGGAGATTTAATGGAATCTCTATGGTCTCTGTATGAGCCTTAGATTCCTTTGGATCCTTAATAGGAAACTCCTTCTTGTTTGAAGGACGTCCCAGGAGGTCTTCCTCACTAGGATTTTCGTCCTCCTCCTCCCTTGTGCATTCGGCCATATTAATTATATCAATGGCCTTGCACTCTCCTTTTGGATTCTCTTCTGTATTACTTGGGAGAATACTGGGAGGAGTTTCAATGACTTTCTTACTCAGCTGGCCCACTTGTGCCTCCAGATTTCTGATGGAGGATCTTGTTTCACTCATGAAACTAAAAGTGGCCTTTGACAGATCAGAGACTAGATTGGCTAAATTAGAAGTGTTTTGTTCAGAATTCTCTGTCTGTTGCTGAGAAGATGATGGATAAGGCTTGCTATTGCTCAGCCTATTGCGTCCACCATTGTTAAAGCCTTGTTGAGACTTTTGTTGATCCTTCCATGAGAAATTTGGATGATTTCTCCATGATGAGTTATAGGTGTTTCCATAAGGTTCACCCATGTAATTAACCTCTGCCATTGCAGGGTTCTCAGGATTATAAGCTTCTTCAGAAGCTGCCTCTTTAGTTCTGTTGGATGCATTTTGCCATCCATTCAGACTTTGAGAGATCATGTTGACTTGCTGAGTCAACACTTTGTTCTGAGCCAATATGGCATTCAGAGCATCAATTTCAAGAACTCCCTTCCTCTGAGGCGTCCCATTATTCACGGAATTCCTCTCAGAAGTGTACATGAATTGGTTATTTGCAACCATGTCAATTAGTTCTTGAGCTTCTGCAGGCGTTTTCTTTAGGTGAATAGATCCACCTGCAGAATGGTCCAATGACATTTTTGAAAATTCAGATAGACCATAATAGAATATATCTAATATGGTCTATTCTGAAAACATGTCAGATGGACACCTTTTGGTCAGCTGCTTGTATCTTTCCCAAGCTTCATAGAGGGATTCACCATCTTTTTGTTTGAAGGTTTGAACATCCACTCTCAGCTTGCTCAGCTTTTGAAGAGGAAAGAATTCATCCAAGAAGGCTGTGACCAGCTTATCCCAGGAGTCCAGGCTATCCTTAGGTTGTGAATCCAACCATATTCTAGCTCTGTCTCTTACAGTAAAAGGGAAAAGCATGAGTCTGTGGACTTCAGGATCAACTCCATTCGTCTTAACAGTCTCACAAATCTGCAAGAACTCAGTTAAAAACTAGTAAGGATCTTCAGAGGGAAGTCCATAAAACTTGCAGTTCTGTTGCATTAAAGCAACTAGTTGAGGCTTAAGCTCAAAATTATTGGCTCCAATGGCAGGAATGGAGATGCTTCTTCCATCAAACTTGGACGTTGGCTTTGTGAAGTCACCAAGCATTCTCCTTGCATTATTATTATTTTCAGCTGCCATCTCCTTCTCTTGTTCTAATATTTTTGAAAGGTTACCTTTAGATTGTTGTAACTTAGCTTCTCTTAATTTTCTCTTCAGAGTCCTTTTAGGTTCTGGATCAATTTCAACAAGAGTGTCTTTTTCCTTGTTCCTGCTCATATGAAAGAGAAGAAAACAAGAAAAGAAAGAGGAATTCTCTATGTCACAGTATAGAGATTCCTTTATGTTAGTAGAAAAAGAAGGGGATAGAAGAAAGAAAAGTGAAGAATCCAAACACAAGGGATAGATTGGGTTCGGATTTTTTTAGATGAAGAGAGGTGAAGAGAAGTGTTAGTAATTAAATAATTAAATAGAAGAAGAGAAGAAGAAGAGAATTCGAAAATAATTTAAAAAAAGTGTTAGTAATTTTCGAAAATTAAAGATAAGATGTAATTAAAATTAACACATGAAACAATTAGTTAATTAAAAAGAATTTTTGAAAAAGGGGTGAGATATTTTCGAAAATTAGAGAGGGAAAAGTAGTTAGGTGGTTTTGAAAAAGATAAGAAACAAACAAAAAGTCAAAGAGTTAGTTGAAAAAGATATTAAAATCAAATTTGAAAAGATAAGAAGATAAGAAGTTAGATAAGATATTTTGAAATCAAATTTTGAAAAAGATAAGATAAAAGATAAAAAGATATGTTTGAAAAAGATTTAATTTTGAAAATTACTTAACTAACAAGAAACTAAGAGATAAGATTCTAGAACTTAAAGATTGAACCTTTCTTAACAAGAAAGTAACAAACTTCAAATTTTTTAATCAATCACATTAATTGTTAGTGTAATTTCAAAAATATGATATAAAGATAAGAAAAAGATTTTGAAAATATTTTGAAAAAGATTTTTGAAATTTTCGAAAAACAAAGATAAAATTGAAAAGATATGATTTTTGAAAAAGATTTTAAAAAGATAAGATTTTTTTAAAATTGAAATTTTGACTTGACTTGTGAGAAACAACTAATTTTAAAAATTTTTGACCAAGTCAACCCAAAATTTCAAAAATTTGGAGGGAAATAAGAAAAAGATATTTTTTTATTTTTGAAATTTTAAAGATGAGAGAGGAAAACATAAAAATAACCCAAAATATGAAAATTTTGGATCAAACACATAATGCATGTAAGAATACTATGAATGTCAAGATGAACACCAAGAACACTTTGAAGATCATGATAAACATCAAGAACATATTTTTGAAAAAATTTTGATGTAAAGAAAACATGCAAGACACCAAACTTAGAAATCTTTAATGCATGGACTCTAACAAACGAAAAATGCACATGAAAAACAACAAACAACACAAAACAAGAAATCATCAAGATCAAACAAGAAGACTTGTCAAGAGCAACTTGAAGATCATGAAGAACACTATGAATGCATGAGATTTTCGAAAAATGCAAGAAAAATTTTTAAAGCATGCATTTGACACCAAACTTAAAAAATTGACTCAAGACTCAAACAAGAAACACTAAATATTTTTTATTTTTATGATTTTATGATTTTTTTGTATTTTTATTAATTTTTTTTCGAAAATATTCTTTAGAAAAACGAAAAAGAAAAGAAAAATTTTGAAAAAGATTTTTGAAAAGAAAATTACCTAATCTGAGCAACAAGATGAACCGTCAGTTGTCCTTACTCGAACAATCCCCGGCAATGGCGCCAAAAACTTGGTGGACGAAAATTGTGATACAAGAGTTCCAGGCACTGTTAGAGAAGCTCACAACTCCGTTCAACTTAACCAGCAAGTGTACTGGGTCATCCAAGTAATACCTTACGTGAGTAAGGGTCGATCCCACAGAGATTGTTGGTATGAAGCAAGCTATGGTTACCTTGTAAATCTCAGTTAGGCAGATCAAATGGTTTTGGGTTTCGAAAATTAATAATAAATAGAAAATAAAAAGGGATAGAAATACTTATGTAAATCAATAGTGGGAATTTCAGATAGGCGTATGGAGATGCTGTGCTCCTCTCGAATCTCTACTTTCTTCTTACATTCATCCAATCCTTCTTATTCCTTTCCATGGCAAGCTGTATGTAGGGCATCACCATCATCAATGGCTACTTTTAATCCTCTCGGGAAAATGGTCCTATGCGCTGTCACTGCACGGCTAATCGTCTGGAGGCATCACCCTTGACAATGGCTACATCCCATCCTCTCAGTGAAAATGGTCCAAATGCTCTGTCACAGCATGGCTAATCATCTGTCGGTTCTCAATCAGGTTGGAGTAGAATCTATTGATTCTTTTGCGTTTGTCATCACGCCCAACCTTCGGGAGTTTGAAGCTCGTCACAGTCATTCAATACCGGAATCCTACTCGGAATACCACAGACAAGGTTAGACTTTCCGGATTCCCAAGATCCTACTCGGAATACCACAGACAAGGTTAGACTTTCCGGATCCTCATGAATGCCGCCATCTATCTAGCTTATACCACGAAGATTCTGTTGGGGAATCTAAGAGATATGCGCCCGGCCTAGAGTAGAACGGAAGTGGTTGTCAGTCACGTGCGTTCGTAGGTGAGAATGATTATGAGTGTCACGGATCATCACATTCATCAAGTTGAAGTGCAATGTATATCTTGGAATAAGAATAAAAGAGAATTGAATAAAAAGTAATAGTAATTGTATTGAAATTTGAGGTACAGCAGAGCTCCACACCCTTAATCTATGGTGTGCATAAACTCCACTGTTGAAAATACATAAGTGAAAGGTTCAGGCATGGCCGAATGGCCAGCCCCCTAAAACGTGCTCAATGGCCTCCTAAGATGAAGAATAAAACAAAACTGAGACCAAAGATGAAACGTGGTCAAAAGACGACTAATACACTAGTAAAAAGTCTTATTTATACTAAACTAGCTACTAGGGTTTACATAAGTAAGTAATTGATGCATAAATCCACTTCCGGGACTCACTTGGTGTATGTTTGGGCTGAGCTTGATCTATCCACGAGCTGAGGCGTTTATTGGAGTTGAATGCCAAGTTATAACGTGTTTTGGGCGTTCAACTCCGGGTTATGACGTGTTTCTGGCGTTTAACTCTAGACAGCAGCATGTACTTGGCGTTCAACGCCAAGTTACGTCATCAATTCCCGAATAAAGTATGGATTATTATATATTGCTGGAAAGCTATAGATGTCTACTTTTCAATGCCGTTGAGAGCGCGCCATTTGGAGTTCTGTAGCTCCAGAAAATCCATTTCGAGTACAGGGAGGTCAGATTCCAACAACATCAGCAGTCCTTTTGTCAGCCTCCTTCTCAGAGTTTTGCTCAAGTCCCTCAATTTCAGCCAGAAATTACCTGAAATCACAGAAAAACACACAAACTCATAGTAAATTTCAGAAATGTGAATTTAACATAAAAACTAATGAAAACATCCCTAAAAGTAGCTTGAACTTACTAAAAACTACCTAAAAACAATGCCAAAAAGCGTATAAATTATCCGCTCATCACTAGGATGTCTACGAAGAGTCTCAACATACTCATTATAAATAAAAGGAACCGAAGTAAGAACAGACAAATCTACCTAAATCCGATCGGATGGAACTTTAGAAGACATGTTGTGAATTACTGACCGAGATATAAAAGCTATACATACAAATACAACAAAAGGAAAGAATTATCACCACAAGTCGGCAAACAATTCATATCACCTCTCGCACATAAACCAACCAAGTACAAAAATGATGCCATTTGTAGAAAACTAAAAAGGTACTATTTTGGGGCAACATAGAATAACGCTTTAACATCATAACAACAATAAAATAAACAAGGTTTCAAGATTTGCAAAAGAGTAAGGAAAAATACAGAATCACCAAAGCAGTTACCAACAAAAATCTTTTACCAATATCTATGGTAAAAATTTCTAAACCACAAGAATATTATCTAATCAACAAGTTGAAGAAACTAAAAAACTAACCTTGAGAAGGGTGAGTAAACAACAATGAGGATACAAACAGCAGGGATATATACGATCCAAAACCACCAACAAACGAACAAAGACTCCCAAAGAAGAAATTCAAAATAAAGAAATATTGAAGAATAAAAAGAAGTTACGAAGAAGACTAAAAAGATTCGAAGAAGGAAGATAGTGAGTGCAAATGTTTCCAAAAAAGCAGAAAAAAAAGAAAGAGAAATGATTTTGGAGATTTATAAAGCACTAAGAGCAAAAGAGTAAATTCATAACCACTCATTTATAACGTGTGGTTACCTAGGTAATCGTAAGGTAACTTGCTTAGGGCTACGAAAGGACGTATATCTTAAATTCAAAAACACGTCGAGTACCTGACTTTGTCCCAAGGAAGGCGGTTCGCCCGAGCTAATGTTTGAATCCACAAGTAACCAGTCTGAACTACAAATACTTGAGTCTAACCTCTAAAAACTTGGACTCAAACAGGGGCTCTATTCATACCCTGACCCAAAGTAAAGTCAGGCTCAAAAAGAATAGAGGCCCACACAATAGATTAGGCCTCCTACATACCTACACAAGCTTATAGAGGTCAGGCGTAATGACAGTTGTACAAAGCCCTACTTATATAAATAAGTAACTAGTTTCTAAGATATCTCCTATCCATATAAGATCTAAACAACTTCCCTATCAAAATGGAATGGTCATCCACCATCAAAGGTGGAACTACTCTAAAAGCTCGTTGTCTATTCTACTATAAATACACTTACCTCCTCAAATATATTCAGAATCCAAGCTACTAAAAAGCTACCTAAATATTTGCTAATTTAAGTATCGGAGTCTCTCGTAGGTACCACCCCCACCTTCTCACGAAGTGCTTGGACGGTGGCACCTCAACACCAGCAAATGCTGCCTCCATAGGAGTCTGGACCTCACATTCAGACTTAAAACACCATTTCAGGTAACCCCTGGAATAGATATATTTTGTTACTATTTAGATCAATTTTAATTAATTTATATCTTATTTGTACTGAACTCTTAAAAATAGAACGTTTCAAATAATAAGAAAGATGGGTGGTTCCAAATAATAGAAAAGATGTGTGGTTTCAAAATAATAGGGGAGATGAGCAGTTTTAACTCACTGATTAGTGGGCAACTGGACGTATTACTTGCTCATTTAAATTCAGCACATTATTTTCTTAGAAACTAATATATTTAAATTAATACTAAAAAAATAAAAATATAAAAATTTTAAAAATTTTGTTATAATTGAGACGATTTTGAAACGTTAGGGACTTAAATAGGACGAACACGTTGGAGACAAAAACGATACATAGAAATAAATTTAAATTTTATCCTTCAATAATATCATTTTTTTACGGTACATAGTTATTCAATTATTTTTTAATCACATCTAAGTAACTTACACTTAATTACATTAATTTTATTCTAAATAATTTTTTTTAATAATTTTATTCTTAACAATTTTTACTCATCATAAAATATTTGTAGAATGACTAGTACATAAACTTGTGGGGAAAAAATGATAAATATACAATAAAGTATTGTGATTTTAGTCATTTTACAAATATTTCATGATGAGAAAACAAGAGTAAAATTATAAAAAAATTATTTAGAATCAAAATAATGTGATTAAGTGTAATTTACTTAAATATGATTAAAAACAATTGAATAACTATGTATAATAAAAGATTGATATTAGTGAAAGATAAAATTAAAATTTATTTTTATATATCATTTTCGTCTCTATCGTTTTCATCCTATTTAAGTCCTAACGTTTCAAAATAAAATTATTGTAGAAACTAACACATTTGAATTAGTACTCAAGAAGAGTACATGAATAATTTAAAAATTTTGTTATATTAAAAATTTTAAATTTAAATTATATATTGTTAAAATTTTGTTTATCAAAATCTTTAATTTTTTATTTTTTATTCTTTTTGAGTACTAATTTTAATGTGTTGGTTTCTAGAAAAATAATGTGCTGATTTTAAATGGACAATTTTAAATTACGTGATACACTTGTTTGTCCACTAATTAAACTGCTCATTTCTCCTATTATTTTGAAACCGACTATTTTTTTTTATTATTTGAAATTGTTTATCTTTCCTACTATTTAAAACGTTCCATTAGTAAGAATTTAGTATAAACAATACAAAGTTATTAATTTAAATTTTAAAATATAGATAAGATATAAATTAATTAAAATTGATCTAAATAAAAATAAAATATATCAATTTTTTAAATTGGTCCTAATTAAATTATTAATATTTTTTATTATTTTTAAAAATTATATTTTTATATTTATAAATATTCACATATCTTATTTATAGTGTAAATAAATTTATCTCATTTACATTATAAATAAAATTTATATATTTTTTAAATTTTATATATTTCGTTTACAAAAAAATAAAACTAAATAAAATTATATTTTATCTCTTTTATATTGATATAAGCCATCTTAATTTATTTACAAAAATAAACGAAATATGTAAAAAGATAGAATTGGATAAATATGTTATAAATTACTATAATAAAATATTTTAATTATTTATTTATAAAAAAATTCGAAGAACTCTACATCAGATTTCAACAAAATGGTGTGAACGCAGTGTGTCACGGTCAACCAAGGCTTAATGGCAGTCCAGCAAGAATCGCAATGTTAATGACACACGTGTCCTGTCCCAACAAGAACATGTATGCGTGTCGCACCCTCATTGGCCAGTACGTTAATCATGCGAAACTCGCTCGCGTAATTACAGTGTCCATAATCGCGTCATTAACAGTTATAGCAAACTTGGCCGGCTGCTATATATTGGTGTGAGCGCTCACAAGGCAAAACCAAGAGTGACGAGAGATTACTCACAAAATTCAAACACTTTTCTTTTATCTTTCTTTCTTGTGAGCGTTTTTCAGATTGTGTTCTTCTTCAACGGTTCAACCTTCCTTTCTTTTTACTTTTTTTCCCCTTCTCTAACTCCCCGCTTCTCTGAATCCCTTTCTGTTAATCATCTGCCTTTCAAGCTAAAATATATTTTGTGCTTGTCTCTAGAATCTTAACAAGAATCAAACTTTATAAGTTGTTTCTAGAAAGCCAGGTGTTTTCAGAATCGAGATCCAGCTTTTTGTTTGCAACAAAGATTTTTTTTTTCTTTTCAGATCTTTGAATTAAGCCAAAGAGGGTTGTTTTTGATCCCTCAAAGCTTCATTATTTTTCGATTAAAGGGGTTGTGTATTTTAAACCTCTTCAATCTTCTTTGTTTAGTTTCTTCCTTTTTTTTAGTCTTTCTCAAGTTTTAACCAAAGCACAGGTTAATTTTACCTAGGTCTGCGTTATTTTATTTCAATTTTGTCATTTCGTTTGTTGAATGTTTATGTCAGCCACAATGGATCAATACACACAACAGTTTCACTCGGATCCATTTCAAGGGGGTGAGTTAATGGAAGTACTTCAACCTTTTTATAGAAGTCTTTCTACGACAACAACCATCACCACCACAAGCACAATTACTTCATTACCCTCATCATCTAATTCCCATCTACCTTCAACTTCCACCACCTTGAATTCTTCTTACTACAATCCTTCTATCAACTATTCTTCTTCTCCACAGCCTGATTTCTACACTCAGCATGGTTGCCCTTCAATGGTGACCCCTTTGTTTCCTTCACGTTTATCAAACAGCCAGAATTTCATTGGGTTTGAGCAACCACCGTTTTCTTCTTCTATTGGGCTCAACTATCAGATCCAGGCCCAATCACAAACTCAACAGAGCAACACCCTAAGCTTCCTTAGCCCAAAGCCAATACCCATGAAACAAGGCCCACCAAAGCCCACAAAACTCTTACAGAGGCGTACGGCAAAGGCAATGGGGAAAATGGGTGTCTGAGATCAGACTCCCAAAGAACCGCACTCGGCTTTGGCTTGGAACTTTCGAGACTGCCGAGGAAGCTGCTTTGGCTTATGATAAAGCTGCTTTTAAGCTAAGAGGTGATTTAGCGAAGCTCAACTTCCCTAACCTTAAGCACCACGGTTCTTGCATCGTTGGCGGCGGTTTTGGGGAGTATAGGCCTCTTCATTCCGCTGTTGATGCCAAGTTGGATGCTATTTGTGAAAATCTCTCTCAGATTCGGAAACAAGGGAAGCAGGGAAAGAAGCCTGTGATGAGGTTAAAGTCAAAGTCAAAAGCAACAACTCCAAAGGTAGAAGGAGATGATGATGGTTGTTGCAATGTTGAGAGTGAAGAAGCCTCTGCGGGGTCTTCTCCTTTGTCTGATCTTACGTTTGATGACGTCAGTGAGTCACAGTGGGATGCTCCTTCAGAACATTTTTATCTGCAGAAGTTCCCTTCTTATGAGATCAACTGGGATTCTCTATGAAGTTATTAACTTTTACTAGTTGTTGTCTTGTTGAGTCGTATTCATAAAGCATGGATTATTATAGTTAGGTGTATTTGTAGGTGGTAGTGTCTGCAATGAGTTTTTGAAAATTGCAGTGCTACTAATCTTTTTCTTCGTAGGATTTGGGAATTTGGATATTGATTTTGATGTCAATATGATGTAAATCTGTCTCTAGCGTGGCTCAGCTCCTTTTTTTCCTTGCTGGGCCAGGCAGAATGACTTCGGTTTAGGTTTTATTCTCTCTGTTTCTGGTTATTTTTTTAATTTTAGGTAATTCAGTTCCATATTGTATTATTCACTTTATGAATATATGTTGTACTTGTTTGGTTTCTGATTATGTCAATAGTAAAATGTTTAAAAGGAGAGGTAAATAAAACTATTTCTAACGAAATTCTAATGGAGTCTTTAGGAAAATACGAAAATGTATGAAGAGGAGACGGAGGGAAAAAAAATCTAATTTTTGTACATACATATATAGTAGTTACTTGTACATCTTTGTCCGCCAACTTTATCCCACCCCTATTTAGATTATCTCTCAACACTTCTCATTATCTTCCCACAAGGCTTCAAATTTAAATAGCTTTTACTACTTGGCTCGAATTCCAGTACCAGTGGACTGTGATCAAAGCTAATAACATGAAGACATGTTAAGGGACTTGCATGTTGAAAAAGTTTTCTAGCAAGGGTTGCTAAACCAAGCGAACTTGCTTTCTTTTTTCTTATTGTCTATCAGACCATTAGTGTTGACAAACTTTCTTCATCTTTTCATTTGCGTAAAAAATTTCTGCTGCTTGCCAATCTTATCGGCAGTGAATTCTATCCATTTTTTTTTTACTTATTTAGAATAATATGATCTCTTTAAGTAAATTTAAAAATCTATATAAGATATTAAAGCATAAAGATTTCATTTTGTAAATAATGTTAAAAAATTATAGTTCAAATAGTATAATTTTATCATACTCATTTAAAAATTGTGTTCGAATCTCACTCTTAACTACAAAAAAAAAATTGGAGTAGATTTACTCTATTCTCTTGCCATAGAATATGATTTTAGTTCCCAATATAGCATTGAGGTTCATTTGGCTATTTTGGACCAAAATAATTTTCTACTAACATTTTAATCATGGTGGTTGGCGTTGGCTGAAAGTGAAATATGTTGGTCGTGATAAATTTCTCATTCGACCATAACATGCATGTAGTTTCCAGCTATATAGTTCCTTTGAAGTCTTTATTGGACAAAAATAACTATAACTTTAATGATATCAATCTTCCTGCAAGTGAACATATTTTTCCATTATGTGATGTTGGCCCATATGTTCCTTCATATAATCAACCTTTCTTTTTTCCAAATCCGTCTCCTGACATCTTTATGAAATCGTTTCTATATCCTAATAATGGAAATGGATTATTCATGTCATCAACAGTGTGCAAGGAACTTCCTATCACTGTTCAGAGTGATATGTCAGTCATGCAGTCTTTAGGATTTTCCATAGGAGATATGAATTATTTATTAGGCGATTTCCACAAGCAAGATGTAGCCAAAACTCAAGATAATGTAAACATTTATCAATTTACTCCATCTGTAGAAGTAGTAGACGAGAATAATGCTATATCTTTAGAAGGCATGCCTGCTACATTGGATCAGTTGGAAGTAACAGTTGCAGACAATAATTCGAATCTTCACTCAGGTAACCTATTTCCTTCGACTCCCTCAAATCCAACTGCTTTGGTTTATTCTATTGTTAAGGTTGTAACACGCTACCAGGCTAATCACTATGCAATGGTATGTATTCTGACCAAAGTAACCAGCTTAAAATTTGGTCCAATACAATTTTTTTTGTTCTTTTTGAATGCCTTAAGTCTTACCTTTTCTTTTATTTCTAATTTCTTAGCTGCTGCCAGCAAAATTTGCAATGAACGCTTTTCCATCTAAGCTTGATAAGGTCAAGGTTAAACAGCGTTGCGGTTTATTTTGCGTGATGAAACTTAGATGGCATTCTGAGAGGCATAATGGGATATTTATCACTAAGGGTTGGTCCAGATATTGAAAGAGAAGTAAATTGAAGGGTGGCAATGTTCTTAGGTTTAGTGTGTCTTTTAAGGATGAGACTGTAATGAGTATTGCTATACTCCGTCGTTAGTTTAAATATCTTTCTATCTGGGCTATTATGAATTTGCAATATGTAGTCTTATGTAAATTTTGGCTTTTACCTCAGCTCATCAAGTTAAATGTTACATTCCAGTATAATCTGAATATCATGTTTATATTATCATATATTGCTTTTTGTCACAAATGGTATACCTTTTTCTACCTCTCTATTGCAAAACCATATAGTTATTCTCTCAAAATCAAATTTTATATGAGAATATTATCATTTCACCATGAAATTAATCCACAAAGATAGGAGATCATAACTCCTATTTTATTTTGCAATGCTTGCTAGGTGCCTTTGTCTAATAATATTTGTTAATTATTAAATTATTTATGTTATTTTTGTGCATGCCTTTTGTCCTAGTTTATCTTTCCAAATATAAACAAAGTTACTAAGTTTTTTCATTGTTAATCTTTGTAATTAGTTTGGTGCAGACATTCAATTTTGGTTGGAATTTAATTCATTAAATTTGGAACCTTTAGAATAGACTAAGATATGTTATTAGTGTCTAAAAAGCTTTCATGTTTAGAACACATTCAGTTTATTTTAAGAATAAGTGTTGGATGAATGACTTTCATTTGCAATAAAAGTATTTGCAGGAACATTTAATCTAACATGACCATCATAAGTTTGATAGCAATATCTAATTTTGAACTTTTCCAAGCAATATCTAATTTTGAACTTTTCCAAAGGACCAAACGTAATCTGTTTGCATCAAGTCATAATTCTATTCACCTAATATTACTAATTGAATAAGTAATATTCAATTATAAATTTAATCTTACTATAATCTGCAAAATCTTTGTTTATATCATGTTAGATCTGTAATATTGGTTTTTATTTTTCAAAAAAAAAACTATCATATTTAGAAGATATTCAGAATATCAGAATATATTTATTAAGAATAAGTGTTTAAGGATATTCAGGGTGTCATAAATGCATTCAATATATATGACTAAATTAACAAGTAGTATTGATTTATAATTGTAATATAACTAACATAATTAGATTTTGTCTTCAAAGACCCATTAATATTATGCATGAAACATATTAATTGATATAAATGCAATAAGTATGCCGAAGGTAACATGTAATACCCTCTTAAAACTGGATTAGAAGTAACTTTTTCAATGTCTAATGAATTTAAGACTCAAATTATATCATATATGTAGCAAGTATGGAAAAATCTCATTTAAGATGCCTGATCAGACAAGTTGTTCTTACTTCCGGTAATTTTTACCTGAAATTTATTGCATGGTTTCTCTTATTGCTCACCATTTCAGCTTAAAGATTTTAAATAATAATTGATATGGTTCTCATTTTGGTTTAAAAATTTAATGTGTTTGATGAGTTCCTAGGTGATGTGCTCCTCATAAGCTTCATGGCCAACATGCATTGGTCAAATTGAACTTTATATTACCATTTCAGAAAGCTAGAATTAATGTTGTAATTAATATTCTGATACAAAGTTTGTGTTATTCATTATTAAGTACATTAAAGTATTGTTCACCATCTACCATTTCTATCTTACCAGAAATACCTTCTTATTAATGTCTTCATATACCTCCTCACACTATATAAAGTCTTTATCACCTCTCAATCCTTATATATATTAGTCTTTCTATTACCTTGCGTAATATCCAAACTCATTATATAATTTTATAGTTAGTAGCTTTTGTTCTCATCATACACAAATGGCTACTTCATTCAACATGATTAAGGATCTTGATATTGCTGTTGCTAATCAAGTTTGGCGTATCAAAGTGCGTGTCATCAAAATATGGTCTATTAATTTAGGCAAAGAGAAGTTCAGGAGACCTAACTTAGAGATGGTTGTTATGGATGAATTAGTAAGTTTTATTTGTCAGATTTTATTACATTCAAATATGTATATAATAGACCAATTATGCTACATGCTGATTTGTTGCTATCTATTTTGTTTATTTCTCAGGGTGATCGGATACAATGTTCTGTAAGGAATCCTTTGAGGAGATTATTTGAGCAGGAGTTAGTTGAGGGCAATGTGTACTCTGTTGCTAACTTCTCTATTGAACTTAATGATCAAAAGTACAAGCCAACCAATCATACTCTGCGTGTGTTCTTTAAAAGGGAATCTCAGATTCGTGTGTTAGTCGATATTAATTTCCCAAACAATATTTTTCACTTTGTGCCTAATGAAATGATACTTAATCATGATAATCCTCAGTCTCACTTGATAGGTACATACAAAATGTGATAATTGTTTGTATTTTTTTACTAATGTTCGTATAAAATCAATCAGTAGGAATATGAGTTTTTCATTTATTTTTGTTTAATGTAGATGTTATTGGGTTGTTGACTGGAAAGGGTGATATAATAAAGTTCAGTAAGAATGGAAAGAAGTCCATATACATGGTTATTGAGCTTGATGACATGCAGTATGTATTTTATATTTTCTTTTTTCTTTCTTTCTACATCTATTTTCCTGCTTTCTGTTTTTGATTTGAAAATTTTCATATATATTTTTTTTGTCATTACATGATTGGATTTATAGATCTAAGGGTAAGATAAGGTGTACATTGTGGGAGGAGTTTGCTACTCAACTGGTGAAGCACATGGAGCAGTACCCTAATACTGAGTTCATTATTATTGTGCAGTTTGCCAAATTTAACCTGTTCAAGGGTATACATGTTACATCATTGTCTTTTTTATTAAATGTTATCTTTATTTATTAACGTGTTTTTATTACTTCTTTCCTATTCTGTTTCATTTAATTTCTAATCGTGTCATGCTGTGCTTCAGGAACCATGGGCATATCTAATACAAACTACAACTCTACCTTATACATTAGCGCTGATCTTAAAGAAGTTAAGGAATTTAGATAAAGGTATCGATTTTACTTTTTACTTTTTTGTTACTTTCGTTGCAAATGGTAATGGATATGCTCATTTTCCCAATTTCACATACCTTTTTTTTTTCATTAGGTTTATCATGGGTAATGACAAGCCATCTAACCAGCTTTCTCAAATTGCATCTGATTCATTGATTTTCCTTGAGCAAGATCTTATTAACCATACTCCTTACAAGTTTATAAGTGAACTTAAGGAGAGCACTGAGGTTGTAATAAGTATTCTATCATTCATCTTTATGAACTCTAAATCTTTAATATTCTTTAATAATTTGTTGTGGTCCATTTTTTATTATCAGGGTGGAATATTTGTTACCATTGGAACTGTGATTTCTATTGACACTAGACTAGGTTGGTGGTACAAAGGGTGCAAGATGTGTTTTCATTCACTTAAAGAAGATGAGAATTCATATTATTGCCATGAATGTGATATTTATCCTAATACTCATGTTCCTCGGTAATATTTTTGTTTTAATTCAATTCCATTGTTTTAGACTAATTTTATCAACAAGATACCATGCTAACATGTTACCATTTTTACACATATTAGTTTCTGCATTCAAATGAGAGTATCAGATGAGACAGACTCTGCTTCATTTATTGTTTATGACAAGAAAGCCTCCAAATTTCTTGAGATATCTGCTTCTGAGCTTCGTTTGAGACAGATATCAAAGGTATAATAAATTCTCATAGTATTGTTATTCTCTTTATATATTTAGTTTGTTATCACTATGTATTCCATTCTAAATTATAGGGTTGCGGCAAGGATGAATTTTCCGTTGAGATTAATTCATTTAGGGGTAAGAAGTTTCTATTCAAGATTTCTGTGAAGCTTGATGATATCAATGCTTTCCAGCCATGCAAGATTACTGTTTTGAAGTTGACTGAAGATCCAAATCTGCTCACTTATTTTTCTTCCAAGTACAAGACATTGATGTATGCAAAGTAATATAACTTATTTATGCAATCAGTAATTATTTTTCATTTTATAATCTTTATTTTAAATTACTACTTAAAATACAGAACACCCCAATCGAAAATACTGAGTTGCAGAGTTTGCAAACTGATTCTACTGATAATTCTAAGGTATTATCTAATAGTAATGGTCTCCTCTTTATAATAGAAATATCTAAACCAGTTTCATATTTTTAGTACAATTATAATTTCAGGAGATTAGTTCACAGTCTTGCGAAATTATTTCTCTTGATGACAATGATGACTTTGTAACTCCTAAGAGAGGTATGATAGCTAGTGTAACGGCAAAAAATTTGCTGGACATTTTCCCGGATAATGCCACTACTTCATCATCCAAATGCCGGAAGCTCTCCAAGGAATCTGATTGTAGCTTTGTCAAAGAGCATGTTGATTAATCACGAGGGTTCCAACTATATTATTGTTGTTGCTATGTATTTTGGGTTAATCTAATGATTTTATTGTGTGTTTTTATTTAAATTAAAGGCCATGGATAGCTCATGTTTCCAATTAGTCTAATTGGAACTAATAATAAACTGAGTTTGTGTGCCATGTGTGTCAGTAGTTGTTTCTGTTTTTTTTGTTAAAGTTTATGTGTAGGTGTCATGCTTTGTCTTTATGTCCAATAAAATGGATTGTAATTAGGCTATGCCTTCATTATGTATCCTACTTTTAAAGTGAGTTGAATGATACCACATTTACTCAATGGTATGGTTTTATACCTTGCATGATCTCTATGATTAAATTTTGTTTTGTTAAAAGATTGGCGGCTTTTATTTTGAATAGTTATTTATATTAGTAGTAGTTTATCTATAAATTTTAATCTTACTTATACCAGAAATTTCACAGTAATTCCCTCTCATTTATATATGGATAGTAGTTTTATACTTTGATTTTTTCTTTATAACTCACCCTTATTAAATTAGATAATTTTGATCATTGTTCTCATTAAATAATCTTTTAGTTTTTAGCTTAAACAACTATGTAATACAGATAAATAGAATAAATTTGAACCATCAAATGAAGATTTTAGTGTTTAGCAGAATTTGCTTATTCAGTCATCCAATATAGCCACTTACTCTATTCCTGACACTGTTCTTCAGATCCTTCATTTGCTAAAAGCTGAGGTTATGACTATTCATGCATTTGCATTGACAATTTTAACCGGAGATAATAATTTAGCAATCACTGCATTAAAAAAGAAAATGGATAACCTGTGAACTAAATTTTTATTTTTATTATTATTTTCAGTATCATAATTTCTATTTGTTGGATAAAGAAAAACAACTTCTCAAAGGTATCCTGATCATCAAAGTACTCATTTCAAGATATGTTAACAATGAATATTATGTGGCATATGAGTATAATCTTATTTTCATAGCTTTAAATTTTTCTGTAATATATTAGTTGTTCATCTTTTCCGCTATGTACTCAAACTCTCTATCAATTTACCCTTAGCATTGAAAGTGTGATAGTTGCAGTTATTTTTTATTTTTTTTATTAGCATTTTGGTGTTAATTAGTGTTTATATTGTGAAAAAAATCTCACTCAAAATAAAATAATTAAATATTTATTTTTGTTACAATGTGTTTTTTTTGTAACAATGTTTCTAAGTTTATTGTCCAGTTAGAAATGTACATTTTGTTATTCTTAAATTTGCTTTGTTATTTTTTTTATCTGTTCTGAATCTGCTATTCTATATATATATATATTTTTATAATTCAAACCTTCATCTACTTACTTTCTAGATTTGATCTGTTTTGTTTTCTTCTTTCTTATCTTTTTTCAGTTTTATTGCAATTTAAATGTTTCTATAGTGAGAATAAATCAAATTTTCTGATTGATTATTTTATGATACTTTCTTTCAACTTTATGCTGCACCTTTTTTTAGTTTTAAAATATGTTCTGTAACCATCTCTATATTTATTTTTATTATTTATAATTATTATTTTTTAAAATATATATCGTGATGAAGTTTAGCTTTGTTTATCATTGATAGTTCTAACAATTTTTTCCTTTTCTCCTTTGATAAAGTTACTGCAGACTTTTGATTCGTCATCCTTATTGCCTGGAGATGCTAGACTGTTTTTAAGATTATTTGAATCCAATTAGCAGCAAACATGATTAAGTTAAGCATACATAAGCAGATTTATGTTCTTATGAATGAATTAGATAATAGATGGGCAGCCGAACACCTTTTTAACTAATGCACTTAAATTATAGTTTTCTGGCTTGATTTGGGTGAGTCATAGGAAAAAGGTTTTATTGAATTTTTATACTTTTCATGTTATATTGGAAGCCAAATATTATTACTGAATTTTGAATTATTGTTGTCTAAACTAAGAATTAGTGATGCATTTTGAGTACTTTTCCATGATATAATTTTAGATTGGCTTCGAGTTAAAACCATAACTATATGTAAGTATGAATGTTTAAAGCTTAAAATCAATTGCCTGCGAATTCAATATTACAATACATCAAAATAAGTTTTAAATCAAGTCACTGATTCAAATCTTAATATAATTATAGTTTACTCATTTATAAGAATAAATCAATTTATACATTTCTAAATTCCAAAACATTAAGATGCTAACATATAACATAATATATTCTTAGTCTCCACTTTAATTTCTACAACGCATCATGTTTTTATTTTCACATTAGAATTTTCATTAATTATCTATTTTTTCATTTTATAATATTTATTTTTTAATCTTTTATATTTTACCATTAACTAACTTTCATATCCAAACAATGATATAATGTATTTCATTTTTTTATAAAAATTATTTTATCTTCATGTTTATTTAGTTCTCTCATTATTTTTTAATTACAAATTTCATGTAAAATTAATTATAAAATAAATATTATAGATAATAAATAAAATTATAAATTATAACATATAATCAAATTTTTAGATAGTTCTATTCTTTATAGTGTTTTACATGCTTTTATTGTAGTTTATTCTATGTTTTTTTTGTAGGTAGCACATGTTCTGTTAATACTACCATAGTCATTCTCACATTAGTTGATTTTGATTTTATACTTAGTTTAGACTTCCATTGATATACTTTCTTGTGGCATATCTTTTGGGGTGCATTAGTTAGTTTAGTTTCTTTTGTTTTACAGTTCTAACTCTTTGCAAGCTGAGTACTTTCGTCATTTGCTTAATCATCTCACCTACCACCTAGATGAATCAATTTTGTTTTATCATTTGGCTAAAGACTTAATTTTGTAGTTTTTTTTCACTATTATTCACAAGAACATTGCTCTTCAATCTAGAGAAATGTAATGTTTTGAGAAACTTGGAAAGACTAATTTGGCATTGTGCTCTACAAATATCCAGTTAGAATTTGCAATGAAGCTGTTTAAATTCATATTTAGATTTTGTTCTATAGGTGGATTTTGTTATATTAGTATATCAAATGTGAACACTCTTCCGCCTCTAATGAAAAAAGTTGATGATGTGGACAATAGTTTATTCATTTACAATATTATCAATCAAGCATTACTATTTGGTTAATCTTGCTTTGATTTTATACTGTAGTCACACAAGCAATTGGTTCTTATATTGCACTTATCTAATTCACCTGATAGTATGGTTTTATACCTCTTTTTATCTATATCATGAATTTTTTTTATTAGAAGATTGGTGGCTTTTAGTTTTAATATCTATTTATATCAATAGTAGTTTATCTATAATATGTGATATTACTTATACCAAAAATTTAGCTGTCATTCCCTCTTATTTATACAAGAACAGAAGTTGTATCCTTTTTATTGTTTCTAATTATAGCTCACCCTTATTTTCATTAAGGTGTACTTTATATAGTTATCAGACTAGATAGCCTTGATCATTTATCTCAGCATTTATCACTAACAACCTTCATTTATTATTGTTTTATTCAATACTGTGTAACGGCAAGTTACCTTTTCTTCAAATACCTGCATTAATTATAGGAGTTATTATGCTTCCATTTTTCATTAACTGTCTGAGGTTCTTTTTGCATGTATTTTGACTGCCTTTTATGTGAGTTGAACTTATTATCACACTACCTATTTGTATGTGTTAGCTTATTTATTATTTGCCTCATTTCTCATGTTAGGTGTGCTTGATATTAAACTTCTTTTCATCTATAAATAGATCATTATAGTGGCCTTCATAGTTTTACCAGAAGTAGTATAAGCAAACCAGGATGTCAGAAATAGGGTGCGAACAAAGTGAGTTTTTAGTTTAGTTTTAGTTTAATTGTTATAGCTTCCTTATCATGATATGTAAATTTGTTGTGTTCTTTTTAATCTATCATATCAAGTAGTTAAATTCTCTTGCACAGATTTAAGTAAGATCTCCTACATTCTCGAAGATTTTGATGAAGACCGAACTTTTTACCTGCAGATTGATCCTATTTCGGTTAGTTCATCTCAATATCAAATATTTTTATTAGGTCAAAGTTTTCATTTTTATCTATTTAAAAAAATGATTCATTATTCTAAAGGTAGTTTCACTTTATTTATATGATAGATATTGCCTGAAATACCATCAATTTTCTATAGAAAGTACAAGGATCAATTGAACCAAAGGATGTTTTTCATTGACCTTAATCAAAACCAAGTAGAGGTAATGATTGGAAAAGGTCACTCATGTGCCTACATTTTGGCTGGTTTTGATACACTGGTTAAGTTCTATGAACTGAAAGAAGGAGGATGGATGAAGGTTATGTTTATTGGGGAGGATCTTTTCTTAATTACCAAGGTGAAAGATTCAGCAATGATTTCTAAGACCCTTCCTTCTTCTCCTGTTAAGTTTCTTCTTGATGTTAAGCTTTCAACTCTTAATGTCAATGGTTTTTCTCTCTCCACAAACCAGATTAATTCTGTTGCTAAATACGTTGATATTCATTCTCAATCAGATGTGCTACCAAAACTTCCTGATTTAGTGTTGAGAGAAAATTATAATTCGGTTGTCAATCCTGTGTCATTTGATTCACTTCTAACTCTGCTCATCTTGGTTTCCATTCACAAAATAATGATGTTTTGTTCACTGACTCTAGCACCATTTTGCCACATACAATCCCAAACATTGGTACTGATCAGATTATCCTTAGTAGTAATGCCCCTATCCACCATAATTGTCTTCCTTATTCAGTATCCAATATTAATGTTAACTCTCCATTAACTGTCTCATTTGAATGCACTAATCCGATTGCAAGAAAAATTGGTGGACATGGTGATATTTCAAGCACTAATGAATATATTCCTGTTACTGCTAATAATTCTTACTATCCTATCCCCTTATCCACCCCTATGCAACTTGGTTCAAGAAGTGGCGTTCAGTTTACCCCAGAGTTTATTTCATGCCAAAAGCTTTTGTCTGATAGCCAGGTTACTAACTGCTACATAGTAAGTTCTATTTATTAAACCTTTTTTTCACTAATTTATCTTTAATTATTTTCCTTTTTGTTGTTATACTTTCTTTATATATGTTCTATTTTTAATTAGTTCTATTTTTTCATTTGTCAACTCAGATACTTCCCAATGTATTTGCTATGAATGCCTTTCCAAGCAGGCCTAAAACCGTAGAGGTTAGATTTGGCAAATTCAGTCCACTGAGGATGGGACTGCGATGGAATGATTCCAGAAAACTGCAACTATTTTTGACTAAGGGTTGGAAGCAATTTGCAAAGATGCATAGGTTCAAGGAAGGAACATTGCTAAAGTTTTCTGTTGCAATTGGAGATGAGAGTGTGATGTATGTTAAAGTGATTAAGCTTTAAGTAGCTTTAGTTGTAGATACTGTTAAGTGCCTGTTTAGTGCCTTAGTGTGTTTGAAAGACCCTTTTTAGTTCATGTTTAATGGAATGTTTATTTTAGTGTGTTTTAATTATATTTTAATTTATGACTGTCAATGTTATGTAATTGTGCTTTGATGCACTATGCCTGGTATGTTATTATGCATCAATCAATGTAAAACCAAATTAAGCATTAAATTTATCTTTATTAATTATTTCAAAAATTCAATTAGCATTGTTTTTATATTTTTCAGATTCATTTTAGTTATAAATCTGCAACTTATTATCTTAGTTCAACACTTTAGTTTCAATGATGCCATACTATATTTAACTTTTACATGTTAGTTTATTGGATTGATTTCAATTTTTTTATTATTTTATTATTATTATTATTATTATTATTATTATTATTATTATTATTATTATTATTATTATTATTATTATTCATACCTAACTATAATATAATATAGCAAATATGCATTAAATGTAAGTATAAGTATCTATCTTTTCTATATGTTTTAAAAAAGTGACCTGTTTTTTGTACTCCATATATTCAAACTTTGTATGTTACGTGTCTTTGTGGTTCAGGAGTTTATACATAGATCTCAACTAAATCTTTATTTTAATCAACCTTGCCATATTCTTAATAATAGATCTTTTAGTTACATTCAAATTATTTACTTTTAAATAAAATTATTGACTTTTAAATAAGTTATGATGGCTAATTCACGATACTTATTTCATTTAGGTTCAACCAAATTAAACCTTCAATTTTCAAGTCTTATAGAATATTAAGTATGACAATAATCATGCTTATCTTAGAAGGAAAAAAATTAATATAATATTTCTAATGAGACTGGTTTTTGTGGTTTTTATGCAGAAACTAACAAATGTTGAAAATCATGCTTCTTTTACACCTATAGTGAACTACTTTTAATAATCCATCATAAATACTAGAAATCTCATGGTTTCCTTACATTATTTTTCCAATCAACAAATGTACATTGTGTTTGTCAGACTTTGGACGTATTTATACAGTAGCTCATCATGTTACTGCTTCAATTTTATAAAGGGTTTTTTTTGCTTCCTCAATCCAACTTTTTTAAGTTGCATGCTTCGTGTATCATTTATTGTTTTACTACTTTACTTCTATTGATAGTCATATTTATGGATTGTAATCATTACTTCATATAGAAGATCACATTCAATTAAATGCATTAGGCATCCTACTTCATAGACAATTAATTCATTCATTTAAAACATCTAAAGTTACAAGTAATGTTAACATAAACTGCAGAACACTAATTATATTATTCTATCAATCTCTCTCTCTCCCCCTTTATATATACACCTTTGCGGTTGATATATTGTTCACTCATCGCTTTTGCTTAAACTATGATATAAGTTTTCATCCTCAGTTACATCTGTTTTCTTATTTTATTTTTGTCAAATTTTTCATTAGCATAGTTTATATGTTCTTAGTTATTTAACATCTACTATTATATATGCTTCATTGAATCCTTTTCTTCTTCATCTCTTGCATGTGTTGCTCCTTATATTTTCTGTGTTTGCAAGTTACCATTAGCACAGTATGAGGCACAAAGATTTTCGAATTTTTTACCTGGATATGGATCCTATATCGGTATTAATCTTTACTTTTTCTTAGTAGTTAGTGGTTATTACTTTATCATGTGTTTCTGAATTTGTCATCCTTATTATATTTCCATGATTTTCTTTGTAGAGTCTGCACCCGTTACCTTCACTATTTTATAGAAAGTTCAAGGATTTATTGGGCAATACAATTGTTACATTTGATGCAAATCACAATCTCATTGAGTTGAGGATTGAAAAACTTAATCACACAGCTTACATTATTAGGGGTTTGCATAAGCTGATGAATTTTTATGGTCTCTATCGAGGTGGTTATATAAAACTCAGTTATGCCTATAAAGAATACTTTCGTATAATCAAGATTAGGGATCATAATATGGTTAAGAAGAGTTCTATTTACACTGGTATAAAGCTCCTTCTTTCTGATAACTTTTATCATAAAGGTAAGCTACCATTGACTGAGGAGGAGCATTTGTGTATTTGTTCGAAAAGAAACTCTGAAATTCAAAAGAAAGTCAAGTCATCAGCTTATTATACTAGGAAGATTCTGCTAAATTCTAATACCCGTACTTCATCAAAAATAGTTTTTTTCTGATGAAACCAGTCATGATAAACGATATAACTATAAGCATTTTGGCTCTTCGTCAAAATATATCCCGGTTGACCTGAATTTAGCTCCTGAAGTAGAAGAAGGATCTGCTATTGTTCTTCGTTCGGATCAATCAAAATTTTCCCCAATCGAAGATAATAATATACACTTTCATGCAGCAGTGTCAAATGAAAGTGGTATCCCAACAAAGTTCTATGACTTCTTTTCACCAAATAAATCTTATCAAGTGGTTTACATCCCAAGTACTCCTGTTAATGTTTTTCGACAAAGCTCTTTCGAATTTTTAGATTTAATTCATTCTAAGCAATCCAATCTATCTTATATGGTTACATATTCATGCATGATTACAGATGAAGATTTGCATTCATCATATTTGGTATGATTTTTTTCTACAACTATATATAGTTATATCCATTGAAAAGTTAAACTTTTTTTTAAAACTAAATAGATCTATTTTTGTTGTATTATTCAGGGCCTTCCAACAGAGTTTGTTACAAAGGCTTTTCCTTCACATCATCACCAGGTTTGCGTTGTACAAAGGCGTGGTTGTAGATACACAATGGGACTCTGTTGGTACAGGGATAAACAATTATTCAAAGCTCATCTTACTAGACGTTGGAAGGCTTTTATTATTGACAATACTCTTAGGCATGGAAGTTTAGTTATTTTTAATGTCTCTTCATTAGATGAGAGAACCATGTATGCTGATGTAATCACTAAATGAGATATAAATCTATATAATATTTAGTTTTGCTTTCTGTTTTCGTGTAGCTTTTATTTCTATGTTATTAGTAATCATATTAAACTTTTATGTATCAATATGCAAAATTTTACTTTTGATCTATGACTTATTTAATACTATATTTCATCTTATCCATGACCTGTTAATATTGTTATATTGCTGTTGTTTCCCTTTTTTTCATCTTTTCTCATAAAAACTTCCTAATACAATCATTAATTTAGTTTATCCAATTTTTTGCAGTAAATTTTAAGAATAATGATTTTTTTATTTAGCTCAATTTATTTTAATTTGTCACAGCTTTATTCTAATTCATATACACATACACACACACATATATATATATATATATATATATATATATATATATATATATAAGAATAATGATTTTTTTTAGCTCAATTTATTTTAATTTGTCATAGCTTTATTCTAATTCATACACACACACACACACATATATATAGCCACTGTCACTATGATGCAGGTTTTCTCTAAGGTTCCCTTTATCCAAGACCCTTTTAACGAAAAGGATGAAGAGATATCTCTATAGTCTACAAAGATTGCTGAGAGTACCATCAACTCTCTTTGGCGTACTCACTGGTAATTTACACATATATATCATCAGATCACATGTTATATAAATTGTTGTATTATATTCTGTATTAATTATTGTCAGATGTGAATCAGTTACATTTATTACATTCAGGCAATAATACTTATTTACTCTAAATCATTTAATGTTTTGGTTTGGAAAGACTATACCATGCCTTCATGTTTCTTTTATTTGAGTTCATTTCCAACTACAACCAATTGATACACATTTTTTTGTAAAAGCTGCAAATTTCTTCCTCAGTTTCTTTCTGTGAATTTATCTTCCATGTTTTCTTTCACATTATTATAAATAGTCATCCCCTGTAGAGTTACTTAGTATATTGTATTATGCACTGCTTGGGAAAATATCATCATAATCTGCATATTTTATTTGTTATCATTAGTTTCATTAGTCATGGTACTAGAAGACTATCGATTGACTCCCAAGCTTGCAAGAGCCAGGCGAATGAGCATTTTAAGAAGCAAGAGGTTGAACCATACTTTGAATGTCAATGATGTTCTTAGATATAGTTGTAAGTTTGAAGTTATTTTTTCATCAACTATACATGTTCATGCCCATATTCACATTATTTAAGTAGTTTCTAATTTTCTTGATACATCTCCAAAAGATCATTCACCTCAAGTCGTGCTTCCTCTCAAGAGAACTTCTTCAGCTGTTTCAAATGACAGTATTAGTTGCTTCATATCAACTGAGAAAGGTCATTCAAGTTGTACAGGTAATAATAAAATTTGGTTACATTTTATAATACATGTGTCTCTTTAGAAGAAAAGCATGTTGCTTAAATGATCATGTTAATCAGTTGTAAAATATATTTTAATTATATTAATTTACTTTTACAAATGTATTGTTAATTCTTTTTACTATGTGTATATAGGTCACCAAATGTTTAAAGTGAATTTTCATGATCCTGTGAATTTGAGTTCTAATATCTCCAGCAGCCGAGATAAGAAAAAAGTTACATTAAAGGGAACATGTTCCTCAACAAAAGCTATCGTTAATCCCTCTGATAATATGCTGTCTGCTAAAGCAACATTCTTTGATCCTACCAGCATCAGAACTCCTTTGTTAGATGTTACAAATGGTTTGTACTTCTCATACTATAAAAGAGTAATTAATAATTTTTTGATTAACCATTCTATTTCTCTTTGAGGCTTTTTTTATCATTCTTTTGGTTAATAAGGATTTTGTTTAATTTTGTTACAGTAGGTTGGAATAATAGCAGCAGATATAAATCATGTACCCTTAGTAACACTAATGCAAATTTACAAAAGGATAAAAGTCATAAACCTACCTACGTTGATGGTGCTGATTATCTGTTTTGCAACAATAAAATAATAACCTCTTCAAGCATGAATAATAATTTAGAGAGGTGTGAATTTATAATTTTTTATATGTTAATTTTTTTATGTTGTTATCACTCTAACCAATAATTAGCTTAATGAAAATTCATTGTAGTTATTTGTCTGAGTTTTTTTATGTCTTTTTTCAATTGTATTATACATAATCACAAGAGATTCACCAAGCAAACAGATACAATTATCAGAGAAGTATGCAGAAGTAACAACGAGCTATTTACATCTTCTGTTCATGACCATGGACAGTCTTCTAAAAATGTAAATAATGTAATTCATGATTCCAATGTATCAGATTTATATCATCATGAAGGTATTCCAACTTTTACTTGACTAATTTAGTAATTGTTCAAATTTCACTTTAGGAAGGTTTGGATTGATTTTTGAAAAAAGTACTTTTTTTTTACCTTTTTAAAAAAAATTGTTAAATAGATAGAAGTTATTGCACATTTGAATAATTTTTAAAAATAATTATAAGTATTAGAAATGTCTTTTGCTTAATTTTTTTTAAAGCAATATATTGTTAATTTTAGGAAAAGTAAATAATTTTTTTTTAGATAATAGTAATTTTTTAAAAAGATTTATCTAAATAGATTTAAAATTATATGAAAGTAATTCATTTTTAACAAAAAAAATATTTTTTATAATTCCAAAAAGCCCATCCAAACCCAACAATTTATTTAGCAACAGCATTACAAATGACTATTCTATTTCAATTTTTTTACAGTTGTTGATGTATTCGATGACATTAATTTAGAAAGTGATTACTCTATTGATTTTCAAGACGACAATGTCATTGGTAAAATTTAAATTCATCAATATTTATAACATTATTAAGTTATATTTTAATGGAGTAATATTTATGACTAGAGCATAACAAGATATATTATTTTTTTAATATTTTATTTAGATGAAAGTGCGACTGCATACGAGATTGACAGCTTAGTTATTGATGAAGAAGGTATGTTTTCATTAGATTGAAAATTTGTTACACAAATATAGATATATTAAATGATTCAAAATATAATTTACATTATATTAGCTAATGAAATTAAAATTTTATTTTAAAGCTTTTTGGGATGCGGGTGATCTTTCTCATACATGTATATATTGCAAAGCTTTGATGTGGGATCATGAGAGACTTTCAAAGAGTATCAATAGTGTCACTCCTCATTTTGGTTTGTGCTGTATGGATGGCAAAGTTGAGTTGCCCCTAATGAAACAGGCCCCAGATAATCTAAAAGCATTGTATTTTTTGGACGATGAAATAGGCCGATACTTTCGAAAAAACATAAGGGCATTTAATGCAATGTTTTCATTCACATCAATGGCTGGCAAGATTAACCATAAAATTAACAATGGTTCCGATCCGCCATCATTTATTTTGAGTGGCCAGAACTATCACTCAATCGGAAGTCTTATTCCACAAGCAAATGAAAAACCAAGATTTGCACAGCTCTACATTTATGATACGGACAACGAGATTCATAACAGAATTAGTGCTATTCTGTAAGTTTTTTTTTTGTATACACAAAGCATATTCTTTATAATATCAACTTTATTCACTTACTCATTTAAGGTCCATCAATATGTTGTGTTTGTCATATTTTCTTTTCTCTTTTTTTTTTCAGCCCAGTAAGTTCGGTGGGTAATCTTGAACATGATATAGTTTGTATGCTGAAAAATATGCTAGATGAGCATAATCCTTTGGCACAGTCGTTCCGTTATGCTCGGGATAGATTCACCGAGTCACATTCTCTTGATATGAAGTTAAAACTGATTAGGCGTAGGGAAAAAGATGGTCGGCGATACAACTTGCCTACTGCATCAGAAGTTGCAGCATTGGTAGTTGGTGACATTGATGATTCTTTATTGGACAGAGATATCATATTGGAAACCAAATCAAAACAACTAAAGAAGATTGATGTTATCCATCCATTGTATTTGGCTTTGCAGTATCCTCTTATTTTTCCATATGGTGAGGATGGATATAGAACAGGCATCTTAGCAGCTTCTCGATACAATGTTGACGGTTCAAAGAAGAGGAATACAATAAGCATGAGAGAATTCTTTGCATTTCGACTGCAAATGAGGTCATCTGAGTCACCAATTCTGCTTAACTCCCGTAGGTTGTTCCAACAGTTCTTGGTTGATGCATATACTATGGTAGAGTCTGAGCGTCTTAGTTTTCTTCGTTTCAACCAACCAAAGTTGAGGGTTGAAAGTACAAGTTATTGCATGAGTCTTTAGTTAGAGGTGATGCAAATGCTGTTTCAAGTGGTCAAAGGATAATTCTCCCAAGCACTTTTACGGGTGGACCTAGATACATGTTTAATAATTGCAAGGATGCATTTGCTCTTTGCAAGAATTTTGGTTATCCAAGTTTTTTTGTCACCATCACATGCAATCCTGAATGGGATGAGATAAAGCGCTTATTAATTGGTACTGGCCTTAAAGCAGAAGATCGTCCTGATATTACATCAAGAGTCTTTAAGATTAAGCTAAACAACTTAATCAGAGATTTTAAGTATGGTGATATTTTTGGAAAGATTTCTGGATGTAAGTCTTCTTTTTAAAAAAATGTGAAATTTTACTGCAATTTTTTAATTTACATTTCATTTAGTAACTTTTGCTGTTTTGGTTTTATTTTCAGATGTATGCACTATTGAATTTCAGAAGAGGGTCTTCCTCATGCTCATATTTTGTTGTTCATGCATCCTCTTTCAAAACCTAGGTCTCTTGATGATATAGA
Source organism: Arachis hypogaea (assembly GCF_003086295.3). Classification (NCBI taxonomy): domain Eukaryota; kingdom Viridiplantae; phylum Streptophyta; class Magnoliopsida; order Fabales; family Fabaceae; genus Arachis; species Arachis hypogaea. The sequence continues at coordinate 57,016,145 of NC_092042.1, read as the reverse complement.
TAAGTTAATATCGGCACAAATACCCGATAAACGTCGAAGGCCTAAGTTATATGCTGCTGTTGAGAAATTCATGGTTCACAGTCCATGTGGCAAGTATAACAAGAATAGTCCTTTCATGGTAAATGGTTTGTGCTCCAAATATTTTTCCAAACAATTTAGACAACGTACTGTTGTTGATGAAGCTGGGTTCCCAAAGTATTGTAGGCCAAAATGTCGCACCATAATAAAAAGGTGCACTCTTGATACTCTTTTATTGTCCCGTACACCCAACTTTGTTATTAGTATGTTGTCACATTAATTTGAGATACTCGCAACTTCTGCATCAATATTTATTCATATGTTCAAAAAATATCGTTTACTCTTCATTCTACCAGACATCAGTTAATGTAATGCTCCTCCTATTGTTGAGATTAACAACCATTATATTGTAATACATTCTGCATGTGAAGCTACTTGGAGATTATATGGTTATGATATTCAAGTTAAGGAGCCTGCTGTTATCAGACTTCCATTTCACTACTAGAGGAGAATCCTGTTATTTTCAAGGAATACGAGGGTATTCAGGATGTCCTTAGTCGTGTTGATGCGAAGTTCACTAAATTACAAGCATGGTTTTTGTGAAAATTTTTCCATTGGCTAGGTCATTACCTATTGTGAGTTTCCACAGAAATTTGTATGAAGGACAATATTTCAATGTGGATTCCAAGAAAAAAGGTTATCTATTGGTAGGTGACACATGTTCTAGAGGTAATGCAGGATTATTATCTTAGATTCTTCTCAACATTCAGAAAGGTTGCACCATTTGAGGAAATACCACTGTTGATGGTGTTACACACAACACTTTCAAAGAAGCATGCTATGCACTAGGTCTCTTGCAAGACGAGAAAGAATTTATATGCTATTCTTGAAGCAAGTACTTGGCTTCAGCCAACTATGTTCGTGACCTTTTTGTCATGCTTCTGATATCAAACAACATAGCATGTCCAGATTTGTTTTAGAAAGATGCTATAAAGAATTATCTGAGGATATTTTATTTGAGCAAAGAAGAATTCATCATGTTCAAGGTATTTAGTTAAAAATTGTACAATTATGGTTTTATTTTTTATTGATATGTTATTATCTTGAAGTTGCTACATGTATTAATATAAAAATTATATTTTTGTATAGATCTTCATTTGTCTGACGAGCATACATGAACTTGACCCTTGCAAAAATTGAAGACAAGATGCAAGCTAATGAGGTCTCTTAAAAGTTTCCAGCGATACCTACCCATCATTAGATCTTTTTCATGTTTGAAGATGCTTATTGTTGGACGAGTTTTTTATCTTCTTTGCTTAAGAGCAATATATGCAATTCTAAAACCATGAAATAGCAACGATCTGCATTGACACATTATTGATTCCGTACATATGATTGTGGGCTGGATTTTTCTTTCATATATGGTTATGAGACTGGTACTGGCAAGACGTTCATCTAAGAATACTCTTTCTGGGCTTATCTTAGATGTGGTGGGAACATTTGTTCTTAAATGTTGGCTTCAAGTGAGCATTCTGGCTTCTTTACTACTTCCTAATGGTCGTGGGGGGGGACTGCTCACTCA